>NW_025767050.1:0-600000 GCF_003918875.1 Haliotis rubra | reverse complement strand
TCTGGGTGGTTTGAGAGTGTCCGACCCGGTAGCGTGCTCATAATATCAGTCACTGGTTTTGTCTGGTACAGGGTATCAAGAAGAAGTACAGATGGAATATTGCAACAAGCACGCAACAGTGTAGGTAGTGGTAGACCTCTCGGTGGTAGACGAGGTGACCAAGGCAAGATTCAGAAACAAGATATGCTTATTATCAACTTGTTTATTTTCCACGGATCGGTACAGAAGAAATAAGATATTTTGGCCAGAATTAGGTTCCTGAAACACAAGAAGCAGATAATCATTCACACCAGAAGATCCATTGGTCAATGGACAGTTGTTTGGTATTTGTGCTCTGTATATTTGTAAATGAACGAATTTTAAAGGGACACTTTGCCGAAACCCATAGTCGACCTCTCTATTCCATGCCTCCTTGAATGTATACCCTCAGTTCCACTATGTAGGGTATTATCTATTTTTTAATCTGTGTCACAAACATACTTGTGGATAAATATAAAAGCGCTAATCCAAGAACATAGATATCTACTGGTTACTATCTGATGTATTTTAATGAATTAGTTTACCTTTAACCGTAGTAATCACACAACGAGAAAGCCCATGGAGATGCAAAAACGCTGGTTTTATATATCTCGGTGCAGAAAAGTTGAAACGAGGGTGAGGTGTCCCCAGTAGCACCCCGAGCACCGTCACTGCCAGTCATTCCTGTGTCCCCCTGATCTCCCTGGGTGCCTGGAAAACCCTTTGTGCCTTCGTCGCCGGTGTTCCCTGTCTCGCCCGTTGTACCAGTGAACCCGGTATAACCGGTGTACCCTGTATAGCCGGTGTAGCCCTGCTCGCCTGTCGGGCCTGTGTCGCCCGTGTCACCAATCACACCTTGCGCACCCTCAGTACCTTTGTCTCCCTTTGTACCCTGGTCACCCTTTGGGCCAGCCGTTCCTGTTGCGCCCGTTATTCCAGTTGTGCCTGTGTCTCCGACAGCCCCTCCCTCCCCTTGTTGACCCGTGTTCCCTGTGCTCCCAGTGTCGCCCGTATAGCCAGTGTACCCGGTGTAGCCAGTGAAGCCAGTGTCTCCGGTATTTCCAGTGTCTCCGGTATTTCCTGTATATCCTTTAACTCCTACATCGCCCGTGAGGCCGGTATTGCCCGTATAACCAGTATATCCTTTATAGCCCGTGTATCCCTGTTCACCTGCAGCTCCTGTGTCTCCTACAACCCCTGTGTCACCAGTTGGTCCTTTCGGGCCTGTGTCTCCTGTATCTCCCTTAGCACCATTTGCTCCGTCAATGCCAGTATGTCCCGCTTCACCTTGCATACCTATGGTACCCGTGACGCCCTTGGTGCCAGACACCGGACCGGTGGCACCTGTTATGCCAACCAGGCCAATATGACCGTCCAGGCCCCTTGTTCCCTTAACACCTCGAGTACCTGAAGATAAGAGAATCAACAGTTAGTCAGTTGAAATATAATTGTTTAGGAATGTAATGGCTACAATAACACCAGTAATAACAGCTGTAGTAATAATCATACAGACCCGTGAGGAGCATCAGACGTAGCTAAGGCAACAAACCTGATCTTGTCTGTTTGGGTAAAGCTAAAGAAATGATTTATATCATCGAATTTTCTGTCGCTTTTGACAGCAGTGTGATTGACAAGCGAAAATGACTTACGAAATGTCACACATTCTACGAAAGGTTCTTGGTGAGTCAGATTAGTGAGAAGTCCCACTGGGTGGCTGATGAATCTAACCAGCCTCACTGTCTTTGTTTCATTCATTATTCAGGTCAGTGCATAATGGTAATAATTGACACGTTAACTGTACTTGGGACTACCATCTGTGTGGATGTAGCGGTTAATGTGCCCTAATGTGGATGTAGCGTTTAATGTCACTGTGTGGATGTAGCGTTTAATGTCACTGTGTGGATGTAGCGTTTAATGTCACTGTGTGGATGTAGCGTTTAATGTCACTGTATGGATATAGCGGTTAATGTCACTGTGTGGATGTAGCGGTTAATGTGCCCTAATGTGGCTGTAGCGTTTAATGTCACTGTGTGGATGTAGCGTTTACTGTCACTGTGTGGATGTAGCGGTTAATGTGCCCTAATGTGGATGTAGCGTTTAATGTCACTGTGTGGATGTAGCGTTTAATGTCACTGTGTGGATGTAGCGTTTAATGTCACTGTGTGGATGTAGCGTTTAATGTCACTGTATGGATATAGCGGTTAATGTCACTGTGTGGATGTAGCGTTTAATGTCACTGTGTGGATGTAGCGTTTAATGTCACTGTGTGGATGTAGCGTTTAATGTCACTGTATGGATATAGCGGTTAATGTCACTGTGTGGATGTAGCGGTTAATGTGCCCTAATGTGGCTGTAGCGTTTAATGTCACTGTGTAGATGTAGCGTTTACTGTCACTGTGTGGATGTAGCGGTTAATGTGCCCTAATGTGGATGTAGCGTTTAATGTCACTGTGTGGATGTAGCGTTTAATGTCACTGTTTGGACGTAGCGTTTAATGTCACTGTATGGATGTAGCGGTTAATGTTAGTCAGTAGAGTGCCAGGAATGACGTTGGGTAGTCAATCTTTGCTGCTTAAACCCCCCTCTCCATTTTCCTCACTATATATTTGGACTATACGCGTTGGAGTATATTTGTTGTACGCATATTTGTAGCTGGAATGTAATGACAATCGACAATCCCGCACGAACAACCAAATAAAATATTAAACCATGTCAAGAATGCACTCCGTAAAGTGCCTGACGAATGTCTTCAACATGTCGCTTCATACTCAGTTATTGTAAAATGGCGTGCAACTGATTGTTTTAACGGCATTTTCAACAATGAATCCACACAGTAAGCCTAACTTCCACACACAACATAATGCCTTTCAGAACAGCAAATACAATGCTCGTGGACCGTCACTATGTCTAGCAATGTTTCATCAAGATTGTTGTAAGTTGGTCGTTCACCTGCTGGTATACTACACTGTAGTTTAACGTCACATCTATGATATTACTCCAATAATCTTATACCTGTATTTGTTGTGTTTGCCTGCGAAGAAGTTTCGGTAGGGGAGGTAACTGACGTGGGAGGCGTGTAGTCCCCAATCTCTGCACCTACCCATTAACTCAGAGCTAACCCTATAACAAACAAATGGTGCAAAAAGTCCTAAATTAAATCGGTTTTTTTTCAACTTATGTGTGCCCCCCTTACTGTCAGTAGTTATTACTCATTATTCAGCATACTTACCACGGGGACTTCTCGATCTGGAGGACGTTCTCGTGAAGGAAGCAGTGGTCAGAGAAAGACTGACCACACATAAGGCAGCTATCAGCGTGTTCATGATCATTGTAGGAAGACACAGGGACTTAGTGACATTAACAAAGGGTTGGATGTCTTATATACCCACAGCACTGTGGGTTGCCAGCAAATGATCCAAGTCACGTGATTCACATGGTGAGTCCTGATTGGATAAAGTCACATCTATAATATTTCCATGGCCATTACAGTATCCAATATGTTATTTTACACGTGAAGTGTTTCATTATCAGCCCGGCTCCATGCAACTCAGATAGGAAACTTGAATTCATTTGTAGATCTATTTGTGAATCTTGACGATTCCTATCTCTCCCGTAACACGTGCTCTCTCTAACAGTGAGGTACAATTAAATGTTGCTTCGACATATACTGAAATTTCATTCATATACACAAGAGCATCATACATGCAGAGTTGTATTCAAAAGCAAACTCATTTCTCTTATTTTGATCTAACCCGGCAATAATATACTCTTCAAAAACAATAAGGGAACCTGAACTTCCAATTTGGATAGGAAGTATAAGCGTTACCAAACTTTTCAAAGACAGACATCTTATGAACGCACCACCATTTCTGTTTAGCACACCCTTAAACAAAATGTTTGGGATGTACGTGTACAACGCCGTAGCCCTATACACGTGCATGGGGTGTCATTCTTAATTTTGACGGTTTTCAAGAGGGTCGATAAATCACTGTAGACCATTAATTTTGACAATCATCTTGAAACACACAGTTGTTAGTGTTTGTTTCTAGCCGTTTTGTTTTTGTTTGAAAATGAAAATCGTACACATGCACATTTTCACGTCATACACCAATCATCTTTCAAGAGCGATTACTGTACAAACAACTATGGTCATAAGGAAGTGCAAGTGGTGATGTACTCTCAAAACAATCAGTATTATCATTTCAGCATTGATCCACTCCGCCATATCTCCCAATTTTTTTAATCGTAAATTTAAAACGACGTTCCCCTACTTTTTTTAAAATATATATTCAGCAGTTTAAAACACGGGCTAGAAGCCACAAGCTGCTACTGCAACTGGACCGCTCGGGATCTTGGAACTGACGTCAGGTTCCTAAACGACCCCCAACGTTCCTCACGATCCCCACGATCCCCACGATCCCCAGATCCTCTCGATCTGTGTGTCCGTGTCTCTGTGTAGACAATGTCTGTTTATCTGTGTGTCCGTGTCTCTGTGTAGACAATGTCTGTTTATCTGTGTGTCCGTGTCTCTGTGTAGACAATGTTTGTTTATCTGTGTGTCCGTGTCTCTGTGTGTTCTATGTCTGTTTATCTGTGTGTCCGTGTCTCTGTGTGTTCTATGTCTGTTTATCTGTGTGTCCGTGTCTCTGTGTGTTCTATGTCTGTTTATCTGTGTGTCCGTGTCTCTGTGTAGACAATGTCTGTTTATCTGTGTGTCCGTGTCTCTGTGTAGACAATGTTTGTTTATCTGTGTGTCCGTGTCTCTGTGTGTTCTATGTCTGTTTATCTGTGTGTCCGTGTCTCTGTGTATTCAATGTTTGTTATCTGTGTGTCCGTGTTCTGTGTGTTCTATCTGTGTGTCCGTGTCTCTGTGTGTTCTATGTCTGTTTATCTGTGTGTCCGTGTCTCTGTGTGTTCTATGTCTGTTTATCTGTGTGTCCGTGTCTCTGTGTATTCAATGTTTGTTTATCTGTGTGTCCGTGTCTCTGTGTGTTCTATGTCTGTTTATCTGTGTGTCCGTGTCTCTGTGTGTTCTATGTCTGTTTATCTGTGTGTCCGTGTCTCTGTGTGTTCTATGTCTGTTTATCTGTGTGTCCGTGTCTCTGTGTGTTCTATGTCTGTTTATCTGTGTGTCCGTGTCTCTGTGTGTTCTATGTCTGTTTATCTGTGTGTCCGTGTCTCTGTGTGTTCTATGTCTGTTTATCTGTGTGTCCGTGTCTCTGTGTATTCAATGTTTGTTTATCTGTGTGTCCGTGTCTCTGTGTGTTCTATGTCTGTTTATCTGTGTGTCCGTGTCTCTGTGTGTTCTATGTCTGTTTATCTGTGTGTCCGTGTCTCTGTGTGTTCTATGTCTGTTTATCTGTGTGTCCGTGTCTCTGTGTGTTCTATGTCTGTTTATCTGTGTGTCCGTGTCTCTGTGTGTTCTATGTCTGTTTATCTGTGTGTCCGTGTCTCTGTGTATTCAATGTTTGTTTATCTGTGTGTCCGTGTCTCTGTGTGTTCTATGTCTGTTTATCTGTGTAGCAATTTGGACAATGAAGGATGGGATATGCTTCAACAGCAAATGAACCCTCCTGGTTAGGAAAATGCCTATGTATTTTGTCAAAATCTCGGGTGGGGGTGGGGTGGGTGTTTGTGGGTGTGTGTGTGTGGGGTGGTGTTTGTTACTGATTTTTAAAAAATTTTTTGTGAAAGTGAGATTGAGATAAAATGAAGAAGTGTACTCATGAAGAAATGTCATCGTATCCCAATTGCGTAGATCGATGCTCATGCTGTTGATCACCGGATTGTCTGGTCCAGACTCGATTATTTACAGACCGCCGCCATATACTATAGTCGCTGGAATGTTGCTGAGTGTGGCGTATAACTAAACTCACTCACTCACTCACTCACCCACTCACTCACTCAGCGTGGTTGTAGCATGTTATTAGATGTTTGGGAGGCGGGAGCACTGTTTCAACTTTGAACACTATTTCAGTTGAAATTTTATTTCAAAAGTAAGAGACTGCAAGAAAGAGAGAATGTGTTTGTATATTGACGTTATATCTCCACGTAGATGATCCATCGAAAAGATATGCATGACTGAACCCGCAACGGATGCTGATTGATAGATAGATGACTGAAGTTATCACCAATTAATTAACTTTTAATCAATACCGCTATCTAAGAAATGTTCCCCACCACAAGATTAATCACCTTGAACGTGCGACATATGCAACTAGACGAGAATCTCGTTGAACCAGATGCGTTTATTTATTCTATTCAACAAACTGATGGTGAGGATCGAGCAACTCCGCTCTGACTTAAGATCCTCTAAAACGATCCCCACGATCCCCACCATCCCTACCATCCCCACGATCCCCACCATCCCCACCATCCCCACCATCCCCACCATCCTCACGATCCCCACCATCCCCACCATCCTCACCATCCCCACCATCCTACGATCCCCACCATCCCCACGATCCTGCGTATGGGTGTGAGCGTGACACACTATTTACAAACGTATGTTGACTGTTCAAACAGTTCAGTCTCAGATGCTGATGTAGCCACATAATATGATTATGTTAATGATGAAATATATACCATCAAAAAAATCAACGACACATCTCCATACATTCCGAAAACAGAAATACATCAAACGTGACGAACAACACCAAGAAACACGAAACAAGGTGCCTACATTGTGCTTTTTGAAGGGAATAACTCAACGACTTCATACACAGGTGGTACACTGACCCCATGTACATATGTACACCGTTCACCAGGCAGGGGCAAGGGAACCCAGTTAAAACATACGTTTGTCTGTTTCCATGTTGTTTTATTTGTGCATACAGGAGGCAGTGGGGTAGCCTAGTGGTTAATCAGTTCGTTGGCACGCCGAAAACGCGAATTAATTCCCCACATAGGTACAATGTGTGAAACTCATTTCTGGTGATATTGCAGGAATATTGCTAAAATCATATCCACTAACTCACTCTAATGGTACTAACGGTCAAACAGGCCGGGACCCGTGAAGATCCTGGTTAGAATCGATCTTCAGTAACCCATGCTTGTCGTAAGAGGCGACTAACGGGATCGGGTGGTCAGGCTCGCTGACTTAGTTGACACATGTCATCTGTTCCCAATTGCGTAGATCGATGTTCATAGTGTTGATCACTGGATTGCCTGGTCCGGATTATTTACAGACCGCCGCCATATAGCTGGAATATTGCTGAGTGCGACGTAAAACTAAACTCACTCACTCACTCTAGGCCGGGGTTGAACATTCGTTCACATACAGTTTGTGGTAAATCCTTAGGTTGTAATAGCATAGCATTACTGCTTCCTTCCCGGAAAGGCAATCTAGATTATCTATTCCACAGGCGTCAGGGGATTAACGTGGGATATATTTTACTCATTCACAGAGGTAGTGAATAACCCTATATGCTTGCACGTACAGCGTGCCAGCGCTTTATCTTGTAACTATAGGCCTGTTTAGAAATGGGTTGCAAGGCATAGTTCACACCTGTTGCATGTGCCATGCATTTCCACCCAACCTTTATAGCTGTGGCCCTTTAAGTTCCTAAACGAATTTGGTAATTATGCTTCCTGTTTCGTGTTATTTTGTGTTTCTCTCATCCGTTGCTGGGGATATGGTGTATGTATTCGTTCTGTAACCGTGTGACTTCATCGTCCTAACTGAACCCTTTAGCCTTTGACAAACACAGGCTGCACCGCATTATCCCTTTGGGGCGGTGAGGTAGCCTAGTGGTTAAAGCGTTCGCTCGTCACACCGAAGACCCGGGTTCGATTCCCCACATTGGTACAATGTGTGAAGCCCATTTCTGGTGTCACCGCCATGATATTGCTGGAATATTGCTACAAGCGGCGTAAAACTAAACTCTCTCACCCACTCATTATATAATTACCCCTTCTGTGCTCTGTTTCATGTGAAGAGATGCGACAATACCCCTTCCCCATCAAGTAACGTATGGATGTTCCCCGTTGCATGAAGTTATTCACCCCTTGTGTGCGTCTTGCTTTTCAGATCCTTGTATCATCAAATATGAGTACTTACAATTTATACACTGTAAGGGAAAACACAGCTATTGAGTGAGTGAGTTGGATTTTACGCCGCCTTTAGCAATACCCCAGCAATGTCACGGCGAGGGGACAACAGAAATGGTCTTCACACATTGTACCCATGTGAGGAATTGAATCCGGCTCCTCGGTGTGACGAGCGAACGCTTTAACCACTGGGCTACCCCACCGCCCCAGAACTCTAAGAAGGTGTCACTGTACTAGCAGCATCATAAAGAGTATACCAATGGTCAGCCGTGTATGGAGAAAACACTGGTAAATACGAACGAATGATATAATTATTTTCTATTCTATTCCACGTCTATTGTCTGCAGTGAACATAATTGACAGACTGGCCCCTGATTCCAAAATGTCCAAGATTGTCTTTCCTGTAGTGTATGAGTGTGTTAGGTGCCCAATGTGTCTCTTGGATGCTGAGCAATTAGCCGACCTTCAGCCACTGCCGGGAGGCTGACACAGCTGTTGAAGAAGAAGGCGGAGTCACAGAAGCAGGTGATATCACTCAGCTGTCCAGTACTTGATTAAACTGGACACCTCTCATCGTATAAAGGGATGCTGATCTGGCTCTGGTCAGTGCAGTTCCTGATCGGGCAGACTAGAAATACAGACATGTGGTCAAGCAGTATCATTCTCCTAACTGTCCTGGCACTGGCCGCCGGTCACTCGAGAGGTAAATCTGATTTTACTTGAAGTGTTATTCTAGAATATATTGACTCTCTTTACTTATATTCGATTTACAGTAGGCTTCAATTGATTTCATTCTACATGAGAATACATTTATTTCCGTTTAGGCTTATCGACTTTGAGAGAAAGAGAAAATTTAACTGTCCGTTGAAAATGTCATGATTTATGGATTGTTGTTTCAAAGGTCCCACAGGGCGGACAGGTCCAACAGGGCAGAAAGGGGCAACCGGTACAATAGGCGTGAAAGGCGTCACAGGGACGCAGGGTGCGACCGGAGTGACGGGTGAGCCAGGTCCAACAGGTGTAAAAGGAGTCCAGGGATACACTGGCTATACGGGCGCGACAGGGGCAACAGGTCAGGATGGCACGCTTGGCCTAGCCGGCTATACTGGAAACACAGGTGACGATGGAACTAGAGGGGTTACCGGAGTTCAAGGACAACAGGGAATGAGAGGCACACAAGGATATACCGGCAATACCGGTTCTACTGGGGCCACTGGATATACTGGATTCCAGGGCTACACGGGCACCAGTGGCAGTTTTGGTGTTAATGGTGCTGATGGAGAGGCCGGTTCCCAGGGAACTGCTGGCAGCGATGGTTACACAGGCTACACAGGAAACACTGGCATTACTGGCATCACAGGTAGCACAGGCGACACTGGATACACCGGGTCAACAGGCGAGCCTGGGTACACAGGGTACACGGGGTACACAGGAGAAACTGGGAACACGGGAGCTATGGGCCAGGACGGAACCAAAGGCCAATCGGGCGTTACTGGACGAGTGGGTGCTCAGGGTGTTACAGGAGCTAAGGGCGTAGATGGCTACACGGGCTTTACCGGCAATACTGGTGTGACGGGCCCCACAGGGCCTACAGGTTCCACTGGTAGCCAAGGGGCCTCTAATAGTGTCATGGGCACAAGAGGTGATACGGGAGCAACTGGCACTCTGGGAGATGAACTGGATCCTTTCTGTACCACCCTCCTCAGCGGAATCGGCGCCGACAACTGGCTGAGGAACTTCTGTATGACTGTCCTGGTGAGTCTTCAATAATCATTCAGTTGACACGCTTTTGAAGCTTGGTCACAAATGTTCAAATTACCCTACTGAACATGTAAAATGATCCATTGTCCAAAGTCCATTTTCGAAATATTTCCAAATCAGTTTGTTATGCATTGTTTAGTGAACACAATATCCGTTCTCACAATAGAGTGGTCACGTCTCAGAGTACTTAATTCGAATCAGTGACAGTAGGGTAGCCTCGTGGTTAAAACGTCTGCTCGTCACACCGAAGCCCCGGGTTCGATTTCCCACATGAGTAAAATGTGTGAAAGCCATTTCTGGTGTCCCCCGCCTTGATATTGCTGGAATATTGTATATAAAAGCGGTGTAAAACTAAACTCTCTCACTCATACTCAATTCGCCTAGCCAATAAGATAGTGACATAACATAACCTACAATCTCGTAACAGCTGGTGCGATAATTTATTTTTATAATATCTAGGAACACTTTCCTCCGTTACTTGACTTTAGATAACTCGTAGACCGCCTCCGTGGTGTAGTGGTAGAGCGTCCGCCCGGAGAGCGGAAGGTCGCGGGTTCTATCCCAAACCGCGTCATACCAAAAGACGTTAAAATATGGTACTTGTTGGTCCCTGCCTGGCGCTCGGCATTAATGGGTACAACAAGGACTGGTTGGCTCGGAGTCAGTATAATGTGTCTGAGTGGGGGTATTCATTCTTCACTGCGGCATGGTATCTCAGTGGGCTAGCACTATAAAACCAGCTAGTCTGGGCTAGTACAAGCAGCCGCACATACACACGCATGCACGTCGTCATATGAGCGAAATATTCTCAAGCACGACGTTAAACCCAATTTCACCTCACCTCACCTCAGATAACTCGTTAACCAAACTGACAATTGTGCAATTGCCTAAAACTGCAGAGCTCTATATGGTGATGTGATCTTTTTTCAGAACGGATTGTGAAGTCCTTGGTCAACCTATCTGTTTGTTTTGAATAAATCAAAGAAATTACACGTTTCATTGTTTGTTGTATCTTTTGGAGATGAGTTTCGACATCTGATGTAGTCTCAATGTAGTGTAGATGTCTCTTATTTTAATTAGTTTATTTCAAAATACCGTTGTTTTTTCTGAGTGCTTTATTTTTTCAATTCCGGTGACGTCATCGCGTTGTTCTATAAATAGTTTGTTATTGCATCAAGTATCTGGGTATAACCAAGTTAAAAGTCGGGAAACGCTTTGGTTATACTCTGGCTGGTTTTATTTTCACGTAAAGTTTGTTTTTTGTTTGTTTTTTGTTTGTCTTGTTGTTTTGTTTTTGTTTTGTACTTTAGAACTACATCACATTTGCATCTATTCTTGATTTACTGACAAGTTAAAAGTCAGGAAAACACAACTTCTTTTAAGAAAGTGGTCAAATGCAACATACGATATAATTTGGATTATAATTTCTTAGTAAAGTACAGATTCGTGATTCAAACCCACATTCTCGGAGTGAGACACCTGATCGCTGGCACAGAATAGTATATTGGCGATCAAACCCACTCAGCTACCGCAGCTTGACAAAAATGGAAAACTCATGATTATGTACTGTATGTACCCCTCTAATAAGTATAAATTGTCTGAAATCTATGAATACAAAATATCTTTCAGAAAGTGGTCAGGGATGGTACAGTTAATAGAGAACCGTAACCTGAATTCGTGGATAGCATTGATTCGTTGATCGCGGTAATAACCATGTTATCTCGTAGATTAAGTCTCGTATGACGTAACGGAGCGGTACTTTTGACGTGCACACAATGCCACGCCTCGCTGGAAAAAATGTTCGGAATCTCTGTATTAGACGTAAGTACATCTAATTGTCCAGCACGGAGATAAATAGCTCAAGATCACTAATGCCACTAATACCAGCTATTATTTTTATAAAATGTCAAGTAAAAACGATAGCACCGTTAGCACCAACCTTCTCACATCATTTCCTAGTGTCCATACTTACTGCAATGGGCTGTCGTATACAGTGCTATAAAGTAACCAACTACGTAATCCACGAAACGAGGTGACGTCACATTTTGTGGGCACATGAATGGATGGTGATTGCAAATGGGTTCGGTACACAAACGTTTCATTCACGAGTGGAATATTAGGCTTTTTCAATTTTCGCCACACTTATATCCACGAATCAAGGTTACGCGAACGTAGTTATTTTCTTTTTCAAGACAATTCCATGAGAAGGTGCAACCACATATACCCAACAGATTTTAAAACTTGACACTCACATTACTGGTAATAATACTGAGTAAGGTAATTCCTAGCTTCTTGTCCCATACACAAACGGCTATGTCATGGAGGCTGTTTGACATGGTATTATCGACGAACGAGAAAAAATGGGTCATAAAACGGGAAATGCAACAAACTCTTGCAGTGAATCGCGTGAATTGCACGTTCATTGGAATGAAAGCCCACCAATTCGGGTGAACACGAAAACACATCAAAATTGCAAGTTTGATAACAAAGCGAATATGCTGCGACACACGAAATCAGCAACTCGTGCGAGTCAGGGATTGGCTTAATGGTGGACAATCCACCGCTGCGAGATGTCTGTCTCAATCATCACAAATCTAAGCAACTTGCGAACGATTTAATGAGAACCTGCACATCCTGACGACTAGAACGCTTTGAAAACATAGCTACAGATTGGAAATACCTCAAGCATCTACGAACATACCGAGTCAATAGCCGTGAAAACCAAAACAAATATCACTTCATGTAAAACATTAATTACTTGTAATTTTGACTGTTTTAAAACGATGGTTACAAAAAGCTTCTTTTTTTTAAAAAAAGATGAATATCAAAACACCTTGAATAAATATCAATAATTTAAACTCATCCTATATACCTATATATTGCGTTACTTAGACTCAACGAAGATGTTTTTTCGAGATCATCATATTTCGCATTTTTAGGGGACGTGGTGGGCGAGCTAGCTAAAGCGCCAGCTGGTGATCCAGCAAGCTTGAGGTGCCGGGATCGAGCCCACCTGTGACCGGTTGTAAAAGTCTTGGAGTCAACTTTGAGTGCAGACTCTTTTAGTGATGTCACAACCCCTAGTGTACAGTACACACACAACCCTGTGCACTTAAGAGAACCCACGAACCCGTTGGTATATGACTGACTGACTGACTGAGTTTAGTTTTACGCCGCTTTTAGCAATATTCCAGCAATATCACGGCGGGGGACACCAGAAATGGGCTTAACACATTGTGCCCATGTGGGGATTCGAACCCGGGTCTTTGGCGTGACGAGCCAACGCTTTAACCACTAGGCTACCCCACCGCCCCTCGTTGGTATATGACCAGATGGTGGCCACATGAATACGTTGTACGTGCAAACACCTAGTTGCGGGTACAGCAACGTGCAGTGAACTTGGACAAAGTACTGTGACTATGTGTCCCAGTCCACCCAGCTGTGAATTGGGTACCTCGTAAGGATGGGAAAGCCGCAATAACTCGGTGCGCCTTGAGGCAGCAAGAGTTGTATGATCCCAAGGGAGTTGAGATTGATAATCAGGTGTGCTGTTGAGATTGACAACCAATGATCGAGGGAAAAAAATACCAGAGCCTTGAGCATGCACTAGTGCGTGGATATGTGCGCTATATAAATATCCAATAATAATAATATTAATCCTGATGATGTACGCCAAGTCTGATGATGTACGCCTCTCCGTGGCTGGCCTAGATAGGGGAATTATATTCCCTGAACTGAACGTACATCACCCAGTTAGGGCTGACCCCCCGAAGCTGGTTTTTCACTGGGTTACAGACAAACAAGGAGCAAACCATTTTTCAACTCCTCAACCAGTCAGCCTCCCTCCGGTATTCCAAACCATCCACACTGGAAATGGGACTTGCCCCAGGGGAAGGCACAGCACCCGATCAAGAATATCTTGGTCAAACCATCTCAAAACCACACTACTAGAGTGTGCGAAAGCGACAGGATTGCCTGATAATCCACGCATAAACGACAAGTCGCTCAAGCTGCATTGGGACAATGCCATGCACATGTATGCTTTCCTGACGGAGCAAAATCTCCGAGATCAATTCCTGCGGCTTAAAAATCTAGTGCCCCGTGAGCCAGTTCAATCCACAACTGGTGCCCGTCAGGAACCTTTGCATGAGCAGAATGTTCAAGTGGCAGTAGACCCAAAACTTCTGATGGACGTCCGCGTTAACCTCTCTCCTCTTCCTGGTGCAAACTCTTCCGGCATAGAGCCAATTGGCCCCGAAATTTTGGATCTTCACTGTTCCGCTTCCTCAGTTGCTGATCTTTCCGAAAATGAATCTTTTCCCAAAAATGAAATTAATTTATTAAATTATATTATTTCTATGAAACTTTCAGCGTACTGTTCGTTACATGAAGTGAATTGTTGTGTCTATGCTGCCGCTCGAACCTTGGAGGAACTTCACACAGTTTCCAAAGAAAACACATCTAGTCCTAAGAACAATACACCAAAGAAAAACCGGTTTCAAGTAAAATTAACAGAAACTAGAAAATACATTACCTTGATAGAGCTTTGCCTGAAGTTAAGATCATCAGGGAGTCCCATGTCTAAACGACAAAAGTCAATTTGGAGACAATTAAAATTACAGTATTAGACAACAAAGGAAAAAATACTTCTCCAAATTGTCGATTCCCTTAAGGCCAAAATAAAGGTTTGGACTGAAAGAAAGAAAAAATGGGAAAAGAAAAATAAATTCATCAACAGAATAAACTTTTTAGAAATAATGTAAAACACTTCTACAGGCAACTTAAAACAGACGGTGATGGTGAGCATGATAAGCGGCCTCCCATGGACGCCAATGAAAGGTTCTGGAAACAGTTGTGGTCTGTACCCGTCGACTGTAACCTTGATGCCCTTGGGTCCGTGATTATGACCATGCAATGCATGAGAAAGTAACTATGTCGTTTGCCTGTTACATCTCACCAGATTGCATGAGAAATGTTATCAAAAAGTCCAAATCTAATACAGCTCCGGGGCCTTATAGCATTCGAAACCGTAACTGGAAGCTGTTCCCCTGTGTCCAAACACCATTACTTCACAGCTTCAATACTCTCGTGGACACAGGTGATGTTCCTCCATGGTTCTGCAAAGGTCGCACAATACTTCTCCCCACGAAAGGGAATTGACTGATCCCAAAAACTTCCGCCCTATCACATGTTTAAATACACAATACAAATTATTCACAGGGTGTTTGACAAACCTCGTGTCATCATACGGCTCTGCTAATGATATAATTTATAGAGAGCAGAAGGGATCGAGAAAAGGATGTTTGGGGTGCATGGATCAACTTCTTGTACAGAAAATGATTTTGGAAGAGGCTAAAACATATCACCACAACCTCTCAATGTGCTGGATTGACTACAAAAAAGCATACGACTCTGTCCCTCATGAATGGATTCTGAAGTCTTTTTGTTCTATAGAACTCCCGGAGCGACTACTTGATTTACTCAAGTCTTTAATGAGTTGCTGGTCGACTCAACTTGAATCTATTCCAATCAGAAGGGCAATTTTCCAGGGGGGACTTCTTCAGTCCTTTGCTTTTTTTGTTTGTCTCTAAATCCTTTGAGCTTTCTGCTCTACAGAGAGGAGGGTTACTATCCCGGACCTCCTCAGCACAGATCCCCAACACCGCTTACTCATCTTCTTTACATGGATGACATCGAGCTCCTTGCCAAATGAGACACCAATTTGAAAGAACAGGTTCTCTTTGTCGAGTCCGTTTCTAATGATATTGGCATGACATTTGGACTCAACAAATGTAATACTCTTCATTTAAAACGTGGCAAGGCAGTTAATGGTGGATCGGTCAAGTTACAGGGGAGGGGGGAAGTTATTGAGCATCTTGTGGAAGATCAGGCCTACACCTATCTTGGAATGCAAGTTCGAGACAAGCTCCAGAATGCCCAAATTCAAGACAAACTTCGGGCCGAGTACAAATCTCGCTTAAAGATAATCGGGAGCTCAGGGCTAAATGATCGGAACAAGGGCAAGGCCACCAATGCTTTTGCTGTGCCAGTCCTCACCTATTCCTTTGGAGTAGTTGATTGGACAAAACAAGACATTCAGAGTCTTGACCGCCTCACCAGAAGGATCATGTCTGATAACAGAGCCCACCACCCTCTTTCCTCTCTCAACTGTATATATATGCCAATCAATTCTGGAGGTCGGGGTTTGATTAATGTGATTGCTCTTCATGATAGAATTATTTTGTGTACTTTTGCACATCTTTATTTATCGGATGATCCTCTGGTGATGCATGTCAAGACTCATGATGAAAGCAAAGACTTCCACAGCTATTTTAAGCGTGCCAAGGTTGTTGGACAGAATCTAAAATTTGAGGTTGATTTTGCTGATGGCGATGTACTGCCGGACGGTACAGCGATGGGAGTAAACCAGGTGAAGTTCTTCACCAAGTCTGCCCAGAGTCGGTCATTTGTGGAGAAGCTTTCTGAGAAGCCATTGCATCGTGTGTACATGCAGTGTGTGGAACAGAATAGCAATCTGGATGAAGTCGGCTGGTCTTAAATGTGAAACTGAGGGCTTCTTTTTTTGCTGCTCAGGACCAGTCACTTCCTACTCGTAATCGCCAAAATGTGATTCTTAAACAAAATATCAATATGAAATGTCGACTATGTAATGAATTTACAGAGACTGTCCAACATCTTGTCAGTGGATGCCCTTCTTTGGCATAAACAGCATATCTTAAACGACATGATGGCATGGCTCGTTGCTTTTACTACCGTCTCCGCCGTGTCTGTGGCTTTGACTCCGAGGTCCATCCATGGTACGACCCTGAACATGTCCAGGGTGTCATGGAAACTGATGCTTTCAAACTTCTGTGGAATAGGCCCATATACAGACTCAGAAGAATTCCAGCCAACAAACCTGATCTTGTCCTTTTTGATAAAGCCAATGAATTTATTTATATCATTGAATTTTCTGTCCCTTTTGACAGCAATGCGATTGGCAAGATTCAGGAAAAGCATGATAAATATGCGGACCTCGCCTTTGAAATGTCTCGCTTGCATCCCAAGTACACTGTTGTGGGGGCTCCCCATTGTTCTTGGTGCCCTTGGTTTGGTACCTCCTGATCTCTTGGCGCAATGGCAGTGCCCGGGTTCTCCACCGGGAGCACAGCCCTTCTGACACTCTGGGTAATGCAGAAGGCTGCAGTATTGGGGAGCCTTCATATTCTCCGGAAAGTTCTTGATTGGTTCGCATAGGCAGTGTTTCCTGGGAGAAGTACCATTCGCTGTCTGGGCTGCGTGTAGAGCGGGCAAGGGCCCTGAGCTGATGATAAGCCTTACCAGCCTGACTGTGCCAGGATCACCCGAACCCTCTCTGCTGCATTTTCATCTTTAATCTGTTAAACATAATAGTGGCAGGTAGAAATGATGACTAAAGTATGCTGAACTGAAATTACAAGATTTGTAGTTAAGCCACTGTCACACTTTTGCGTATATCAAGTGCTCATACATGAGTTCCGTATAAAAAAAATTCAATACGCAGCCCGTACGCTCAAAATTGTGACATTTTTCGATTACTTTGACTTATGTGTGACGCACATCTAGCATAAATAACGAATTCAGCGCATCCATTGCGTGTGACGTGCGTATGATTTGCGTGACACTATTTATCTTGCCGCGTATTCCCGATTTATTAAAAAGGCGACTGTTTCCCAACGTATCGTGACCAGTGCAGGTTCCGTAGCGTGAACATCAACCTTTTGTCATCATGGGCCGCCCGAGCCATCATATTTATACCATATCTTGAGTGTACCCCAACTCAGGATAAACGGTACTAATTCATGCAATACGTCGGCATTCGCTAGGGATTCGTTCAGCGTGCGTTAAATCTGCGCTGCAAGGACGCTTTGTATACGTCCAATATACGTGGCTCATAGCTCGTGCTGGGAGATCAGCGTATTGCTGCGTACAAAAAAAACTTACACAAAACTTACATTGAGATACACATTATGTGCGAATAGTGCGTACGACTGCGTATGAAAGAAATGTCTCATAAGGAATTAGGATACGCAGAAGTGTGACAGGGCCCTTTGATTGAAGTTTCACCTATGTACCATTGTTGGAAATGGCACTCCTGAATCTCATCTGAAAACAGTTTCAAGCAATAACAGATGCTCGGATATATACAATATATTTATATTCTATAGAGAACCTCACCCAAGTGTCTACTGATATCAGTTATATCAACACGAGTTGATAAAGTTACAAATATCCGAGGCTTGTCGGGATATTTTTACTTGTATCAACGAGTGTTGATACATTTGATATCAGTAGACACGAGGGTGAGATTCTGTTTATCATCATAAATCACCCTTCATTACTTTTCAATGAAAAATGTACATCTCCGAACACCGTACTGTCATAAGACTTGCAGTGCAGTGATGTCATAACATTGTGACGTCATCAAGTTTATGACGTCATAGCATTGTGATGTCATCAGGTTTTTGACGTTATAGCATTGTGAGTCATGTAATGGAGGATGTCAAAGCATTGTGATTTCATGTAATTGATGACGTCAGGGCATTGTGCAAAATCTACTGTCAAAATGATATCTCCCAGGAGGTATCGTTTGATCTCACACAGGCAATATCTGCAATGGAACACAGTTTGTATGTTTAAGCCCTGGCGAAAGTTGACGAACTTCTCATTCTACAAGTGTTTCATTTATCATAGTCAGTTGAATATGACGAGAGAGAAACGAAAATTAAGATCGTGAAATCGAACTTCTGTTCTCTAGTAAGATCACCGAATGTGATGTCACAGACAGGGGCTGTCTGCTAAAATATATATTGAATGTTAACAGTAAATTTCGTCTGTCAAATCCAAATGTAACACAAATCACTATTTAGTATGATTAATCTTAGCCCATAGGAAAAATACATGGCGAGTTTGACTATATGATTGGTATATCACAGAACCCGTGACCCAGAACTTTTACTGATGTTGTTTGTGTTTTTTTAATTGTTTTGTTTTTTCATAAAGCTTGTTTGCTTGTTGTTGTTATTGTTTGGTTTGTTTGTTGTTTTTTTGTTCTGTTTTTCGCTTGGTTTTGTTTTTTTGTTTGTTTTGGGGGGTGTTTTTTTTTGGGGGGAGTGTTTTGTTTTATTGATGGTTTTGTGGGGGTCTTCTTTTTAGTTTTGTTTGCTTGTTTGTTTTGTTTTGGTTTGTTTTGTTTTGTTTTGGGGAAGGGGGTGGGAGTTGTTTGGAGGGGGGTGTACTGGGAAGTCACTTTGTAACAACGTTAACAGATTTCGGCAAATGATCGGCCTTAACAACAGGTGCGCGGAATTGGGCGTTTTGTGTTTCAAAATAACATTCAAACCGAAACACGAGTCTCAGTAGCCTATTCAGACAATGACCTACTTTTCAGCCGATCCGAATCTTCTCGTGTGAAAGTGAAAAGAGACACCACAAACAACTATGGTTACACTGAATTCCAATTTCTTGTTTCATAAGAAAATAGTATTTACAAGTCAATCTTAATTTTAAACTTTAGAAACATCGTATTTCTATATTTTATGGCGAGGCGTGGGCAGCATGACCTTAACTAAGACGTCACAGACTGCCCCTGAGGTCGTAAAATGATTCACAATTCATTTGGCTTACTGGTTACACCTGCTATGTGTGTTTTTGCGTTTATTTAGTGTAGTTTTGTAACTCACAACGTGATTGATATAATATCAAGTCCGTACCAGAACGCCAAACTTTTCTAGCGGCAGAGTATCGTTTTGAGATTTCCACGACTTCCAGATTTCCGTTTGTCAGAGCACGCTGTACGAAAGAGCACGCTGCACGACGTGTTTGCAAAGATTAGAAGGAGCGTAGTGTTGCAATATACAAGTGCTTAGATGTTTCAAATAATACTGATGAATATTTATGTATCCAGTTGAATGAATTTGTCTTAAAAGTCTGGACTGGTTATTGTACTAAGTTGCGCAGTAGGACGGAACCCAGTCATCAGGAAACGAGACTGTTGTGTAAACAATGTTTTGACGTAATGCTTTTCTTATGATGCATATGTATTAAATCATATACTAAAATATAGTATCAATTATAGTTTCACATGAAATTAGGGATGATTTAATAAATTGTGCATTCGTATTACATGTATGCCAAATTTATACGTCTCAGAACAATTTAAATTACACATATATATTTATGGAATTAATTAAAATCCTTGGTGAATATTGATAGATAGATTTGGCAATGCTTAATGTTTCACAGATGTTTACAATTAAACATTTCCATATATTAACAAATGTTAATTGTTATTAATAATATGATTAGTCTATTTCTCTTCCAAACGGACATGGGAAAAGACTCTCTCAGCACAGTGTAAACAACCAATCTTCAATTACTGTCTTTCAGTGAGTAACTATTTGACATAATTATTTAATAATATTATACCATAAAATATATGGATAGATGTTTCATGTTATTGTGTGTATTTTGTTTCCAAAATCTTACTAAAACATACCTTAAATACAGATGTGATGAACTATTTTGTTTCTCAACAGTAGTTTATTGTTTTGTGAATCATTTTCAATCATTATTAGCTGGGGTCAGTTATGCTTAAATACTACCTTGAAAATGTCAAACAAGACATAAATTCTACCTGGAAAATGTCAAACATGACATACATACTACCTGGAAAATGTCAAACATGACGTAAATACTACCTGGAAAACTTCAAACATGACGTAAATACTACCTGGAAAATGTCAAACACGACGAGATTATTACCTTACTGATAACCTCTCTGAAAATATAAGGATAAAGAATAGAGTGTTTTCTGCGTTTATTTAAAAAGGTACAAGCATCTGTATAATTCTGGAAATAGACGCTTTGGGTATTGTATAACAGGTTGGTCAAAGCATGGTTTCAGCCGGATCCAAGTAGAACTGAAACACAGGAGACAACTATGAACAACAAAGGGAGTGTGGGTTTACGTCACTTCTCATGTTACAGTTATGACAAGGTGTGCTGCATTGGAGGAAATCACGGGGTGATGCACGTCGGGGACGTTTACGAAGTCGATGAGATTCATGACCAGTGATATGGTGCCAAAAGTCCGTCCTCACGGTGCGACTTGTAGTAACAATTTGTAGTATCTACATGGATGTAAACATCGTATATAGATTAGTTGATACGACTTGGAATCTCTCACGATGATCTTGTCGTTTTCAAGCGAGGTGGCGTCACCAAACGACGAGGAGATGATGGCGTTAATTGCTGTATATTTGGCAAAGGAAAAGGAAACACAAATCCGTTTTGGTTAGGCAGTGGCTACTGCGCAGACCTACCGCCAGCGCCTCCATGTTTACAAAGGGAGTGAATTCTTCTCTGACTGTTTCGATGTTTCTGATTGGTCAAATCCACACGATCCGTCGCACGAAATAGGGAAGTTTCTATTTCTCTCAACTCGCTTGATACGACAAGGGTGTTCTCACGTTGCAACTCCGGTCGCTTCTACACGTAGTTACTACAAATCGTGCCATGAGAATGGACCTTAACAAACCAGTCATCAAATTGGGCTAATATTGGGATTGAAACCCAGAGTTCAAGATTGGAACACCAAACTTATTCTATCTTAATGCTGCATCTCCACTGTCTTATTGTAAGGAGCTGTACGTGCTAACCGTTCCTTATCTGACTTGCAGCCAATTCATGGGCTGTGATGTAATCACAATTTGAATTTACATTCAATTGCTACCTGTCTGCCTGGTATGATGGCTCACAGACATCGACATTTTCTTATGTTGATCTTACTCATTACAGGTAAGCCCTCTCCTTGTATATTAATTGTACACATATCTGTAATTGCTAGTAACCCGTGAAGATCCGGGTTAGAATTGGTCTTCAGTAACCCATTCTTTTCGTAAGAGCGACTAACGGGATCGGGTGGTTGTCACGTATCCCAATTGCGTAGATCGATGCTCATGCTGTTGATCACTGGATTGTCTGGTCCGGACTCGATTATTTAGATTATTTACAGACCGCTGTCATATAGCTGGAATACTGCTGAGTGCGTCGTTAAATACCAATCAAACAACCATCTAATTGCTAGTATAATAACTATTTGTAATATTTTACGTCTAAGACGCGGCCGGGGATTGAACCCGCGACCTTCTGCTCTCCGGACGGACGCTCTAACCGCTACACCTCAGAGGCGGTAGACGGGGTGGGAGTGGTGGGTTTTGGCTGTACATGCCACACACAGACACAGAAACCCACCCCAAACTCACCTCCTCTGCCCACCCGAAGCGGATTAATGGGGCGCCATGATAGGTAGAACACCAAATGTAAGCACTTACCCCTCGAACAGTTTTTTCGAAATCAGCTCTGGTAACGTTCCCTGAAAAATAAGTAATAGTAAGTTTCTTTCAAAAGACAGAGTGCCTGGGTTGTGGAGAAACAGGTGTTTGCTTTCCTGCTTGCGGACGGTCAACAATATCTGTTTTCAAGAAGAAACATTCTTCTCATGCTCACATTCATCCGAGACAAGTCAACATTGAAGATTAGGAAACATGCTAGAGGTTACCAACGACTCCATTCACGACCGAGACTCGCCTCCAGGACAAGCCCACTGGCTTCATTCAGATTACTGAACTATGCGAGTTAAAACTTGGTCTAACCATTTCAAGGGGCGTAACTCTTAATTCTAGTGTGGTAATAAGCTGAGGTTAACAAATACGAAGGGGACATAATATAAGTAATTTGAGTCGCCTTTCGATCAGATGCTTGTACTGGTTCATAACCGAACAACAATATTTGGATGTGTAATATTGGTGGGAGCCCACCCAGGGGCGGATCCAGAGGGGGGTGCGCACCCCCGCCTCTCACCCCACTCCTCCTTTCTCCAAAATCCTGGATCCGCCCCTGACACTCCTGATTAAGGCCGGTATAAGATGACATCTCAACAGTTAACATTGCAATGTGGTTATAACGAATCAAATCGTTCGTTGGGTTCGCTTTCGCTAGAAAGGGCGACGTGTTGTCATTGATGACAATTTGGATGCTTTGGTTATTACTGAATCATGGTTGGGAGAAAAAGGAGATGACTCGCTAATTGCTGAAATGACTCCTAGCGGATACAAGTTGCTACATGGTCCTCGGAGGCATACTACTGGAGGTGGAGTGGCAGTTATTCACAGGACATCACTTATGATAAGAATTATTGATACTTCAATCTCTGTGTATGATTCCTTTGAACTAATGGAAGTGTTGATATCATATTCCAAAGTCACTCTTAGGGCAGCTTGTCTCTATAGACCCCCTACATCAAATGCAAACAAGATTCGTATGTCACAGTTTTATCAGGATATTACTTCTTTTCTAGACGACCATTTACAAAAGTATATGGTATTGTTCAGCTCTGCTGCATGTGAATGTTCCTACACATAAATATGGCCACGTCACTGACAAGGAGTGACTGTGAGTTGATAAATAGATTCTCTGTTGAAGATAAACAGTTGTCGGATCAATCTTTCACTTTCCGGTCCTCCGATCGAGCACGTTGATGTCACGTGTCGGAATCTTAAAGACATTGATACGCTTTCATTTCCCAGTGACCTGAGAAAATCAAAACTTGTCTCTGATCCTCCAGAAGATCTTGATGACTTGTGTGACACTTATAATTACACCTTGAAAACATGCTCCCCCTTGCACAAAGAAATTTACAAAAAACAAGTACTCCTTGGTACAACCATGATGTTCTAGCTGAAAAGAACATTCGTCGTAGAACAGAACGTGAGTGGAGGAACTCACGTTTGGGGGTTCATCGACAGATATTTCAAAATGCAAGAAATGCTGTAACTCAACAGATTCGGAGAGCAAAAAGTGAATATTGTGCATCTAAGTTTACAGAATGCAAGGACTCATCCAGTGCTCTATACAACTGTATCTTTGAGTTATAGAATGCAAGGACTCATCCAGTGCTCTATACAACTGTATCTTTGAGTTATAGAATGCAAGGACTCATCCAGTGCTCTATACAACTTTATCTTTGAGTTATAGAATGCAAGGACTCATCCAGTGCTCTATACAACTTTATCTTTGAGTTATAGAATGCAAGGACTCATCCAGTGCTCTATACAACTTTATCTTTGAGTTATAGAATGCAAGGACTCATCCAGTGCTCTATACAACTTTATCTTTGAGTTATAGAATGCAAGGACTCATCCAGTGCTCTATACAACTGTATCTTTGAGTTATAGAATGCAAGGACTCATCCAGTGCTCTATACAACTTTATCTTTGAGTTATAGAATGCAAGGACTCATCCAGTGCTCTATACAACTTTATCTTTGAGTTATAGAATGCAAGGACTCATCCAGTGCTCTATACAACTTTATCTTTGCGCTGATGGGCAGAAAGCCCTCCAGCAAATACTAATGATGTACTTGTTGAAAAGTTCGATAATTTCTACACGGATAAGATTGACAAGATACGTCAAATTTCCAAGAAACTTTTTCAGGGGAAAACTCCGACGCTGATCATGTACCGGTTCAGTTTGTGGGAGAAAAACTGGACGTACTTGAAGCTTTCTCTGAACAAGATGTCCTCTCTTTTATCAAGTCTAGTAAGCCAACCACGTGCAGCCTTGATCCTATTCCTACAAAGATCCTGCTGACTTACAGGGACTTACTTCTTCCAGTCATCACCAGGATTGTTAACCAGAGTCTCAAGTCTGGAACAGTTCCTAAGGTTCTTAAAGAGGCAGTTGTAGGTCCGCTCATTAAGAAACAAGGACTTGATGACTCACTGTTCAGTATAAAGTGCTTGCACTGGCCTATCAGTGTTATCACCAGTCAGCACCTTCCTACCTGTCAGGAGTCACACAGGCCTACCACCCATCTAGAGTCCTCCGATCTGCCCAACAACATCTCTTCTCTGTTCCAACCCCACGGCTGAGACGATTTGGTCAGAGATCATTTACTTACAATGCCACCACTCTCTGGAATACAATTCCGGATCATCTTAAAGGAATCCCTACTCTCCAAATGTTCAAAGACAGTCTCAAAACATTTCTCTTCACTCAGTTCTATAGACTCTAATCATTTCTAGCCGCTATCTCTTAACCTGGTGATGTCAGAATCTCTCATGTAGCTCTATGAGCATGCACTTTGTGTCTGGGTTTGGCGCATTATAAATGTACTTATTATTACTATTATTTACTTAAACAGGTTCTTTCTTTGTCCTGTACCTGTTTGTCCTTAATGAGTCAAACTGGATGTGTCGAATGTCGAGTATTTCGAATACATTTACCTTTTGGAGCGCTACCTTCAGTTGTGTTGCATATGTCAGATTCAACAAAGGACATCGTATATCTCGAACATCATTTAGTGTTCGCCCTACTCATCTTTATTTCACTATACATCGACTTACATATCAGCGTCCGTTTGTGGGGGGTGGGATAAAACCTGCTGTTTGAACGAGTGTGGTTCACTATTGACGATAAAGTATACCTTTATCTGAGATCGATAAGACTAACACGGCTTATTGATTGGTTTAAAAACACGTGATAATGACAATGAATTAATCTCGTTTCGCTTCCTGTTTTCGTATAGGCATCGTTTTAATGGCATATACATGTATGCAGATGATGAAGAAATTATAAATTCTATTGTTTTCATATACGGACCCCCTAACGAAGAATATATACTTACTTGCATTCCCTCTCATTGTCTTGAAGCTAAGAGATGTTTTACCCTCTGCTATTCTGTTGAAAATATCGACCGCCTTGTCCGGGGTGTCACCATAGCGACATGACCACACAGCTGCCCACTCGAACTGGGAGATGCTGCAGTCGTCTGAAATAGACACAGTTCTGGAGAATGGTGTCACTCATGTGTACATACAATCTTACAGACACTGGATCAACTCAAGCATGAGGGAAATCCAAGTTCTATGGATAGTCAACTTCTTTATTCCAATGAGTGCGACGTTTCGGTGTAGATGCTAACACCGTTCTTAAGCAAGTGATGACTAGCAAGCAAGTTGACTATCCACAGAACTTGGTTTTCCTTAAAGGTCACATGCAACGTAAAACACAGCTTTGCAGATTCTGATACCTTTCGGTATGGACTTACCGAAACAAATCATCAATAATGCAAATTCAACTTATAAAGTTGAAAAATAACGCGATGAAAAAAACGCGCGAAATCGGAGTTCAAACGATTCACTAATTTCCCCCCAGCGCTTGGGGGAAAAAGTGGTTTCAACAGCTGGGCTGCGCTCATAGCACATGCGCAGGGAGGGAGGGAAGGGAAAATGTGAAATTAACCAATCATCCATTTTAGTGCAAGCGTCAAACACTGTCGGTAAACGTTACCTCCCCGACTACATCTATTCCTCCCTATCATGTCCAGTTGTGAAAGAGGGAGATAACTCGTTCCACCGCCAGGCGTCACTGAGGATCCTCCCTTGACGTCCAGTGGTGAAAGAGGGAGATAACTCGTTCCACCGCTAGGCGTCACTGAGGATCCTCCCTTCAGGTCCAGTTGTGAAAAAGGGAGATAACTCGTTCCACTGCTAGGTGTCACTGACGATCCTCCCTTGACGTCCAGTTGTGAAAGAGGGAGATAACTCGTTCCTATGCTAGGCGTCACTGAGGATCCTCCCTTCAGGTCCAGTTGTGAAAGAGGGAGATAACTCGTTCCACCGCTAGGCATCACTGAGGATCCTCCCTTGACGTCCAGTTGTGAAAGAGGGAGATAACTCGTTCCACCGCTAGGCGTCACTGAGGATCCTCCCTTGACGTCAAGTTGTGAAAGAGGGAGACAACTCGTTCCACCGCTAGGCGTCACTGAGGATCCTCCCTTGACGTCCAGTTGTGAAAGAGGGAGATAACTCGTTCCACCGCTAGGCATCACTGAGGATCCTCCCTTGAGGTCAAGTTGTGAAAGAGGGAGATAACTCGTTCCACTGCTAGGCGTCACTGAGGATCCTCCCTTCAGGTCCAGTTGTGAAAGAGGGAGATAACTCGTTCCACCGCTAGGCGTCACTGAGGATCCTCCCTTGACGTCCAGTTGTGAAAGAGGGAGATAACTCGTTCCACCGCTAGGCGTCACTGAGGATCCTCCCTTGACGTCAAGTTGTGAAAGAGGGAGATAACTCGTTCCACCGCTACGCATCACTGAGGATCCTCCCTTGACGTCCAGTTGTGAAAGAGGGAGACAACTCGTTCCACCGCTAGGCATCACTGAGGATCCTCCCTTGAGGTCCAGCTGTGAAAGAGGGAGATAACTCGTTCCACCGCTAGGCGTCACTGAGGATCCTTCCGGTGCGTGCCTGTAAAGTACGCCCCATCTGATTGGTCGACGTTCCAGCGTGCGCCTGTCTGTAAGGACGTTACATCTGATGGGTCGATGTTCCAGCGTGCGCCTATCTGTAAGGTCGTCACTTCTGATTGGACTACGTTCCCTCAGACCAGAAGCCCGCAGCCTCCTTCTGATGCTACTGTGGAGAGATAAACTCCCACTCTCCATTGCCGGCACAGTTGTTGGTCATGGGTCGTGAGATTACGTCTTGCCAAAAACGAAATAGGACTCATCTCGGTCATTGGTGGTCCCAAATCTCCAGGTCTTGGACGATACTTCACGTCACCGGAGGCCACGCGCTTCCTCACACGTCGACTAACATCCATGACGTTAATGTTTATGTTAGCACCGATGTTGCGACACAACAACCCTGCGTCATTCATGCCAGTACCTTGTTATCGTGTACTTTCTGAAAATCAACCTCTTATCACTAAAAGCTCTGTAGCCCTGTCGTATTTTAGTAAGTGAGTGAGTTTGGTTTTACGCCGCACTCAGCAATATTCCAGCTATATGGCGGCGGTCTGTAAGTAATCGAGTCTGGACCAGACAATCCAGTGATCATCAGTGTGAGCATCGATCTATACAATTGGGATATGATGACATGTGTCAACCAAGTCAGCAAGCCTGACCACCCGATCCCGTTAGTCACCTCTTAGGTTAGTAGCCTGAAGATCAGTTATAACCCGGATCTTCACGGGTTGTCGTATTTCAAAGCTGTTGAGAAAACTACAGTAGACATGCTGCAATTGTGAAAATTCTACCCCAATGACGTCTTCTCAGAACACGTGACCCATAAGTTTGGGGATATTGTGCGAAGCACGTGCTTTACATGTGCAATCCAGTATGCTGGAGTAAGATCGCCTGTTTAGACCAAATGTTTAAAAATTGCCCTTCGATTCAGGCGGTGTTTAAATAGTTTAGACTCAAGAGTGTAAATGTAGCCACTTACTTCAGTCAACTGTTCTAAACTAAATTTTGCAAAATATTCCATACTGTTTCAAGGTGCTGTTTATTGAACTGATGTATTGTAAAACAAATTCGTAACGTTGAAAATTATTGTTATGACTTCAATAAATGATCAACCTGTGAAAATTGGCGAATTCCTAATCTCAAATTAACACCAAAACGCAGCTGTTCACATGCACGATATTTGCACGTGTTTTTCTGCAATTTGATGCATGATACTTTGCAATTCACCAGCATACGTTTTGCAATTGGTTCCCCCAAGTTAGTGGAGAAATTTATCTTCGATGTAACCATATACATCTGTATACATAACATATAGTGAGTGCTTTAAGTGAGTCTAGTATATATTATTTTGATGGGTACCCGGTAGTACATATTACTTGTCCATGTTGATGGGCTTATCATGAACATATCCCTAATCAAGAAGAGTTTTTTTCTATGGGTTTCTTTCATCAAAACATCATCGGTGCATGGGGCAAGTGTATCACATAACAAGCAGAATCCCCCATTCGGAGACGCGGGGTGACTGTGAATGATGATGAGAGCGGAAAGGGTCAACGGAGAAAGATTACACTGTGTTGCCTGTGATATACATTGCGGAGGCTGGTAACCGATGGAACTGTTGGTCAAAACAACGGTAAAACTGACTCAGGTGTCCCAAACTAGTTGAACAAAACTCAGATTTCATTAATCAGAATCATATTGTTATTTTCCGATACTTCTTGACGCAAAGATCTGAGAACTACTTCCTGGGAGGTCACAGCGGGTAAACATTCCAATGAGCCAATCAGCGTCGAAGCTTCTAAATGCTCGGTAGGTGACATTCAGACAAGCATATCCGATTTCTATATCTCGAAAACGAAGTTGATCGGCTTGGTCCGAATGTAAACGATAGTGACATGAATAATTTGTTGTTGTTAATTTTCATCCTGTCGTTATAAGTACCATGGCATCTTACATCCGACATTGAGTACTATCGAAGGAGTACTTGTATTCTATGTGGGTTTTCGTTTGTTAAATTTCCCAAGTGACGTGGTACAGAAATGAAACCGAATCGTTTCGGAAATGTGAAATCAGTATCCGCAAAGTTCACCCTATCTTCTAACGAAACCACCCTCCATCCATCTGCCCTCAGATCCTCACATAGAGTGAGTGAGTATGGTTTACGCCGCTTTTAGCAATATCCCAGCAATATCACGGCGGGGGGCACCAGAAATGGGCTTTACACATTGTACCCATGTGGGGAATCGAACCCGGGTCTTCGTCGTGACGAACGGGCGCTTTAACCATTTGGCTACCCCAGCGCCCCTCCTCAAGAAGAGGGCTATCAGAGTATCATATTTGACTGAAATGAGACTGAAACAAAACCCATCCCTCAACATCATCAGCTTTAACCGTCACACCCCCGACCTCCCCAACATTCCTAGCACAAAGAAATACCATGTCGGCAACACTCGCTTATTTCTGTTGCTTTTACGCAGTCTGCACGACTCATATTCCGGAAAAATACGAGTTGCCCCGAACGGAGTTATGAATCTCAAGCACCACCCTACCGTTGATGTCGTACAGGATGAGGTCACGGTCGAGGTCCTGGGGGCTGACGATTCCGTCACTGTCGTTGTCGTTGAAGGCTATAATTCGGTCGATCTTCTCTTGAAATGTTTTTGGTGGGTTGCAACAGAAACTGCAAGTCAGAACAAACCATATTACACAACGGGGCTTCTGTTGAATAGTGATATTTCACCGTGGTCCGATTACTTCCTGGCCCGAGCCTTGATTAGAATTGGTCTTCAGCAACCCATGTTTGTCGTAAAAGGCGACTAACGGGATCAGGTGGTCAGGCTCGCTGTCTTGGTTGACACATGTCATCGTATCCCACCTGCATGGAGCGATGTTCATGTTGTTGATCACTGGATTGTCTGGTCCAGACTTGAATATTTACAGACCGCTGCGTATAGCTGAAATATTGCTGAGTGCGGCATCAAACAACAAACCAACTGCCAGGCTCCGCCACACAAATCTCGTGCAAGTGTAGAATCACGCCCGATGTTGTAGAGCTACGCTACGATCATGTATGTTTATTGTGTCACGTGATAGTCACGTGAATAAAGGTAGCTCGACTGTGTACTGCTGCCTGCTAATCCGAGATGGCCATGTAAGTCGGACCGAGGCTCCAATACATATGCATGAAGTTGCGACCTCAAGCTGAATTTGCATTTCAAAGTGAACCAATTGTATAATAACTCTTATGACTTATGAGTATTTATATTCAGTGACGCTGACACTCTCCTGGCTCTATTTTAGTGAATAAAGAAGGACTAAGTGAAACAAACTGTTGCTGTTCATATACTTACGAGCAACAAGTTTAGGCACTTTGGGAACATACATTGTTGTTGCTGTGAACTCTTCATACGTAAAATAACAATCAACAAACCATAATTCATTTTCATGTTCAAAGAAATCCGATTCCGAGTTTGCAGAACTCCGTGATAAATATGCCAACGCAGTGCTTTGAGCTTGCGATACGATAGTTCAATGTTCAAACAGTAATTGTCAACAAATGTAAGTCTAATGTAACGCTCAATTTGAAAAATAGATTATAAGAGATGGTTATTTTACTCAGATGTATGGAGCATGTTTCCGTCAGAAATGTAGCCCGTCTCGGCGGTCGGACACTCGTACACTGAGTACAGGACATATTGGGTACTTGCGAATTCACTCACCTGCCGCTGGGGTCGTACAGAAACGCCCCCCGTCACCGCGAACACTGCCCAAATAATTGCTGTTCTCAACATCATCTACAGCAAATACATATTAGTTTTTACTAGTATACACGTCATTTAAACAGTTCAAATAAAATCCTTTCAACATATCTAAATCCACATAAATGAGACCACACCGACGTTATGATTACTGCTATTTGATAGTGGTGATAATGTGCCGTTTACTGTGAAACTGAGAGTGAAAGTCACTCAAATATTTTCTCCGGGTGTATGCCTAGATTAAAACAATACTTTGAATGTTTTTTTATAGTAGTCATTGTAATATTTAGAAATCCAGTTGGGTTCACCTGTCGGGTTAAATATACAGTTACTATCTAGCTAAAACCTTCAACGAGAAATAGTGTAGAGTTACATGCGTAGAAGAATGGCTACTGATTTAACTACGAAGACTCACCAATCTCTTAGAGTAATTTGTCCTGTTTCAAACCAGTAAGTGACCGACTGTGTCGCTGTTCCCACCCGGACGAGTCCATCTTCTCCTACGTAAATAAATATCTCCAACAACTCACTCACGTCTACTCCACCCTGTTTCAACATCAACGTGCAAGGGAGCGTCAGCCTCACAACCTCCTCAACACATGAATGTCAATACTACAATGACCAAATACCTCGCACCCGCTACCTCGTGAAACACCTTAAATAGTTGAATCTAAAATAGATTCTGGTTTCTTTAGAGAGAACTTATCAAATAGTTTAATCAATCTACGTTACCTCCTCGCTATAAAGCTGTCACGGGGTCGGTAGAGACGAATATGCCTATATGAGACTGTCATCATCTTATGGACTTGTAACTCTTAACATGATTCAATGCGAAATGCCCAATTGAAGTTAAGCAAGTTTAACTTCCTTTACACATTTGTAACCAGTTTTAGATGTCAATCTAGCTCCAAATTATGCTCCCACGTTCAGTTCAGAAAAGTCTCTTTTAAATTAACAACATCATAACATCGAGTTTATGAAAACATTCAAACGAAAGGAGATTTCACTTCATCAATCTATACTTCTTTCACAATAGGAAAGAGCGTCCGCCCGGAGAGCGAAAGGTCGCGGGTTCGATCCCCGGCCACGTCATACCAAAAGACGTCAAAATATGGTACAGGTTGATCCCTGCCTAGCGCTCGGCATTAATGGGTACAACAAGGACTAGTCAGCTCAGAGTCAGTATAATGTGTCTGAGTAGGGGATTTATGCTTCGCTGCGGCATGGTATCTCAGTGGGCTAGCACTATAAACCAGCTGAAGTTTGGGCTAGTACAAGCAGCCACACATACACACGCATGCACGTCGTCATGTGAGCGAAATATTCTTAAGTACGACGTTAAACCCCATTTCACCTCACCTCACAAACAGCCTCACACGCGTGCATGCATGATGCGCGTGATATGGTATTCATTACTACATGAAGTGAAATAATCCTGATAGACACGTTATTCCCACCTCACCCATGTTATTTCACCTCACCCAAGCTCATTTCACCCCTAACTTTACTTAACCTCAACCCGGCTCTCCTCACCCCCGCCTCACCTCACCTCATTTTACCCTTCGCTTCACCTCGCCCCACCTCGTCTCACCTCAGCCCCGCCTCGCCTCACCTCACCTCTGCTCACCCCACCTTGCCTCAACTCACCTCAGCTCATTTCACCCTATGCTCGATTCCACACATGGGCACAATGTGTAAAGCCCATTTCTGGTGTCCCCCGCCGTGATATTGCTGGAATATTGCTAAAAGCGGCGTAAAACCATACTTACTCACTCACCGCACGCTTCATCTCATCCCCGCCTCGCCTTACCTCACCCCATCTCACCACCTCATTCCACCTCACCTCAACTTCTATACATGACGTTGTTATACGTCACCGTACTATTGTAATATGCTAAACATGCTGAGAGAAACAAATAAATGAACATATGAAAATTCAAGTGTTCCTTTAATATTTTCCAGGTGTCATCACCAGCTTTGAAGAGCGCTGTGGGAGGAAATCTGAGGATATATACAGGAACACTGACTATGAAGTGGCGTTCCCTTATTTGTTTCCTTCAGTATATGTTTGCACGGCTATGTGCATGCCTCCACATGTCATCACATGGCATCACATGGCATCACATGCCTCCACATGGCATCACATGGCATCACATGGCATCACATGGCATCACATGCCTCCACATGGCATCACATGGCATCACATGGCATCACATGCCTCCACATGTCATCACATGGCATCACATGCCTCCACATGGCATCACATGGCATCACATGGCATCACATGGCATCACATGCCTCCACATGGCATCACATGTCACCACATGCCTCCACATGGTATCACATGTCATCACATGGCATCACATGGCATCACATGCCTCCACATAGTATCACATGGCATCACATGTCATCACATGGCATCACATGCCTCCACATGGCATCACATGGCATCACATGCCTCCACATGGCATCACATGCCTCCACATGGCATCACATGTCACCACATGCCTCCACATGCCTCCACATGCCTCCACATGGCATCACATGGCATCACATGGCATCACATGCCTCCACATGGCATCACATGGCATCACATGGCATCACATGGCATCACATGCCTCCACATGGTATCACATGCCTCCACATGGTATCACATGTCATCACATGCCTCAACATGGCATCACATGGCATCACATGGCATCACATGACAGGTTACATTAACACACTGAACATGTTGATTAAAAGGCCTATCTAACGGCTAAAATGTTTCTTTATTAAATACTAATCACCTGCACTTAATAAGAACATGTTTTACATCTATTTACCTTGACAACATTTCAGTCATGTGGCCCCTATCGATACATAAAGGCCGTGTAACATCACCAAATACAGGTATTTCTTCACAGTCTGCGCTCAGTTGCACTCTCTGGCAAATATTGATGTATCTTTATTCCTAACAGCACACGCGCAGTCTGTTGACTGAATCCTAAACATTGATTACAAAAGGTTGAACACACGCGTTTAATGCTAAATATATCGATGATAAAAACTTGTGCATTTGCAGAGCCTGCGTTACTGACTCGAATCTCCTGTCCCTACAGTGTGTACCACGTAAACTTTACATATCTCTTGTTCCTACAGTGTGTACCACGTAAACTTTACATATCTCCTGTCCCTACAGTGTGTACCACGTAAACTTTACATATCTCCTGTCCCTACAGTGTGTACCACGTAAACTTTACATATCCTGTCCCTACAGTGTGTACCACGTAAACTTTACATATCTCCTGTCCCTACAGTGTGTACCACGTTAACTTTGTGTACCACGTGTCCCTAACTTTACATATCTCCTGTTCCTACAGTGTGTACCACGTAAACTTTACATATCTCCTGTCCCTACAGTGTGTACCACGTAAACTTTACATATCTCCTGTCCTACAGTACAGTGTACCACGTAAACTTTACATATCTCCTGTCCGTACAGTGTGTACCACGTTAACTTTACCCACGTTAACTTTACTATCTCCTGTCCCTACAATGTGTACCACGTAAACTTTACATATCTCCTGTCCCTACAGTGTGTACCACGTAAACTTTACATATCTCGTGTTCCTACAGTGTGTACCACGTAAACTTTACATATCTCCTGTCCCTACAATACACAGTGTACCACGTAAACTTTACATATCTCCTGTCCTACGACAGTGTACGTACAATTGTACCACGTAAACTTTACATATCTCGTGTTCCTACAGTGTGTACCACGTAAACTTTACATATCTCCTGTCCCTACAGTGTGTACCACGTAAACTTTACATATCTCCTGTCCGTACAGTGTGTACCACGTTAACTTTACATATCTCCTGTCCCTACAATGTGTACCACGTAAACTTTACATATCTCCTGTTCCTACAGTGTGTACCACGTAAACTTTACATATCTCTCTGTTCCTACAGTGTGTACCACGTAAACTTTACATATCTCGTGTTCCTACAGTGTGTACCACGTTAACTTTACATATCTCTTTTCGCACCTAATGTTCATGTTTGACGACACTTATTTCGCTAGTGTATCTTGGACGTTGACAATTAATTGTAGTAAATATTAAAATCTTTAAACATCATTACAATGTATTAACCAGGTGGGAGACAGGCTATGTGGCTGTGTATCATCGCCCCCCGATGGCGTGGATCAGTGCTCATAACATTATGAGTTAATTAAGACCCCCAGATTGAATACAGGTTGGATACTGCAACCAGAAATACCCTTATAAATGCATATATACAAACCCCGGTTTTCTGTTTCACAATTACACCCTGACAAATGACGTCAAATACATCGTGGGTGGGCTGCTGAGAAGGTGATCTGAAAGAAAGTCACAGGAAAATAAGACATGGGAAAAAAGTTTGGCTAAGAAAAAAAATCACAGGAAAAAAGTCACAATAACCAATTTTATTAAATTCAATAACTTATGTTAATATCATCAAGAATATAAATCATACATTTATAATTAAATAATAAATTCAAGCACTCAGAGATCAATCTAAATTCTTTGTTAAGTCGAATGTTCCACCAAACCCCATACAACATTTGAAAGAGCACTTTATTGGCAAAACACTATGTACTCGCAGTAAACAGACAAACGTCACACAAAATGATTATAGCTAACTGTGGTCATTGTGCTTTTATGACACCTGAGAAGCCACCCAGTAACTACAATATTAACAAAGTAGGCCTATATCAAAGTTGGGAAACTGCCAACATTGACTGGAATCAGTATTCTTCATTGGTCAACGTCAAAACAGCGACCACCTTTGTCACTTTTGGCTTCATCCCATATGAAACCATTGTTCCAAATAATATTACAAGGGGAAAAATACCCCAAACCTCACTCACTCACTCGATGACACGAGTTCCTAGTCGAAATCAGCTATGGTGGTTACATACCGCCTATGTACATTCATCACCTGGTTCATTCAGCCTCGGAATCCAATGTATCTGTACCGATGGTTCGCAAGCTGTTGAATCTATTGCAGTCTGTAACCTGCAGGTCAGAGTTTGTCCCACATGTTGGCAAATACTGAACCTGTGGAACAAAGAGGGGACACGAATTGCAGGGGTGGATAACGTACATGTTGATCCAAGGACTCATTGTACATATCCTCGAACCCCCACAGTGACACTTAAACCAGAAATAACTAACGGTAATCAAATACAAAAACTCTTTTAAAACACTACATCTAAACATTTTATTGACATTAACACATGTTAAGAAAAATTACGTATTATCGTAAAACCCGTTCGACTGGAAAGTTCACCATTTCAGAGGAAAATCTCGATCGCCTGTATACAATTTAGAATATGTAATTTCTATGTACATCAAAATCCGCGAATAATTGTCAGTATATCATATGTGTATTTATTAAGGTGCGTTTACCTGGTAAGTGTGACAGGGTATGTCTCACTGTGTCAGGATATGTCTCACTGTGACTGGGTACCCGATAAGTACGACAGGATATGTCTCACTGTGACTGGGTACCCGTAAATGTGACAGAGTATATCTCACTGTCTCTGTGTACCTGGTAACTGTGACAGGGTATGTATCACTGTGTCAGGATATGTCTCATCGTGTCTTGGTACCCGTGAGTGTGACAGGATATGCCTCATTGTCACTGGGTACCCGGTAAGTGTGAAATGGTATATCTCACTGCGCCTGGGTACCCGTCAGTGTGACAGGATATCCCTCACTGTGTCTTGGTGCCCGGTATGTGTGAAAGGGTATGTCTCACTGTGTCTGTCTACCCGGTAAGTGAGACAGGGTATGTCTCACTGTGTCTGGGTATCCGGTATGTGTGACAGGGTATGTCTCACCGTGATTGGGTACCCGTAAGTGTGACAGGGTATGTCTAACTGTGACTGGATACCCGTAAATGTGACAGGGTATGGCTAACTGTGACTGGGTACCCGGTAAGCGTGACATAATATATCTCACTGTGTCTGTGTATCCGGTAAGTGTGACAGAGTATGTCTCACTGCGCCTTGGTACCCGTAAGTGTGACAGGGTATATCTCATTGCGCCTGGGTACCCGGTAAGTGTGACAGAGTATGTCTCACTGCGCCTTGGTACCCGTAAGTGTGACAAGATATGTCTCACTATGACTGGGTACCCGTAAGTGTGACAGGGTATTTCTCACTGTCACTGGGTACCCGGTATGTGTGACAGGATATGGCTCACTGTGTCTGGGTACCCGGTATGTGTGACAGGATATGTCTCACTGTGTCTGTGTGCCCGGTAAGTGTGACAGGATATGTCTCACTGTGACTGGGTACCCGGTAAGTGTGACAGAGTATATCTCACTGTCTCTGTGTACCCGGTATGTGTGACAGGATATGTCCACACTGACAGTCTCACTGTGTCTGTGTGCCCGGTAGGAGTGTGACAGAGTATATCTCACTGCGCCTGTGGTACCCGGTAACAGTGTGACAGGATATGTCTCACTATGACTGGGTACCCGTAAGTGTGACAGGGTATTTCTCACTGTCACTGGTACCCGGTATGTGTGACATGTCTCACTGACAGTATGACAGGATATGGCTCACTGTGTCCTGGGTACCCGGTATGTGTGACAGGATATATGTCTCACTGTGTCTGTGTGTGACCCCGGTAAGTGTGACAGGATATGTCTCACTGTGACTGGGTGCACCACGGACTAAGTGTGACAGAGATATATCTCACTGTCTCCCGTAAGTGTACCCGGTATGTGTGACAGGATATGTCTCACTGTGTCTGGGTACCCGGTATGTGTGACAGGATATGTCTCACTGTGTCTGTGTGCCAAGTAAGTGTGACAGGATATGTCTCACTGTGACTGGGTACCCGGTAAGTGTGACAGAGTATATCTCACTGTGTCTGTGTGCCCGGTAAGTGTGACAGAGTATGTCTCACAGCGCCTTGGTACCCGTAAGTGTGACAAGATATGTCTCACTATGACTGGGTACCCGTAAGTGTGACAGGGTATTTCTCACTGTCACTGGGTACCCGGTAAGTGTGACAGGATATGGCTCACTGTGTCAGGGTACCCGGTATGTGAGACAGGATATGTCTCACTGTGTCTGTGTACCCGGTAAGTGTGACAGGGTATGTCTCACTGTGACTGGGTACCCGGTATGTGTGACAGGATATGTCTCACTGTGTCTGTGTGCCCGGTAAGGGTGACAGGATATGTCTCACTGTGAGTGGGTACCCGGTAAGTGTGACAGAGTATATCTCACTGTCTCTGTGTACCCAGTAAGTGTGACAGAGTATATCTCACTGTCTCTGTGTACCCGGTATGTGTGACAGGATATGTCTCACTGTGAGTGGGTACCCGGTAAGTGTGACAGAGTATATCTCACTGTCTCTGTGTACCCGGTAAGTATGACAGAGTATATCTCACTGTCTCTGTGTACCCGGTATGTGTGACAGGATATGTGTGACAGGATATGACAGGATATGTCTCACTGTGTCTGTGTACCCGGTATGTGTGACAGGATATGTCTCACTGTGTCTGTGTGCCCAGTAAGTGTGACAGGATATATCTCACTGTGAGTGGGTACCCGGTAAGTGTGACAGAGTATATCTCACTGTGTCTGTGTGCCCAGTAAGTGTGACAGGATATGTCTCACTGTGAGTGGGTACCCGGTAAGTGTGACAGGATATGTCTCACTGTCTCTGTGTACCCGGTAAGTGTGACAGAGTATATCTCACTGTCTCTGTGTACCTGGTATGTGTGACAGGATATGTCTCACTGTGAGTGGGTACCCGGTAAGTGCGACAGAGTATATCTCACTGTCTCTGTGTACCCGGTAAGTGTGACTGAGTATATCTCACTGTCTCTGTGTACCCGGTATGTGTGACAGGATATGTCTCACTGTGACTGGGTACCCGGTATGTGTGACAGAGTATATCTCACTGTCTCTGTGTACCCGGTATGTGTGACAGGATATGTCTCACTGTGACTGGGTACCCGGTAAGTGTGACAGAGTATATCTCACTGTCTCTGTGTACCCGGTATGTGTGACAGGATATGTCTCACTGTGTCTGTGTGCCCAGTAAGTGTGACAGGATATGTCTCACTGTGACTGGGTACCCGGTAAGTGTGACAGAGTATATCTCACTGTGTCTGTGTGCCCGGTAAGTGTGACAGAGTATATCTCACTGCGCCTTGGTACCCGTAAATGTGACAAGATATGTCTCACTATGACTGGGTACCCGTAAGTGTGACAGGGTATTTCTCACTGTCACTGGGTACCCGGTAAGTGTGACAGGATATGGCTCACTGTGTCTGGGTACCCGGTATGTGTGACAGGATATGTCTCACTGTGTCTGTGTGCCCGGTAAGTGTGACAGGATATGTCTCACTGTGACTGGGTACCCGGTAAGTGTGAAGGGATATGTCTCACTGTGACTGGGTACCCGTAAGTGTGACAAGATATGTCTCACTATGACTGGGTACCCGTAAGTGTGACAGGGTATTTCTCACTGTCACTGGGTACCCGGTAAGTGTGACAGGATATGGCTCACTGTGTCTGGGTACCCGGTATGTGTGACAGGATATGTCTCACTGTGTCTGTGTGCCCGGTAAGTGTGACAGGTTATGTCTCACTATGACTGGGTACCCGGTAAGTGTGACAGAGTATATCTCACTGTGTCTGTGTGCCCGGTAAGTGTGACAGGGTATGTCTCACTGTTACTGTGTACCCGTAAGTATGACAGGGTATGGCTCACTGTGACTTGGTACCCGGTAAGTGTTACAGGGTATATCTCACTGTGTCTGTGTGCCCGGTAAGTGTGACAGAGTATATCTCACTGTGTCTGTGTACCCGGTAAGTGTGAGAGGGTATATCTCACTGCGCCTTGGTACCCGGTAAGTGTGACAGTATATGTTTCACTATGACTGGGTACCCGTATGTGTGATAAGGTATGCCTCACTGTGTCTGGGTACCCGGTATATATGACAGGGTATGTTTCACTTTGACCAAGTGATTAGAAGTATGTACATACTTGCAACATCGCTTGTTGTGACGAGCAGCAGGAGAACATTACCAACTACAGGTAACTGATAACAAGTGGTACTCACCTGGATTAGGCCAGGCGAACAGTCAGAACAAGAAATAGCTCAAGTTCATACAGCAAATCAACAGGCTAGATTAAATGCTGATACAGCTAGTATAATAAAGAAGATGCCATCTCTAAGATCGTAACCTTTGCTAATGTCTCACCAACTTCTGGACAGCAGATCAAACAATCATCTACACTCCTTCACAAGTGAGGTCGGCTGCACACTACGACCGAAAATTTGGACGCATGCGTTGATCGTGCGATTTTATAAGCACACTATACGCGTTTTTCCACAGTTTATGAACTGCGGTTTCATTCACAATCTAAGATAAAACCAATCAAGTTAGCCGCGGTCGTGGCACTGACGGAGGATGTGGAGGAGGAAGAAGAAACAGAGGAAGAACTTCCGACAAGTGTAATCTCTTTGCACTACAATAGTGATGTTTCAGAGAGGAGGGGGAGTTTAGTTTTACGCCGCACTCAGCAATATTCAAGCTATATATATGGCGGCGGTCTGTAAATAATCGAATCTGGACCAGACAATCCAGTGATCAACAGCATAAGCATCGATCTACGTTTCAGAGAGGAGATGGTGGGTACATCCACTCAATGAACAAAGACATAAGGAGGGTTCTTATCGACTGATAAAGGAACTGGAAGTCTATCCTAAGAAATACTGTGGGTATTTCCGCCTTTCTAAAGGACAGTTTCCATGACGTCCAAGATATTTTTATGGATTAAACTTCTTTTTAATTTCTCTCACGACGTTTCGAGACCATTCCAGGTCCCTTCATCACGTGAAAGAAAAAGAAGTTTAATCCATAAAAATATCTTCATCACCTGATGAAGGGACCTGGAATGGTCTCGAAACGTCGTGAGAGAAATTAAAACGAAGTTTAATCCATAAAAATATCTTGGACATCAATGTACAACTTCTAAATGCCACTGAAAGACATCAGTTTCCATGACGTCAAGATTTGCATTCGTTGGTAATAAAATTGCATTAAAACAGCTGTATTAACAGTCCATGTATATCTTTTAACTTACCCCCTTGTACAGTAACACCCAAAGCTTGAGATATTGATGTCCAGATATTATTAATGACGTCAATATCTCGATAATCCTTACTCCTCTTGTCATAAAGAGCAGGGTTTTTCTCAACCATGTTTATGAGATTTCTTCACACTCATGATGTCTGAAAGCAAAACTCTATTAACTATATATTTATTCACTAAGTGTATCAAATGAAACGCCAAAATAGAGAAGAGCGTACGTACCAGACTGCAGCCACGAGGTGGGGAAACACCCTTGAGTACATGTAAATATATTACGTCATCAAAGAAATTCCCATGCGTTTTCCAATGCGATGCGTCAAAAATAGGTGCAGGACCTATTTTCATCGCATCGCATCGCAACGCATTCACAATTCGGATGTAATGTGAATGACATATGATAAAATAACTTAATGCGTTTTTTGGGACGCAACGCAAGAAACATCGGAAGTAGTGTGAAGCCCCCCTAACACGAGAACAAATAAAACAAACTAACACTTGACTTAACATACACACATTTCGATTCAATCTATATTTATGCAATTGTACATAAATATACAGCCACATAATAATACATTTTGACAAAAAAAACTGCAGGTATGGAACGTACTTACAGCTGGAATAAAGTTATACAACAACATTTAGCATTATCTGGACCAGGGCCTAGATTTTCGAAGCTCTCTTAGCGCTAAGATAGTCGTAAGTTAATGTTAATGTATGGCACTTACGACTACCTTAGCGCTAAGAGAGCTTCGTAAATCTAGGCCCTGGGTGTTATTCGGGTGCTCGTAAGTCACATTCAGATGGCCGTCAGTCATATTCAGATGGCGCAAAGTCTTATTCAGATGATAGGGAGTAACATTCAGATGATAGCAAGGCACATTTAAATGGTCGCAAGGCACATTCAGATGGTCGCAAGGCACAATCAGATGGTCGCAAGGCACATTCAGATGGTCGCAAGGCACATTCAGATCATAGCAAGTCACATTCAGATGGTCGCAAGGCACATTCAGATGGTCGCAAGGCACAATCAGATGGTCGCAAGGCACATTCAGATGGTCGCAAGGCACATTCAGATGATAGCATGTCACATTCAGATGGCCGCAAGTCACATTCAGATGGTGGCAAGGCACATTCAGATGATAGCAAGTCACATTCAGATGGTCGCAAGGCACATTCAGATGGTCTCAGGTCACATTCAGATGATAGCAAGGCACATTCAGATGGTCTCAAGTCACATTCAGATGGTCGCAAGGCACATTCAGATGGCCGTAAGTCACATTCAGATGGTCGCAAGGCATATTCAGATGGTCGCAAGGCACATTCAGATGATAGCAAGTCACATTCAGATGGTCGCAAGGCATATTCAGATGGTCGCAAGGCACATTCAGATGGTTGCAGGTCACATTCAGATGGTCTCAAGTCACATTCAGATGATAGCAAGTCACATTCAGATGGTCGCAAGTCACAATCAGATGGTCGCAAGGCACATTTAGATGATAGTAAGGCACATTCAGATGGTCGCAGGTCACATTCAGATGGTCGCAAGGCACATTCAGATGGTCGCAAGGCATATTCAGATGGTCGCAAGGCACATTCAGATGGTCGCAGGTCACATTCAGATGGTCGCAAGGCACATTTAGATGATAGCAAGTCACATTCAGATGGTCGCGAGTCACATTATCCAAAGAAGCAGTTAGAAGGGTGCCAGCCATGTTACCATTGCAGTACGACACGCATGGGTTGCTGAAGATGAATCCTATCCTAAGGCTGAATTTCGAGGGTATCTGCAGTACACGTACGACACTTTGTGTGTAAACTATGCTTATATACCAGACATACATAATGTGTTGACATACAATCAAGCACTTGGAGACATATCATTTGAGTGACCATGACACCTTAATAATGCTATATAATTCATTCAAATTATCTTAATATATAATAGCGTAACTGTTAAAGAAATTGATTGTTTGTTTTCTGGACAAGTTTATGAATAAATGTAATTTAGCATCCTACAGAGCCGTACCATTTATCCAAAACTTAATTATTCCACTGAAAAAGAATTACAGTCAGTTATTTGGTTTAACATCACACGTTAAAACACGCTCAAGAAGAATTCCAGATCTGGAATCGATGTAAGGGAACTAACCTAACCCTTCAAAAGGAAGTTCAAAAATTTGGTAAAGAGCACGCTGGAATTATTGTTCACGTTTCGTGGTGTGGTTATAAATAAACATACATACATACGCCCCTTTGGATCCAATAATGAGCAAGAGAAATACGTAAAAAAACATCTTGTCTAACATTTTACTGATGTCTTTCCACGTAACCCTGGCAACAGAATCGTTGCCCGGATCCGAAGCCTTTATCTTGAACTTCTGGGCAAGGGTCAGCATGCAGTAGGGCACAGGTTTCACGTTGCCATTGTGATAGCAAGCGGACACGATGGCCGTTGCGAGGATGGACAGTCCACTCAGAAGGAGCATGCTTGTTAGGTAGAGCATGAGCAGGGAAGGCTTGTCGGAGGAGGTCGGGATGAGTGAGGTGATATAGCTCATAAACACCGCCAGGGACAACAGGCTGGTGAGGGAGAACGCCATCTTCTCCCCTGACTCTGGGGGCACAGCAAACACGAGGACGTTGAGCATGGAGATGAGGACAATAGGAGACACAACGTTGAGAATGTAGAACAAGGGCCTCCTCTGAAGCTTCAGGATGAAGTTGATTTTATCGCGTTTCTCAGAAACATCATTTTCAGGGAGGCGAATGTATTTGGCATCATACAGTATCCATTCTCCTAGTCTGTACTTTTCTGAAAGAGGAGATTTGTCGTCTTCATCAAAGGTCAAAACCACTTCATCACTGAAATAGTTCGATGTGGTGAACTCGAACGCACACATTTGCTTATCAAAGGGAAAGTCCGACATATCCAAAGGGCAGTAACTGTGGAAGAAGGTGTTCTTCATCAGCAAAACCTGGCCATCCGAATACACAGTGAGAAGGTTGTCTTCTTCTGAAGAGTAGTCGAAGGGGAGATTATCCACGAGGTTCAGCCTTGGCTCCCAGATATCGGTTAAGTCTGGATGGAACTGGGTGATGCCTCCATATTGGGAGGAGTTCCATTTCAGGAACTCATCCTTCCACCGTAGCACCAGTTCACCTACGAAGGAGATTTGCTGAATTACGTTGTCGATGCTCCGGAAATACCTCATGTCAATGGACATGTGGAGACCGACCACCGCAGACTGATTATGGACTGGTCGGATTCTCCTGTCGTAATTCTCCAGGAGGTCTTTCAGTAAACGAACATGATCGCTGGCGTTGGGGTACCCGCGACAAAATATCACCATTGACAAGACCGAGATGGATCTAAGACAAACTCCCCCTTTCATCGTCTCAGAGATTTCAATGATTTTCCAAAATGTTCCAGCTCTTTGGTCACTGTAGTTGAACTTCTCAGCTTCACGAAAAAAGCGTCTTTGGAACTGCTGTTACTCCCTTCGGCACGACCTTCCATCACTGTTTGTTTATTGACTTCATTACATGAGTCAATATTTGTCCTGGAAATACACGGGGAGTCGTGCACCAGAACACCTTGAAATTTGCAGGTTGATACTTCACAGTTGTCTGTTGCAACGACGGCCACAACGATTATGGCATGTCTGTGGGGAGTGTACGACCAGCACAATCAATGGAGAGCTATGTCAATACATAACCGACAATCGGGTTAATCTGCCGGACCTGAACATGACAGAGGGAATCAATGCTTGCAAAATCATCTAACTGCATTGAATATAGGAATCCTTTCAACGTTCTTTGTCCTCTGTCGTGTATGTAAATGTGTGCAATAACGGCGAAACCAGTCAGTTGTACCCAGATCTATAGTCCGTTTGGCTCAAAAGCTGACCGATGAATTGCAATCTAACTCGAAAACTAATAAACATAACATACTCAATGAAACGCTGATCATAATCAAAACATCATACCAACTCTGTGAGGTTTTGGCAGATTTTTTGTCCTAAATATAATAAAGTTGTTTAACAAACTATCATTCAAATATTGACACAGTTCACTGTTTGATACGAGGGAGGAGTGCAGAGAAAGGGACAGCCAGGTGTTCGAGAAGCACGTTCACAGACAAAGTTATTTATTCATTAACCTGTGCTGTGCCGTCTCCATCCGTTCTCGAACACCTGGCTGTGCCTTTCTCTGCACTCCTCCCTCGTTACAAATAGTTTCAGCGTTTCATTGAGTATTTTATGTTTATTAGTTTTCGAGTTAGATTGCAATTCATCGGTCCGCTTTTGAGCCAAACGGACTATAACGAACGTGAAAGTATGCTGTAAACAGGGGCGGGTGAAGATGGATTGCATGTTACAGACTGTCATTGGCATGTGCACACTGAGAAATGTTACATGTGGCAAGTTGTACTGACAGTAACAACACTATGTTGGACTGATTTCGTGGCCATATTTAAAGGCACAATGTCACACCACATTTCTCTAAAAATACATAATGCATTTCTCTCAATAACACTTACTATCAGCCCTCAGGGAAGCTACCATATAATTTTTTCCAAAACAAATATATAGATCACAATATTAAATTGAAAAATATCGAATGAATTCATGCAACGTTGCATTAAATCGACTCTCTTGCCCTCTACCGGCCGGACACTATTTCAAGCGAACCCAGTAGAGTTATGTCCCTTGGGGCGCTCTTTACGAATATCCTACGCACATCTTGTGATTGAAAATAGTTCGGCAAACACTGACAAAACCGTTTGCGACAGTTTTCAATGTACGGAGCAGTTATCGATTTCAGACAAGTCGTAAGGGATAAGTCTTTTATTGCATTAATAGGAAGCTAAAGTGAGTGCATATGCCCCCAACATATATAGAATAGGCCAAAATATTGTCGAAAATGTGTGACATTGTGCCTTTAACAACAATTACATGATAACTGCAGAAAAGCAAACCATCAAATCGGTACTGGGTGGCTGTATCTGACCACACCTGTATCGACCGGTACCGACCTAGGGCTAGGAACTGTCATTCCTGTTCTTCCTTTCACATGTGACAACTGCCTCCCATAGATGCACACAGATTTACAACAGTGGTTGGCTCACGGTAGCTTCGTTCTTGTGCAGATAAATTCATGATGACACTCACTGGTTGGTTTCGTGGGGTTCGAGGGGTAGCCAAGTGGTTAAAGCGTTCGTTCGTCACGCCGAAGACCCGGGTTCGATTCCCCACATGGGTACCATGTGTGAAGCCCATTTCTGGTGTCCCCCGCCGTGATATTGGAATATTGCTAAAAGCGGCGTAAAACCCAACTCACTCACTCACTCACTCACTCACTCACCACTCACTCATCGAAATTGGAAGTCTGTTTCACGTTTCTGCATAAAGCTGAATTACTGTTGAAAGCCGTGTCCAGTTTACTGAATGTAAAGGGACATGGATGACCTAGTGGTCAGTTGGCCCAGTAGAGCGGCTATACTCACTCACTCACTCATTCGTGGGGTTCAACAAAACACTTCACGTGTGAGGCCAGCCTTATTATTTTACGTGTCTTAAATAGCGGTAGGGCATTCGTAACTACTCGTGTCATTCCGGCAAGCCGGATGGCGTCTCGTATCCCTCTCGTGGCCATGTTTACGACTGGGCCCTGTCTAAGCACAAACGGGCATGGAGATGAAAATAGTCTAGTACCAAGGAAAGATAACTCTGAATTTCCAAACATGGCTCATAGAATATCCTATATCCCGAGGGCAAAACAGCAATACAGTCATTCCCTTTGTAAATATGTTTCAGTGTTTAAAGTTACTGATCCTTTAAATTAGCTCAAAGTTTATGTTTAAATTGTGCTTTGTGCTTTGCATAGTTAAGCAAAGTTTCAAAGTTCAGCGGTGCCGCCATTTTCATGCTTCGAAATGCGTTTTACTACGCGCGATTTGATTGGTTTGCCACGATTCTTGGCAATAATGGCGTACGTTTGGGTACGAGTGTTCTTGTAGGTCACGGAAAGAGGCGAGTAGTTACGAACGAGAGGTAGGGGTCTCTCGGGCATTCATACAAATAGCAGCTCATTGCAGCAATTGCAGCTCATGGTTGTTAACATTGGCGCCAACGTTTGGCGGGTTGACCACACATTTCAACACACGGTGGTGGTGATACTAACTGGAGAAACGCCAGTATACACCCTCGGCTCAGTACTGACGTCGTGACTTTCCTTAAGTTTGTTTAGCAGATTTCTGAAGTATTCCACAGTAAAATAGACTGTTCTTATGAACACACCCTTTCACTGTCTACAGCTACGGGAAACGTTGTCCGTTGGATGCTGTGTCAATGCAATATATACTAACAGGAAAAAGTAACTGTGCACAACATAAAATTGGATAAAATGAAAGCTATTTGAAACGTTATTTTTTAAAAACTGAATAAACATGTAGCAAAGCACGTTGCTTGAAATTTGATGTCACGTGTAGCGCGAGGCACTTATTCACTTTTTGAATGCTTTTTTCACCTGGACTTCACAAACCTAATATTGAAAATTGAAGAACGGTTGATTATCCTGAAGCCACTGCATGTTGTGGAAAACACGCTAATTTCAACCTCAACTTCGCGTACGTCATGCCACGGCTTACAGAAAATCAGCGTCTCCGTGCCGTGGGTATGTTTCAGACCGGAATGGCCAAAACCGAAGTGGGCAGACATTTTGGTGTCCATCGAAACACGATATCATCTCTATGGAGACGTTTTCAACATAATGGGAACAAGAGATATTTGCCTTGGGCCGTTCACGCGTGACACCAAATCAGCAAGACAACCACATTTGGTTGACCCATCTAAGGAGTCGATTCCAGACTGCCAGTTTGACTGCTCGGACCATTCCTGGCTTACGTCCAGTCAGTTCCAGGACTGTACGGAACCGACTGAGGGAGCAGAAAATCCGGCCCTGACGGCCTGCAATACGTCAACGCTTGCTCCAACGTCCATGATCGGCACGTCTTGCCTGGTGCAGACAGCATCTACTTTACAGGGGACAATATTGGGAGTCGAGATTTCATCTGGACCGCTGAGATGGCAGAGTAAGGGAGTACATACGGCGAGGTGAACGGTATGCTGACGCGTGCGTTGTTCAAAGTCGACAGTGTGGTGGCGAATGCGTTATGGTAAGGGGAGCCATCACATATCATGGTCGGACACAACTTGTCATTGTCAATTTCAATCTGACAGGTCTGCGATATAGGGATGAGATCATTGGACCTCATGTGCAGCCGTTCATTCAAGGACAGAGACCTAACTTCACGCGCCAGTAAGATAATGTCCGTCCACATATCGCTCGTGTTGTGACATATTTCCCGAGTCAGCAGAACATTCCGTTAATCCCCTGACCTGTCCCCTATCGAGCACGCTTAAGATGAAATGGAGCGACGTTTTCATCTAGCCCAGAATCAGCCATTGACGTTAGCTGAATTGGGTCGGCGTCGGTTCAGACATGGAACAACATTCCCCAAGCTTTCTTCAAGCTTTCTTCAATCTATCAGTGTCGTCTATGCGTTGTCAATCCTGCATCAATACCAATGGTGGACACAGACGACACTAAATTTGGGAACTGCCTTTTGACACAACATCTCTACAAAGGCATACCACGATACCTAGTGCCAAATCATACAGATTTCGATATTATCCTTTCAACAGTTAAACAGTGATTACGGAAAACACCACAAATCACGTCATTAACTTTTTGCATTAAAACATGGCACAAGATCAATCTGTTCCGGCACTTATCCACACCGTAGTGCCTTCCTGTTCTTTGTATGCTGGTCGGAGTACTTCCACAGACAAAGGTTTGCCATCGATTCTGAACCGATTCCAAGTATAGAGCTGGGATAATGATGGAATTGACATTAAAGGTTGATTTTAGTCAGGGTAAACACAACGTGGACAAAGTCCATCTATTTACACCCGTGAATTAGCCAACGGCATAACAATATGCAGGCTGCCATGTTCTGAGTTTAACTACTTGGATAAACAGTACTCTCGTAACAGTAGGCGAGGATCATGAACGGACGAGATAATTCTGCTGGCAGATACAAAGTGTATCTGCAACTGGGGTCCACCCGTGCGGACAGGAGGTCCACATTATGGGGAAGAAGCTCCTTCCTATGTCAGTTTAACCCATTGGATGTCCAAACCATCTTTTTGACGCTCACAGATCTGAACAGTGAACTTTGTGCGAAAGTTGCCCTCGTGTGACACTCGGAGATTTGTCCGACAAGAACATCATATCGTCAGTAATTTTATAAGTAGTCACAAGTAATTTCCTGATTTCCTGGGGCGAACCTACCTGCAAGTGCTGAGTCGGTTTTCTGATATACTATTTTGAGTTAAAGTCCTCCACTTTCTATCACACACCGATCAAGTTAATTCACAACAAAATAGGGTTTTTTCGGAAACTGTGAGCGATAAACATGCTGACCAATATCTGAACGACATAAATATTAATCAAATGTATTCGTATGGCCTTGTATACTTGTCATATCTTGTATAGTTTCTCAAAACATCTTATTTTATCTTTGCAAAATCACATATGTATAGCTAGAAGTATAATTAAACTAAATTTGTCATTAAACTATGTAGCTAAAACAGTTTCCATTGTTCAAGCCATTGGATATCGGATATTTGTATGTGCAGCTAGCTTGAACAATGGAAACTCTTTTAGCTACATAGTTTAATTACTAATTTAGTTTAATTATACTTCTCGCTATACATATGCGACTTTTCAAGAGATATACTTTTACTTTTGAATCTAGGATATAACTGGAATTAAACGAAACAGTCACATGACACATTTAAAGTCAGCGTGCTGGAAAAAACTACTATCATATTTATATAACACACACATGAAGTAGTGGGATAATGGCGGTGCTAGACAATAACTGATAACTCAGCATATCCTTTTAGCAGGATGGGATAGTCCCTCACCTATTTTCACAACATTGATGCTCTCAGTGTGAGCATGGGTCGACACGTGAGATGGTTGTGTTTTCTTAAAGTCGCACTATCCGTAAATATTGAATGCTTATTTCACACACAAAGCCAAATTCGCGACACAAACCTTGAAAATGTCTTCATGTATTTGCAGTGGTGGTATCTTCTTGGCGTTTTGTTTATCTAAAAGTAATATTTCAAATGTCACGTGTAGCGCGTGGCACTTATTCACTTTTTGAATGCTTTTTTCACCTGGACTTCACAAACCTAATATTGAAAATTGAAGAACGGTTGATTATCCTGAAGCCACTGCATGTTGTGGAAAACACGCTAATTTCAACCTCAACTTCGCGTACGTCATGCCCCGGCTTACAGAAAATCAGCGTCTCCGTGCCGTGGGTATGTTTCAGACCGGAATGGCCAAAACCGAAGTGGGCAGACATTTTGGTGTCCATCGAAACACGATATCATCCCTATGAAGACGTTTTCAACATAATGGGAACAAGAGATATTTGCCTTGGGCCGTTCACGCGTGACATCAAATCAGCAAGACAACCACATTTGGTTGACCCATCTAAGGAGTCGATTCCAGACTGCCAGTTTGACTGCTCGGACCATTCCTGGCTTACGTCCAGTCAGTTCCAGGACTGTGCGGAACCGACTGAGGGAGCAGAAAATCCGGCCCTGACGGCCTGCAATACGTCAACGCTTGCTCCAACGTCCATGATCGGCACGTCTTGCCTGGTGCAGACAGCATCTACTTTACAGGGGACAAGATTGGGATGGTGTTTTGTTCACTCACGAGTCGAAATTTCATCTGGACCGCTGAGATGGCAGAGTAAAGGAGTACAGACGGCGAGGTGAACGGTATGCTGACGCGTGCGTTGTTCAAAGTCGACAGTGTGGTGGCGAATGCGTTATGGTAAGGGGAGCCATCACATATCATGGTCGGACACAACTTGTCATTGTCAATTTTAATCTGACAGGTCTGCGATATAGGGATGAGATCATTGGACCTCATGTGCAGCCGTTCATTCAAGGACAGTGACCTAACTTCAAGCGCCAGTAAGATAATGTCCGTCCACATATCGCTCGTGTTGTGACATATTTCCCGAGTCAGCAGAACATTCCGTTAATCCCCTGAACTGTCCCCTATCGAGCACGCTTAAGATGAAATGGAGCGACGTTTTCATCTAGCCCAGAATCAGCCATTGACGTTAGCTGAATTGGGACAGGCGTCGGTTCAGACATGGAACAACATTCCCCAAGCTTTCTTCAAGCTTTCTTCAATCTATCAGTGTCGTCTATGCGTTGTCAATCCTGCATCAATACCAATGGTGGACACAGACGACACTAAATTTGGGAACTGCCTTTTGACACAACATCTCTACAAAGGCATACCACGATACCTAGTGCCAAATCATACAGATTTCGATATTATCCTTTCAACAGTTAAACAGTGATTACGGAAAACACCACAAATCACGTCATTAACTTTTTGCATTAAAACATGGCACAAGATCAATCTGTTCCGGCAATTGAACAATGGAAACTGTTTTAGCTACATAGTTTAATTACTAATTTAGTTTAATTATACTTCTCGCTATACATATGTGACTTTTCAAGAGATATACTTTTACTTTTGAATCTAGGATATAACTGGAATTAAACGAAACAGTCACATGACACATTTAAAGTCAGCGTGCTGGAAAAAACTACTATCATATTTATATAAACCCACACATGAAGTAAGTTGGATAATGGCTCACCTATTTTCACAACATTGATGCTCTCAGTGTGAGCATGGGTCGACACGTGAGATGGTTGTGTTGTCTTAAAGTCGCACTATCCGTAAATATTGAATGCTTATTTCACACACAAAGCCAAATTCGCGACACAAACCTTGAAATGTCTCCATGTATTTGCAGTGGTGCTATCTTCTTGGTGTCTTGTTTATCTAAAAGTAATATTTCAGATATCTAAGCAATTCTCAAGCTGGAGTATTTCAAACGTGCAACATGAAAAATTACATGGACTATTCCTTTTAAATGAAATGACACTGCTTTTTACATAGTTTCTTTTGTGTCGCTTTGTTATAATAATGGCTATTTGAAAAGCCTTTAACTCAAGGCGCTAAAATATTATTACCCCGGTTACCCCAAGCTGCCTGTGAGGCGCTAGAAAGTCAACGGTCATATGACTAAACCCCCCGGGTACCCATTAACTGCTGGATACTGTTTTAACAAAGTCATTTGCATAAGATATCGTTGTGGAGCAGGACTGCAGTCCTAGAAACTCTCAGGCGTCAAGATGCCATACACGGCCACCCATCCAAGGACTGTCTGTGACCAACGTTGAGTAACTTCAACTTCCACACTTTGGTGTGTATATTGAGTAACATTCTACACTTACCAAACCTCGTCAGTGATGTTTTCATAATATATACCTTCACGAAACTGAAGTAAACATATATAGGGTTAACATATGTTGAATTAGAGCTCGGTAGTTTACGTGATCAGTGTCGGAAACTGCCGACCCTTCTAAACTCACTTCCCCTCGCATAGCACGGTTCTTAATGGTTGTGTAATGTTGGACTGAGGCGGAACTGACTGCCATGGCTGTATCTCACTCCAAAATCACGGGGCCTAATTTTGAAAACTGTACATGTCCGCTCTCCTGCATAATATGCTCTTCAAAAGCTATTAGGGGAGCTTTATTTTTAATTTACGATAGAGAAAATTGGGAGATAGATCAGTGTCAATCAATGTTGATATGATAAGAATGAATGTCTGACAGTGCATCACCACTTGCACGTCCTTATGACCATAGTTGTACAGTAATCGCTCTTGAAAGATGATTGATGCGTGACGTGAAATTTGCATGTGTACGATTTTCAAGCAAAAAAATGCTAGAAATAAACACTAACAACTGTGTGATGCAAGATGATTGTCAAAATTAATGGTCTACAGTGATATATCGACCTACTTGAAAACTGTCAAAATCCAGAATGACACCCCACGCATATGAATGGGGCTACTGCGCTGTGTTTAGGGGTGGCCATAAGGAGAAATGGTGGTGCGTTCATGAGATGTTTGTTAACGCTTATACTTCCTGTCCAGATATAGAATGTTCTGGTTCCCCTACATTTTTTAAGAGTATATACGTGTGTTCTGTTACAGACTCCCTCGTGTGTATTCCACTTCACAAATAATTGCAAACGATAAACAATGAAAAAATGTGTTCTCGTACTTTTTGTTGGGTGAAAATGACAGGCTGGTTGGTTTGTAAATCATTGAAAAATGGTTTATTGAATATGGTATTTGTAATTTCAAATAAGACTGTTTATAACCCAGGAACATCAATGTCGTGTAAACTGAGGTAGCTAAAACCAGGGATTAGTGTGGGATTATCGACATGAGATGATCATGTGGGCAGGTATTCCCAACTGTCGCGACATGAAAGAAAGAATCAAGCTATTATTGTAAACATATTTTCACTGAATGTTTGAATTTGCAGACAGCTGGTACTTAGGAATTATTCCCACTGGTAACATCGATGTCATTGACAAATAACCACAGACGTCCAAACGAATCAAACATTACTAAAAACAGAATATCTGCCTCATCTATCTAATTCTTAACCAAACTAATCCAAAATCGAACCGGATTGTATATTTTGAAATGCCATCTACTCAAAATGAAAAACATGGATGACAGGATTGGTGTTATAATTAGTTATACCACCGACATGTTTCTTCTCGTCCATGGCTAGGATTCAGCGTGTCATAACGTACCGTTGTATGCATTTCAGTGTGAGGTAGCATAGGCTTGCATGAACATGACGTGTGGAAAGGTCTGTTTGCAATATCCATGTGTAATGTAGGGGAAGTGTCAGAAGGGATCCTGCTCTATGAACACCTTCATGGTATTCAGACATTCAGTACCCCCTGCTGCTCGTACAAGACTGACGAACAAAAGAAAGTACACACCTGGTGTATTGGAATTATTTGAAAAGGGTTGTGATTTTGACTGGCAACTTCGCAACTGGGCACGGTATCTGTGGTGTTTTGGCAACATATTAGGAAAGTCTGTGACTTATATATCTCTATAAAAACTCTTTTCAAAACATTTACGTCGCTTTTTGGAAAGTAATCCAAAAGCACGGGTGTGTACTTTCTTGTGTACGTCGGGTCATCTGTCAAGACTCAACGCCACAGGCTGGACTCAGGAGTCCTCCGTTGCAGGCTATCCACACTGCGGTAGAGGACCAATCCTCGACTTTTGTCTGGGTAGCAGCAATGCATTTCCACACAAGACCTGGCAAGACTGGTGTCAAACCTCAGCTCACCACTGCCGCGCAGGATCTCTACATCCGGGTACTTCATTGGCGTAACGCGCCTGCAGGGTTACGTTTGTTTGTGTGGTGTTCAACGCCGCACTCCTGCTATTTGTAAATAATCGAGTCTGGACCAGAAAAAATCCAGTGATCAACATCATGAGCATCGATCTACGCAATTGGAATACGATTACATGGTTCAAACAATTCAACAAGCCTGACCACTCGATAACATTAGTCGGCTCTTACATGTACGTCACGCATGGGTTGATAAAGACCCATTTTAATAATAATAATAATGTGTCCATTTATATAGCGCCAAACTCCACACCAGGTATGTTCATAGCGCTAACAAAAAAACAAAGAGCTAATCAAAACACATCACATTATTACCCCGAATAACCCAAGCTGCCTGTGAAGTGCTAAAAAGCTAATAGTAACATGACCTATCCCACCGGGTACCCATTTTCTGCTGGGTGATCAAAGGGAATTTTGAACCAACTTGCTTGCCTAAGGTGAGACCACATGTATCACATGTGCTTCGTTGTGGGGCAGTTCTAGATACTCTCAGCTGAAGTACAGATAAGCTGCGTATCTGCGTAAATTACGCAAATATTCATGAGAAAACTCAATTCCTATTAAGACTACTGCGTACCAGTACGCTTGAAGTTTTGTAAATACTCAATAAATGTGATCTTACATGCGTACACACAAAAATGTTAAATCGTAGCTTGCGTACCGGTGGATAGATAAAATAACTGAGGTATACTGAGAGGTTCTATTTTAGGACATGAACTTGACAACTTGCAGTCTTTCTAGTCTTTTCTCATATTACAGATCAAACATAAATAACAAACACTTACATTTAAACTTTATTATATTTTTTAAATTAATGGAAAATGGCAAAATACCCAACTGAGTTTGAGTGAGGTGAGTACAATTTATTTGGTTACTCAAAGGAAAATTAGGAAACCAATTGAGATGAACACAAGCGAGTACATAACTGAAAGACCAAAAAAAGTTAACTGTAGCTCTGCTCTCATGAGTCAAACTGCCAAATACGGACACCCAGCCAAGGATTCTCCGTGCCCAGCGTTGCTTAACTTCAACTGATTTGTGACCTGAGCTCTATGCACAGTACCACACACCACCACATTCTAACCCGGATCTCCACAGGTGTATCTGGTTTAAGATGAGTGTGGATACAACCGATCCGTGATCGGCGGGATAGGATGAACCCACAAGATCCATTTTGTATTTTGGCCCATTGCTGAAACGGCTACATCACCATCGGCATGTTCAACAACGTTCGAATCCGGAATCTGCTAAAAAAAAGGTGACGAGTTTGGTTTTGTGATTTTCTATTGATGGAAGAAGACAGACGTTTGCCTAAATACAGCTTAACCGATTTGGTTGAGGTAGTGCCATGGGCCCCTGTTTTACACTCAGATATCACACATTGTGCCATGGTGGTGTAGCAGCTGATAAGGTGTAGGGATACAAAATAAGGTGTCCTTTACCGGCCTTTCCAGCACGATGCCTCAAGGTGGCAAACTGCGCTAACCATTGTTGCCTGTCAACAGAATGAAACCATTACAGCTCCCACTGCCATTTAATCTTCATTTTGACCCCATAGAATATTTATGGAATGATCTCGATTTAAGAAATACAACCCCATGTTTAGTGCAGTGAAGTACAGTGAACTATTATAGTTAAAGCACGATGATGCTTACGTCAATTCAATGTGGCCAAACGTGCTTTATCGCCCGATGAAGTTCTGTCGGCGCCGGGGGCAGTGGGGTAGCCTAGTGGTTGAAGCGTTTGCTCGTGGAGCCGAAGGCCCGGGTTCGATTCCCCACATGGGCACAATGTGTGAAGCCCATTTCTGGTGTCCCCCGCCGTGATATTGCTGGAATATTGCTAAAAGCGGCGTAAAATTAAACTCACTCACTGTCTGCGCCTCTGACCATTTAGCGAAGCATCTTAGAGAGACAGGTACGTCAACCATCACCTTGGATGCTTGACTAATCGATACCTTTGCAGGTGGGCTTGGATTACACACGACTGGTTCCAGAGACTTCTTCATCTAAGCCGAGATATTTATACCAAAGATATAAACAGTGTCCAATATTAGCACCCTACTACATGTAATTGTTATTGTAAACTTTTCAATTGTAAGGGACATGTGAGCTGCGATATGTTCACCTTGTTCGACGAGTTCACCTTATCAAAACATCTAGAGTAGATTATCCGCAACCCTAATTACGCCTAATCAGAACCTACCCTTCAAAGGAACCCGCAGGTCGGCTTCCTGAGACTAGTGGAAAATCGAGAGGTCGGCGTCCTGAGACGACACCGAGAGGACGCATAGCAGTTTTGGAACGCTTTAACCATCTACCCCAGGAACATGTATGGTACAGAGTGGAGATCGTTAGGCTATATAAAGCAATATCGGTCGTGTTTAAATAATCCAGTTAATATTAGCATATATTTGTTAGGTACCGCCATATAGCTGGAATATTGCTGAGTGCAGCGTAAACAAAACTAAACTCATGAATAGTTACTGCATGAACGATATATACGATCTTCTCATTTGCAGTCACAAAATGCTTTTTAACACGGGCGAAAACATAATAATGTCAAACTATCGATGTTAAAGAAGATGTTGTGTTATGAAAAAACTGCGTGTACACATCAATCATACGACGGTTTTCTGTTCTTTTATAAATATTGTCACTAAAACGTTGTCAAGGTAACAACAAATTATAAATAAACTGCCTGGTTTGTTTGGTTGATTGTAATCGATTTCCTCGGTGTATTTCAGCTCTCCTTTAATGGGCGAAACAAGATATCTTTTAAAACACGATTTCTGACAAACAATGGTCAAGGATTTCGGGTTTAGAAAATATCAAAGGTCTTGTGATTTCATGGAACTATTGGGTTCAGCTAAAGTCGTGCACAGAATGTATTTTGAGCACTCGCCATTGTTGATAATGTAAAATGAGATTGTAGGTCTGACATTTTGTCACCGGTGGGTGTGGGTGTGTGACTGTGTGGTGGTGAACGTGCCTGTGCGTGTGTGTGTGTGTGTGTCGGGGAGGAGAATGTGTGGTGGTGAATGTGCCTAGGGGTGTGTTAGGGGTGGGGAGCTTTGGTCACGTTCTCACAGACTAGCTTGGGACTGTTTTTCTTTTCAAATAAAAATAACCGTTGATTGTATTTTACGTCATCGGAAACTTCAACATGTTTCGAGGTAAATCTTGTATTGCAACGACAGTGGTTTCATGTTTTATCCTCTGTGGAGTAAACTGACAATTACCATAACTGACATTTATTACCCACCATTAGAGTGACTGCAAGAACCTTAAGTTGAGCAGCGGTGCACGTATGCAACATAAAGTTGAACTAGTTCTAGGAGTGCGTACAGGTAGTTCCGTTCTGCATTACTGGAGTCAATACACTTCAAAGAGCTTCAGTTGGTGGGTTCGATATTGAACCTTGGTTTGTCGGCTCCACACTGTCACTTTGTATCTTTAGGATTCCTATCCAGCTAACATGATGCTCAGTGATACAGCTAAGCTGCTACTCATTTCCTCCCCAAAATACACCAGCTTTTACCTCTCCCCGACCCGTGAAGGTCCGGGTTAGAATTGATCTTCAGGAACTCATGCTTGTCGTAAGAGGCGACTAACGGGATCGGGTGGTTTGGCTCGCTGACTTGGTTGACACATGTCATCAAATCCCAATTGCGTAGATTGATGCTCATACTGTTGAATACCGGATTATCTGGTCCAGACTCGAATATTTACATACCGCCGCCATATAGCTGGAATATTGCTGAGTGCGGCGTTAAACAACCAACCAACCAACCAACCAACCAACCAACCAACCAACCAACCTTGCTCCGAATCAAAATGTGCTTTGGGGCTGTATGAAATATGGAGTTCGTTATTGATATAAAGCACCGTTTCACACAGCTATCAGGATTGATATCCAATATCCGATATCCCCAACCAGATGTGTGTTATACTGGAGTGAGTGAGTGAGTTGGGTTTTACGCCCATTTTAGCAATATTCCAGCAATATCACGTCGCGGGACACCAGAAATGGGCTTCACCAATTGTACCCATGTGGGGATTCAACCCGGGCCTTAAGTGTGACGAGCGAACGCTTTAACCACTAGGCTACCCCACCGCCCCTATACTGGAGTGTCATTATCAGGCTACACTGGACGACTGGAACCAACAATTCCATTTTATTAATATACCATGTTGAGACATCATTTCGTGGTCCACCAATTCGTCATTTCCTCAGAATGAAAATATTACTTGGATGATAACAATCCTTAAAGGTGCGTTCTAACGGCGCGACTTGTAGAAACAACTTGTAGTATGCAGACTGGTTATGTCACACGCCAGTCTGGTGTGGGTACACATACATTCAGGCAGCTAGTGCATTATTACCAGTTGATTTCAAATTTGAAACAGTTCGGTACGTGCTGCATTGAAAACCAGTAAATGACCAAATAACACCAACGAGTAATCAGTATATATTGAAACACCAGTTTACTGTCTATAAAGCAAAAGGAATACAATACTATTAAGCATCAATAATCTAAATAACAGGCCCTAGATCTAATGTAAGTGCACACGAATGTTTTCAATATTGTCACAGCTAAATGCCTTGCAAGGGACCTTTCTCCCTTCCTGAAACGTGTGGAAAGGATTTCAGTGTTCTTAAATAGGTATCCAAAACGCACCTGGCTTGTAATTTAGGCCTCGAACCTCCCTGCCTTTATTTCAGGGTGCAGAAAGTTCATGAAACTGTAAGAACGTGTGCGTTTGTGCACTCAACAAGGGCGGATAACTCTAATTTAAGACTCATACCCACATAGAAGGCTCCATATTCTATGCAGCTGACGGTCATTTAAATATGGGTTCTACAGCACATTGATATTTCTGAGAGTTACTACAAATATATTTACATCAGTTTCTAACGCCAAAATATAATATTTCACAAAACAACCTAGATCTTAAAAAAACACATCAAGACCAAAAATGAACAAAAACAAATCGTCAGAATATTAATAATGGGTTCGAGGTTTTAAAAAATGATATTTCTATAAACAGAATATATATTGCCGAGAATCATTATTCTTGAAAAAGCCGGGCATCGACTTATGGCTAGAACTGATAACATCTTTTGTGGGGAATTTAAAGACCTATTCTAGCAGCTGAATGTAATGTGTTGGGGCCACGGGTGGCCAAGCTGTGTAAGGCTACACAATGCACTGATGATGGGTTCGAACCCTAAATTGGCCCAACTTTGTGCTTCCCTATCACTTGAAGCTGGCACGGTGGTATTTACCTGCGATGCTGCTCACCCACACTAATTAGTCATGAAGAGATAGAACGCACAGTCCACAGAGATGATGCTGACCAGTGTCAGCCAAAAGAACACGTTGTCCAGGAAACAGCTGACGTCCTTCCACGACACATGCCCGTCGTTGACCTTACCATTGACATCAACCACCTTAACCGTTCCGCTGCCCAAGGTATCCGCTCCTCTGAACTCGTCGATGGAACTCTGTGATGCGTTGGTCGTTGCAATGCATGTAGTATCGGTGTTGCCGATTTTGTCACCCCTGGATGCATTTGTCGGTTTAAGTTTGTTCTTATGGTTCCGGGCCGTGAGAATGCCTGACTGTCTGGTAGCGTTTCGTCCCTTGCTGGCCTGGACCATTCGGACGAGGCGCGGATGGACGGCAACGGAGTCTGGTGTGTGGTAGGCGTTGCTGACGATGACGGAGCCGAGGATGGAGAGACTGCTGAAGACGAGGAGGATGGAAATGTAAATGAGAAGAAGAGAGGGGTCCTCGGAGGAGTTGGGGATGAGAGAACTGATGTAACTGAGGAACACAGCGAGGGCGAGGAGCCCCGTCACAGACACCGACAGCTTCTCCCCTGTACTCGGGGGAATGACGAAGACGAGGATGTTGAGGATGGAGATGACGTTGATGGGGATAATGATGTTCAGAAGAAAGAACAAAGGCAGACGTCTCAAAGTCAGGGAAAGGCGGATTCTTTGTCGAACGACTCCCGACGGATGACTTGCGACAGGTTTCTGATATTTGGCTGACACGAGGTCCCACTCTCCATGCTTGAGTTTAACTGATAAAGGACTGCGATCATTAGGGTCAAACGTCAGATCAAACTCGTCAGTCATGTAGTCTCTGGGTTGAAAATCCAGATGGCAAACCTGAACGTCGAAAGGAAACTTGGAAATACTCACGGGGCAGAAACTTTGGATGAAGACATCTCTTCTCACTCTCAATTGCCCCATAGAATCCACGGTGCAGGAAAACCCAGATTCTATGTTGGTGGTCTGGTCGCTTGGCAAGCCATCCACGAGGTACAGTTTCGGCAACCAAACTTCGTTTGTTTTCGGATGAAGTCGGGATATTCCGCCATATTTGGATGTGTTCCATACAAGAAAATTGTCCTTCCACTCCACACTGATAGTAGCAAGTAGTGAGATCTGCTGCAGGACTTCGTCAAGGTTAACAATGTACCTCGTCTTTACTGACAGTTTAGCTACCACGATCTCTGACTGATTAAAAATAGGTCTAGTTTTAACACTGTAGTGATCAAACATGTCTCTCAGCAATCTGGAGTGATCAGAAGCAGTTGGCGCACACATCGATAACTGCATAACCGAAAAGATCAGAATTGTCAAACGTCCAATGAATGTAGCAGCCATGTCCAACTCGTTGTGAGTATAAATATCAGCAGACGACAGCAATCTTCTACGCGCTTGTTAACGTCAAATGAACCAGTCGCCCTTTTGTGTTGTGTGGTTTTATTGACCTAATCAGATTTGTTCCATGTGTGGATTGTCATGCTGCTGGTGTATATTGACAATAGCGGGAGATGACGACAGTAGCAGCGACTGTAACAGGATAATACTAAACGATGTCCCGTGTAATACCATATTTATGAAACGAGTGAATGGTTTGGTATCTAACGAGCGAAAGCGAGTTCATTACCAATACCATTCACGAGTTTCATAACACGGTATATACACGGGAAATAGTTTAGTATTTGATCTAAAATTCACCCAACATTAGCAAAATAATATCTCAGAATTCAAGTTACAGAACGAGTGCATTACGCCGTCATATCAGGGGTCACGCGTGTGAATACACTTCATTTATGATAGTCATCATTAGTCTATTTAATTTGAGTTTTTAGAAATAAACAAGGGGGTATGAAAAAGGGTTCAAATGACTTCTAGCAACATATTATTATTTCTTATATTGGTCATCGTTCCCGGCAAAGAACAGTTGAAACGATTCCTAAGAATTCAACGAGTGCATTACGCCCATTTAGTTACATCACGTTACTTTGGTCATGTGACACAGTTTGGTCATCGTTCCGGCAGCACGCGATGCTATTACACAATGTGTAATAACATTGTAGATTTATCAAACAGTGATATCTTCAGTAATAATGTGAGTTATTAAACACATGCAATGTTTCTTGAACTGTTGAGGAATTCTCATGTTAGAATATTGGTCAGTTGAGGTTAACGATGGTCTGGAGACCGTGCCATATATTATCTACACAATCTGTCATATTCATGTGTAAATCTGAGAACAAGGTGAAGAAGCAAGATATCTGGAGGGGGGGGTGGGGTGTTGGGGGTTGGGTAGGTGGGGATCAGTTGATTTAGGAACGTTTAGTGAAACGGAATTTGTACAGCATTTATGAAGACATTGAAGGAAAGTGTCTGAGTGTGTTATTTGCACATTCCCATATGATTATATTTTTAGATATAAAGTCCAGTTAAAACTTGTCACAACAATCTTTGAACACAACTTGCATCTGTTCCAGAAACAGAACATCTGGGAGAAATAAATAAAAACAGTTCTCAAGGGCGGAATTTCCCCTTTTACATCCTAAAGAAATGAGAATTGACTTGCCTGATTATTAATGTCCTTTGGGTGTGTATATATAAAGTACAGGTTTACACACTTGGCAGGATCAATCCCGTACACCTGATGTCCCAGACAACTGTCTCCTCGTCTTGGAGTGACGTCATCACGCTACATGTGAGTAAAACTACTGGAACCAAGAGCTATGTTTTATATAGTGGGGGCGCTGTGGGCGACCTGTCTAAGGCGCCAGGCTGGTGAGCCAGCCTGAGGTGCGAGCCTGTGGATCGAGTCCACCTGTGAACGTGTGTACAATCCTTGGAGTCAACTCGGGGTGCAGACTCTTTCAGTGTTGTCACAACCCCTAGCGTACACTACACAACCCTGTGCACTTAAAAGAACCCACAAATCCGTTGGTATATGACCAGATGGTGGCCACATGAATACGTGCAAACACGTACCTAGTTGCGGGCACAGCAACATGCAGTAAAACTTGGACAAAGTACTGTGACTATGTTTCCCAATCCACCCAGCTGTGAATGGGTACCTCGTAAGGATAGGAAAGCCACATTAACTTGGTGCGCCCCGTGGCTGCAAGAGTTGTATGATCCCCAAGGAGTTGAGATTGATAATACGATGTGCCGTTTGAGTTTGACATCCGATGTTCGGGGGGAAATCAAAGCACCTTTGAGCAGCTGAGCTGGATATTAGTGCTTTACAAATGTTAGTATAATAATATAAATTGCCGTAATGATATTTGCTTCATCATTTTTAGAACTTACTTGGAAGGAATCAATATTTAACATTGCCACATGAACATATATCGACATTCTAATGCAGCGTAGGTTCACTGCATCCAGAAACGTGAGAGAAGGATGTTTCCGTGTCACTGTGGCATGTGTGGGGATGTATCATGGCGTATCAGGATACGCTGATTTATGGGTTCGAATCTAGTGTATGTGTCTGTGCTTTGAGACCACTTGATGTAACTGAAATACTCACTCCACTGCTGACACAACCGCCAATGTACTCACTTACCATCCACCTACACATTCACTCACTCACACATGAACATATACAAGTACAGTAAAAGAAAACGAACCACTTGAAACAAAGGGTGTTCCGACTGTGTCATTTCGATTCAAGTATGTGGGTTTACTGTGGGTCTGTGACAGGGAAGTTCTGATAGTGATAATGTATTTCATCTACTGATCAGTTGATTAATGAAAGCGTTTCCAAAAACAGTTGAGTACATTTACAACTCTGTAGATCATGTATATAGAAAGTGAAATGTGTATAGAAATGAGAAAGACAAATATTTACCAATTTGCATCGACTTGAACTGAATCATCAGTACTGAGATTAGTATGCAACTTCGACTGGAACACTTTTGTTCCATATTACTGGAATTTTAGGAAGCTCGATGCCAGGTAAACACCACGCCGTCTTAGGTTTTCAGAAGGACAAACATTCACAGTGAAACAATTTCGTTTTGGCCGATAATAAATTTGTAATTGACTTACAACGTTTACCATTAATAAATTAACACATTTGTTTTTTTAAACTTGCCTTTGAAATGCAGATTGCTTGCGGTCTGTAGTGAAACTTAATAATAACTGGGATGAGAAATGCCGATTATGTCATAAAAAAAGGTCAGTCTTAGCTCTGTAGATCAGGGATTACATTATTTTAAATCTGCTTCAAGGAATAGTGTCCGAAGGTTGGACACATTCAGCCCCGGGCACAGCCTGGTTGTCAATCATATTGATGGAGTGACCCTTCACTGACCACTGACGCACTCAAATGGGACGCCAGCGACAGACTGGAGCATATAAAAGCTCCCTCTAACCTGGCTTGTCATCTTCAGGGGGTACTTGTTCGTCATGAAAATTTCGTTTGTCTTGCTCCTTCTTGTCGTGGTTCTGGCGTCCGTCGGACTTGGGCAGAGACCTAGTAGAAGGTGGCGCAACGGAGATGCCAGCCTTTTGGGTGGGGGTAGACAGTTTAGGACGGCGGGCAATGGTGAAGAGAGAAATGTTTGGCTTAGCAGACGATTCCGGGCATGGAGAAATCAAACCAACACTATCACTCATGGCGATACAGGAAGTCGTCTCAACTTCAATGCTCTGCTGAGACGTAATCGGACAGAGAGTAGGGGTTGGAATGTTCCTGGGATTTCATTTGCAGGTTTATCGAGGAACCGAGGAAGAGGTGAGGGCGGAAAGCAAACAACCGGAAGTAAGGGAGATATTGGAGAAATTACAACCGGAAGTACGAGAAATATAGAAGGGCAAGATACCGGAAGTACTGATGGGGTCAGAGAGCAAGGGACCGGAAGAAAAGGCCTTTGGGGACGTCGTGGAAGGCAACACTGGAAGGGCGGCCAAAGACGTGGCTTCTTCCGAGGAGGAAACAATATTTTGGTATTTCTCATCTGACTGACTGACTGACTGACTGACTGAGTTTAGTTTTACGCCGCTTTTAGCAATATTCCAGCAATATCACGGCGGGGGGACACCAGAAATGGGCTTAACACATTGTGCCCATGTGGGGAATCGAACCCGGGTCTTCGGCGTGACGAGCCAACGCTTTTAACCACTAGGCTACCCCACCGCCCCTTCTCATCTGATCTCTTCTCACTAATATATTGATATGAATATTAACTTGAGAATATGTGTATGTGTGTGTGTGTGTGTGCATGCGAGAGTGCTCGCGCGAGGAGATCTGCATATCGCTGCATTTGGATGATATGTTCAGTATACTGTATATTTTATTCCCCCAGCCGAACAACATCGTTGTTGCCAGCTGGACTCGCGATTTGGGGGACAACGTCACGGTGACAGAGCGCGTGTTTATGAACAGAACCGCGCAGACAGCTTTCTTCGTCTCCTACAACGAAGATCTCCAGGACGGAGGCACTCAAATGTCTGTATCGGCGTACGACTTCAACAGTGTGAGTAATGACAGATCCGTGAAAATCTGGTTAAAATTAGTCTTCAGCAATCATTCTTGTCGTAAGTGACGACTAACAGGATCGGGTGGTCAGGCTCGCTGACTTGGTTGACACATGTCATCGCATCCCAATTGCATAGATCGATGCTCATGCTGTTGATCACTGGATTTTCTGGCCAAGACTCGATTATTTACAGACCGCCGCCATAAAGCTGGAATATTGCTTAGAGCGGCGTTAAACAACAAACAAACAAACTATTGCATTTATTACAGGCATTTACAACATACCCTCAAAACTTGTCCTATGGTCTAAACGCATGTGTGTTCTGCACAATACTGTATCTTCAAGAACGTTTCCATGTAGATGGTGGCAGCCACGAGAACGCAGATAGACAACAGCAGTGTGTGCATCATTGTTCCCGGCATCTTCATGGACGACTTCAACACCACCGCCGATAACGTGGCAGCCAGAAGTGTATGTGAAGCGCTTCTACAACATATATAAATAAATAAACACTAATTCCTAACATCCATGGTACGGTGTCGTTTAAAGATATCAGCTGATGTTTTATCCTGCTATACTATTCAGTAAACAGAGAAACTGCAAGAGTTAAAAGTATACGTCCAGTGTGTATATTTGTTTCATAAAAGAGATGATTATAAACTACTTTTAAACTTCCAGACTGATGTGACAATGCCCCTTGCAAGCACCAAAGGCGAGTTTACCTTGACACAAGGGGAGCAACTCTTGGAGGAAAATAGGCTCAACTCCACAGATATCTTCCTAACCAGGTTTTGTCGTGGTCGTTTTGGTACCCCTGCTGTCGTCATAGACGCTACCGTAGTAGCAGATGGTAAGTGTAGTTTAATAGGCTAGAATTTATACATTGTCAAGTTACATCTGTTGAACTATATAGAAAAAATACATTGCTGTATTAATACGGAAATCCACATCAACGTCCATCTGCACGCTTCGCAACGACCCTAACGTGTATTGAAATGTTTGCTTCTTTCCAGTCAACACGTCAGATCCTCAACGTCCGTAATTTGTGTTGCCACAAAAGTATATGTCAAATTAACCACCTCCATGAATACATCCAGATTCGATCCAGGTTGCTCTTTGACCAATCTCATTGTGTTAAAGTGTGTCTTTATCGTAAGACTGCGGTGGGGTAGCCAAGTGGTAAAGCGTTCGCGCCTCACGCCGAAGACCTGGGTCCGACTGTCCACATTGATACAACGTGTGAAGCCTATTTCTGGCGTCCCCCGCTGTAATACTACTGGAATATTGCTAAAAGCAGCGTAAACTCACAGACTCAGTTTTTTAAGGAAAATATATATATATATATATATATGTATGTGTGTATGTATGCATGCTGCATGCAGACTCAGTTTATGTAAGGTAGGTAGGTAGGTAGGTAGGTATAGGTATATATATGTATGTATGTATATGTATGTATGTATGTATATAGTGTTCCTAACCTTCATTACTTTTGTTTCCCGGCGCTTATTAAAGGCCCGGTGCTTATTTCTTAAACCGCTGCTTTACTCCCGGCGCTTATTAGAGGAAATAAGGTAAATAGTATTACTTCCCGCCTCACTGTCTAAAAGAGTTTGGTTTTACGCCGCTTTTAACAATATTCCAGCAAATATCAAGGCGGGGGACACCAGAACTGGGCTTCATACATTGTAAGTTTATTATAAGGTATGGGAGTTCCGACCACCTTAGCGCTACGATCGCTTTGTGAAATGGGGCCCAGTCCGGTAGGAGATGTAAGTATATAGAAACCCCACAACTTCTGACGATTGTCATCACTGACGAAGTCTTCTATGTTCCAGGAATGACGGACCTCTCTGATACCCGAAGCACCACCGTACCGACGATGAACGGGAAGGTCATCATTCACGTCCCGACTACCTTCACGGTGAAGACCCCGAATGAATAACCGCCACTGACGTCAATAATGTCTGCCTCGACACTCAGTATCAAGGATGTCTTTAGATTATCTGTGTTATTCCTTTGAGCGCTTACCGTATTTCATCCAGTAAACGACAGTCCGATATTTGTTTAAAAGCATTATTACTATTTTAATATTAGAAAACACATAATGAATTGTATCATCGTCTCCCAATTTCGTAGATCGATCCTTATAACGTCAATCACTAGATTGTCATGCCCGCATGACCCTGTGAACAGTTTGGGACACAGCAACAGTACCTCCTGTCTGTCTCACCTGTCAATCTATGACCCTGTGAACAGTTTGGGACACAGCGACAGTACCTCCTGTCTGTCTCACCTGTCAATCTATGACCCTGTGAACAGTTTGGGACACAGCGACAGTACCTCCTGTCTGTCTCACCTGTCAATCTGTCACCCCATGAACAGTTTGGGACACAGCGACAGTACCTCCTGTCTGTCTCACCTGTCAATCTACCTCCTGTCTGTCTCACCTGTCAATCTATGACCCTGTGAACAGTTTGGGACACAGCGACAGTACCTCCTGTCTGTCTCACCTGTCAATCTGTCACCCCATGAACAGTTTGGGACACAGCGACAGTACCTCCTGTCTGTCTCACCTGTCAATCTATGACCCTGTGAACAGTTTGGGACACAGCGACAGTACCTCCTGTCTGTCTCACCTGTCAATCTATGACCCTGTGAACAGTTTGGGACACAGCAACAGTACCTCCTGTCTGTCTCACCTGTCAATCTGTCACCCCAATGAACACCTGTCAATCCTCCTGTCTGTCTCACCTGTCAATCTATGACCCTGTGAACAGTTTGGGACACAGCGACAGTACCTCCTGTCTGTCTCACCTGTCAATCTATGACCCTGTGAACAGTTTGGGACACAGCAACAGTACCCTCCTGTCTGTCACCTGTCAATCTATCTGTCAGTTTGGGACACAGCTGTCTGTCTCACCTGTCAATCTATGACCCTGTGAACAGTTTGGGACACAGCGACAGTACCTCCTGTCTGTCTCACCTGTCAATCTATGACCCTCTATGACTTGAGACTTGCCTCCCTCAACACTTAATGAACGCAGTTAACCATTGTTTTTCTTATCATCTCCCTTCTTTTCCGATCAATAGCCTCAACCCACTGAGAATTTCTTTCTCTAACTTTAATGGACGGCCCTTTGTAGCATCTTGTTATTCAAATTTTACTAAAACAAAGAAGGATGGTATCGAATCAGTTCAGTATATGTCTTGATGAAGGGAATGTAACAAACTGGGTAACAGAGAAATAGTTAAGCTTGTAATTGGAGCTCAGTGCAAATTTTCTCTTATAAAAAGATGCGTTGCTATTTATCAATCGAATCTCGGGCATCACATCAGTTGCGATAGTTGTCTCCCCTGTAGCCGCTCTCATGCCCCGCGAATCTCTCTCTCTGTGTAAAGCTGAAATAGAAAATGTTTCAGAATACATATTCCAGTACTGCCTTCTGCTGATGTATGCATAGCGTCACGGAAGCTGTGTAAAACCTGGTACAGTGTGTCAGCCCAACTACACAAAGACATCTTAGCGCTACCATCCCTCAAGGTCAAGGGAGTTGCAAGAAAACAGTGACACTGTTCTAATGTTATATGTTTGACTGTTGTTTTAAACTCAGGGTTTACTCCAAGACCCAGACCAAGGTTAATTACCTGAAACTAGCCTCATCTGTTTACATCTACTCCTATACCCAGACCAAGGTCAATTACCTGAAACTATCCGCATCAGTTTACATCTACTCCAAGACCCAGACCAAGGTCAATTACCTGAAACTATCCGCATCAGTTTACATCTACTCCTAGACCCAGACCAAGGTCAATTACCTGAAACTGGCCGCATCTGTTTACATCTACTCCTAGACCCAGACCAAGGCCAATTACCTGAAACTGGCCTCATCTGTTTACATCTACTCCTAGACCCAGACCAAGGCCAATTACCTGAAACTGGCCGCATCTGTTTCCATCTACTCCTAGACCCAGACCAAGGCCAATTACCTGAAACTGGCCTCATCTGTTTACATCTACTCCTAGACCCAGACCAAGGCCAATTACCTGAAACTAGCCTCATCTGTTTACATCTACTCCTAGACCCAGACCAAGGTCAATTACCTGAAACTGGCCTCATCTCTTTACATCTACTCCTAGACCCAGACCAAGGTCAATTACCTGAAACTGGCCTCATCTGTTTACATCTACTCCTAGACCCAGACCAAGGTCAATTACCTGAAACTGGCCTCATCTGTTTACATCTACTCCTAGACCCAGACCAAGGTTAATTACCTGAAACTGGCCTCATCTGTTTACATCTACTCCTAGACCCAGACCAAGGTTAATTACCTGAAACTGGCCGCATCTGTTTACATCTACTCCTAGACCCAGACCAAGGCCAATTACCTGAAACTGGCCTCATCTGTTTACATCTACTCCTAGACCCAGACCAAGGTTAATTACCTGAAACTGGCCGCATCTGTTTACATCTACTCCTAGACCCAGACCAAGGTGAATTACCTGAAACTGGCCTCATCTGTTTACATCTACTCCTAGACCCAGACCAAGGTTAATTACCTGAAACTGGCCGCGTCTGTTTACATCTACTCCTAGACCCAGACCAAGGTCAATTACCTGAAACTGGCCTCATCTGTTTACATCTACTCCAAGACCCAGACCAAGGTTAATTACCTGAAACTGGCCGCATCTGTTTACATCTACTCCTAGACCCAGACCAAGGCCAATTACCTGAAACTAGCCTCATCTGTTTACATCTACTCCTAGACCCAGACCAAGGTTAATTACCTGAAACTGGCCTCATCTGTTTACATCTACTCCTAGACCCAGACCAAGGTCAATTACCTGAAACTGGCCTCATCTGTTTACATCTACTCCTAGACCCAGACCAAGGCCAATTACCTGAAACTAGCCTCATCTGTTTACATCTACTCCTAGACCCAGACCAAGGTTAATTACCTGAAACTGGCCTCATCTGTTTACATCTACTCCTAGACCCAGACCAAGGTCAATTACCTGAAACTGGCCTCATCTGTTTACATCTACTCCTAGACCCAGACCAAGGTCAATTACCTGAAACTGGCCTCATCTCTTTACATCTACTCCTAGACCCAGACCAAGGTCAATTACCTGAAACTGGCCGCATCTGTTTACATCTACTCCTAGACCCAGACCAAGGTTAATTACCTGAAACTGGCCTCATCTGTTTACATCTACTCCTAGACCCAGACCAAGGTTAATTACCTGAAACTGGCCTCATCTGTTTACATCTACTCCTAGACCCAGACCAAGGTTAATTACCTGAAACTGGCCGCGTCTGTTTACATCTACTCCTAGACCCAGACCAAGGTCAATTACCTGAAACTGGCCGCATCTGTTTACATCTACTCCTAGACCCAGACCAAGGTTAATTACCTGAAACTGGCCTCATCTGTTTACATCTACTCCTAGACCCAGACCAAGGTTAATTACCTGAAACTGGCCTCATCTGTTTACATCTACTCCTAGACCCAGACCAAGGTTAATTACCTGAAACTGGCCGCGTCTGTTTACATCTACTCCTAGACCCAGACCAAGGTCAATTACCTGAAACTGGCCTCATCTGTTTACATCTACTCCTAGACCCAGACCAAGGTCAATTACCTGAAACTGGCCGCATCTGTTTACATCTTCTCCTAGACCCAGACCAAGGTCAATTACCTGAAACTGGCCTCATCTGTTTACATCTACTCCAAGACCCAGACCAAGGTCAATTACCTGAAACTGGCCTCATCTGTTTACATCTATTCCTAGACCCAGACCAAGGTCAATTACCTGAAACTGTCCTCATCTGTTTACATCTACTCCTAGACCCAGACCAAGGTCAATTACCTCCCCTAATTCGTACATATACACTGCATAGCGTTCAAACACTGGCGACTCACCGAGTACAGACCGGCGCGGAAATCTGCAACCGTTTGGTTCTCTGAAATGAAGCAAAGATATCGTCTACGTATAATAAAATTAATGCTCTAACAATAGAACTGGAGAATTATAAGATGTGTTATCAATGTAACGGTGTCAACATTCAGTACTTGGAAACCGATAGTTGTGGTAGTAGAGGTGATAATGGCAGTCGTAGTGCTAGTGAGTGACTGAGTATGGTTTTTACTCCGCCTTTAGCAATATTCCAGCAGTATCACGGCGGGGGACACCGGAAATGGGCTTCACACATTGTACCTATGTGGGGAATCGAACCCGGGTCATCGGCGTGACGAGCGAACGCTTTAACCACTAGGCTACCCCACCGCCCCTCGTAGTGCTAGTAGTAGTGGTCATAGTGCTAGTGCTAGTGGTGATGGTGGTGGTAGTAGTAGCAGTAGTAGTAGTAGTGGTGGTAGCAGTAGTAGTAGTGGCGGTGGTGGTGGTAGTAGTAGTGGAGGTGATGTTGATGAGAGTAGTAGTAGTAGTAGTAGTAGTAGTAGTAGTAGTAGAGGTGGTAGTAGTAGTAGTAGTGGTGGTGGTGGTGTTGTGGTGGTAGTGGTAATGGTGGTGGTGGTCGTAGTAGTAGCAGCTGTAGTGGCGGTGGTGATAGTACGACTCAGATTGGTAGTTGTAGCATTAGCAGTATAGTCTGTTTGCAGTGAAAACGTACCGCTGAATTTCACTTAAAACCAAAAAAGTAAATCACATAAAGTGAAATTAAGATTGCGAATCCTCATGATTTTACCTTGCCAATTGAACATTTATTCAACTTATTATAAAAGTTATTTAATAAACGATCATAGTTTCAAATCGCTATTATTGGTTTGTATTACAAGGGGGTACGCGCAGTAGTTGGAATAGTGAAACAAATGCACGTGCGGTCAGTGAAGAGCGTTAACTTAGACTACCGTAGAAAACAATTATTCTTGTTCTCGGGGTTTCATTTAATGTGCATACCCCCTTGTAATACATACCAATAATAGCGATTTGAAACTATGATCGTTTGTTAAACAACTTTTATCCTAAGTTGAATAAAATTCTGAGATTTTAATGTTCAATTGGCAAGGTAAAGTTATGAGGATTCGCAATCTTAATTTCACATTATTTGATTTACTGTTTTGTTTAAAGTGAAATTCATCGGTACGTTTTCTCTACAAACAGACTATAGTTGTTGTAGAAGTAGTAGAAGAAACTTTAAATTGAATTGTGTTGACAGCAGCAGCAGCAGCAGCAGTTGTAGTAGATGCGAAATGCCTATACTGACCCGAGTTCCGACCCGACATCTCGAACGAAAGCAGACTGAAGCCCTCTGTCAGAGTGTTGAATATCCTGTGAGCAACATCCGGGTGGTCACCATAGCGACACGTCCACTCCGCAACGAACTCGTACGGCGACACAACACCATCCACTGCCCCCAAAACAACATAACCCAGAAACTGACATTTTAAACAAGCCAACAATGCCCGTATTGCAATGGTGATATTCAGAGGAGGCAGGTGGCTATTCACGCAATTCAGGATCCGCAGATTGTGGCGATGTAAATCACTTCATGTTTGAGTTCAAACAACGCTGTATAGATATTAATATACAACACTGGAATAGTAAAATAAGAAACTCATCATTTCTTGTAAATTATGGTACATTTAAGTCACTTCTTGAACCTGAACTGTATATTTCCTGTGGCGCATTAAACAAAGATCTTATGCGAACGTTGATCAAATTCCGATGCCAATCACATAACTTGAATATACAAAAACAACGTTTTTCAAAGATAATTGTCCCATATAAAGAATTAGTTTGTAACAAATGTACTTTAAACGTGCTTGAAGACGAATATCACTTGTTGCTAATATGTCCATTTTATAACCGATGCAGATCCCAATGTATTCCAGCCTATTTCTACAGCCCACCTTCAATTGTCAAATTTCGAGCCCTTATGGAGATACACAGTGTCACTGTTCTTAAAGGAATATGTATATTCCTGAAGCAAAACCTACGTTAAAATAATTGTATTATGAATTATATTTCAACTCTACACACCATGACAATGTTGTATTACCTGTTGTACTCTTGGCCACATGGCCTTCAATTCTGAATAAAGTGAAGTGAAGAGTTTGAATCCAGTATTCACTCCGATCAAGGGCCTTGATATGTCTACATCATACCCCATCCTATAGATTCCAGACATGTACCTTCACGTTATGCTGACTCGTTGCGCAAAACAGCGTAACTCAATCATACACCCACTCAAACTAACATCTAGTCTCTGAAATGAACATATTTTACTGACAAAGTGGTTCCTAAATTATGATCATAAAATATAATGAAAAGGAGCCCAGAGACTTTCTTCATTTTCAGCAACTGTGTTATTCTACACTCGCCACATATTCTAAACTTGCATGGGCTCTCTGGGATATACATTTGTATTTGTTTCCGGGTGTGTATGACACTCAGACTACCACTCAGTGTTAAAGGGAGGATATCTGAAGCGTAGTTTATGTCTTAGCGCTTTGAGCATGCACAAGAGCGTGGATACAAGCGCTTTAATATATACTGAAAGCCATTAAAAATGCAATTTGACATTCATACTTTCTTTACTCACACTAATTTCAACATATATAAACCTAACTGGCAGATATGTTTTAAGTGAACATCTGTGAATAATTTCATCTGAAAATGTCCAGTCAACAACAACATCAGTGACGCAACAACGACATCACACAAAGGAGGGGTCACTTGCAGTCAATATCGTGTGTGTCCACCGTGCGCTGCAAGACATGCTCGCAGTCTTTGGGGCATTGAAAGACACACATTTCTCAGGAACAGCTGTTGGATGGTCTGCAGCCTCTGATGGTCTGTGGTCTGATCATGACACCACCCCTCAAAACGATCATGTTCAAGGACACAGTTTGGCGCAAGTCTTTCTCCTTTACGTCGATAAATCTGTTGACGTCCATCTGCAAAGGATAAGTTAAACCTGGATTCATCTGAAAAATGACATCTGGCCATGTCCTGTTGCCAAGATTGGCCCCATTTGCTGCCCATCGCTGTCTGGCAAGTCTGTGGCGATGCAATAAGGTTGGACCACGGTACGGGTGACGACACCGGATGTTGAAGGCAGCAAGGCGTCCTTGCACCTTTTGGGCGCTGAAATGACGTTGACTTGTCCCAATTGTCCTCCTTGCCTAATCATCAGCTGTTTGGAACCGATTTCGCAAGTGTGAAACTCGGATATTGCGGTTTTGTCGAGCTGTTATCACAGGTGGTGCACCAGGTCGCGGACGATCAGCAACACTTCCGGTAGCCCGAAAACGTTGTCTGAGTCGACTTACAGTGGATGGATGCACATTAAAGTGCCTGGCAATCATCACATCTGAAGCACCTTGGCTGACCATACCGATAACCTGATTCCTTTCGTCTTGTGTCAAGTGTGGCATTTTCTCAAAGTGATTGAGTTCCACAATTCCTTGTGCTTTTACAGGGCCTGGGTGCAGGTAATGCATGTGCACAACGTGTTTCATGAATGTGGTTGTGTTTACGAGAAATGTCAAAGGTTCAGTTTTAAGTATCAAAGTTCATGTGAGAGGAATGCTCCGGGACTCGAACTCGAAATGGGCCAGAATAACAGCCTTTTATCCCTACATCCTCTGTATCGCAGGAAAAAATCTTCAATAGAACTTTTGTAAGTTTCAGGACAACAAATACCAATTGCGTTTTAAATGGCTTTCAGTACTGTCTCCAAACGTTTCTTGTTAATTTCTTATTTATTTCAAGAGCTTTAACATATTTTTGGTTATTTTCTAAGTCCTTTTCATATAACACATGTGTGTGCACAATTCCAAAGAATGTGATCGAATAGTTTGGAAAATATTGTTGTTCTAAACTTCAAGATCAATTTTCTCGAAAATAGGTTTTTAGGACCTGGAACACTTTGGTTTTTAGGCGACGATGGGTATCATGGCTGCTCCAGGCTCAGAAGGTAAAACCATCACACCTCGTTATACCGGACTTGGGGGAACATATATCCAGATATATATAGAAATTGCCAAATTTTGAAAGAAACTTGAACAACGAGAAAATAATCAATGTGACGAGAAAAACTTCCACTTTCTAGAAATATCGAGAAAATGAATTAACGACAAGTTACTCTTAAATTTCGATTGTATTTTTAATAAACTTGATCTAACGAGAAAGAATTGAAATAACGAGAAGCAACGACAAAAAAATCGACACTCCGAGTTTTCGAAGAAATTTAAATAATGGGGAAAAAAATTAAATACGACAATGTAATATAAGTAACGAGACTATTGCGAGTGAGAACATCACTGAAAGAATGTGAAGGAATGAAAGAAATTGAGCTTAAACACCTGTGAACAGTGATGCCTTGGTGAAACAATGACTACGGATATGGTGGTGACCAATTATACATCATAACTTAGTTTCGAACCTACGGCGGTCACATAACATGAATTATAATTATCATTTGATATTTTATGATTGTGAAACGCAACTCTAATAGCGTAGGCTATAGAAGTCAAACACCTCCCAGTAGAGGAAATCTCAAATCAAAAATTTCACTGACGGGAATATTGGGCCAAACAGAAAGGATTTCTGAAAACACTCTGCTACTAATCTTTGACAGCGCTATGTTGCGGGTATGCTGCCGAAAGTATCATTTCTCTCAAAGGGAAGGGGCGGTGGGGTAGCCTAGTGGTCAACGCGTTTGCTCGTCACGCCGAAGACCCAGGTTCGATTCCCCACATGGGCACAAGGTGTGAAGCCTATTCCCAGTGACCCGCCGCGATATTGTTGGAATATTGCTAAAAGCGGCGTAAAACTAAACTCGCACGACACCCCTGCAGTTACAGAGGGTGTTACATTGTGTTAACTAATGTCAGTCAGGCTGGATGTACTCACGTGTCGCGGTATGCACGTGTCGCAACCACCATCATGATGAGGACGAGGATCCCCGGAAACGTTCCCCACCACGTCATCAGCTCGCGCACGTCTGGAACACACACGGATTAGCTGAAATGTGAGTGAGTGATCTTTAATACAGTCGCCCAAATCCACTTTTTACAGTACTTTTAAATCTGTTGTAAATACGGAGCAATGCGTCCACGAGATTAATCTCAGAATATTCTTCATTTCATTATCCAGACTTAGATGTTCTTCACATGATCTTATGATCGAGAAGGGCAGATATTATAATATTCCAAGAGAAAACAGATTGTATAAAGTTTGTACATTAAATGTACTTGAAGATAAGTTCCACTTGCTGGTATGTCCTTACTACACTGATTTAAGGACCAAATGTCTACCGCAATATTCCCATACATATCCTAATACATGTAAATTGGTTAATAAACTTAACAACACAGCATATATTCACAAACTCGGTATGCATATCCCCCATGCTTTTGTACATAGAAAACAACGCCTGCAAACATCGTGCTTGTACGCCATTATCGCTATCTCACTTTGTACTATATTGCACAAATCACTTTTATTCGAGTACTGAATAGGTCACAGATCTACATATGCCTGTGGCCTCTTCAGAACTTGAATAAAAGAGCTTTGAGTGAGTATTTTAATGTGAGTGACTCGCAGGGACTTACAGGACGCGAATTCCTGCGTCCTATACGCATAAACATTGACAATAGACGCAACAAAATTTACATTTGTAAAAATTCCAATCAACTAACTATAGGTTATCACTGAGTTTGCTACTTGCTGGGTTATGGTATCATTTGCAATTCAATTACTGTAATAATTAAGTGATGATCATGATATACAATACAATAACAGTATTAATGATATTATTTAAGTGTCTGGGACCCCCATTTCGTTGTTCAGGACCCCTGAAAATTAAGAGTATGAGTCCAAGGGACCCTCAAATACAGGACTCAAGGTAAAAACCTTGAGTGTGTATTAATGTTTAGTCGCCATCAGCATTACATCCGTTGTAACACGTCGTGTCAGGAGGGTGTTGGAAGAAGGCTTGAAGTGACACGGGTTAACACTCTTATCACAGTCACGGATCAAGGGTTCTCAAACCATAAGTAAAATCAGAATAATTTGGGATTCGATCAAACGTGATTCTACATTAGAAGTGGCAAATATAGTAGTGGTAGCTGAAGTTGTAGTAGTAGTAGTAGCAGTAGCAGTGGTAGTAGTAGTAGTAGTAGTAGTAGTAGTAGTAGTAGTAATAGTAGTAGTAGTAGTAGTAGTAGTAGCAGTAGCAGTAGCAGTAGCAGTGGTAGTAGTAGTAGTAGTAGAAGTAGTAGTAGTAGCAGTAGCAGTAGCAGTGGTAGTAGTAGTAGTAGTAGAAGTAGTAGTAGTAGTAGTAGTAGTAGCAGTAGCAGTGGTAGTAGTAGTAGTAGTCGCAGTAGCAGCAGAGGGTAGTGGCAATTTGTTCGTTTGTCTATGATGACGGTCAGCAGATAATCGAGTCTGGACCAGACATACCCGCATGCAGTGTGCGAAATAGCCACTGGTCCGCTAGCCCGTGGCTAGTAAAAATCCAGTCGGGCTAACAAATCTCCACAGTCACTGGCCTGACTGGTTAGTGAATTTTCATGGGGTCATTTTTAAATACATCACTCTCTCCGACTTAGTAAGTTATAATACACGTTTAAATCACGCAAGATTATGGCCTGTTTATTATTATGTTCATCATATTAGCAGCTTAATGATGAAATCCGTGTCATGCCGACAGTATCTTATTATGATATCTTGCAATCTTTCTGCTTAGTTACTACATTCAAATTTCGGGCTAGCGAATTATTTTGTGGGCTAGTAACTTTCAGGTATAGTTTGCCCGACTGGCCAGCAAAATTTGGAGACTACTTCGCACACTGCCCGCATGGTAACATCAAGGGAGTCGATGACATGCATCACATAAGTTAGCGAGCCTGACCACCTGATCCCGTTAGTCGCCTCTTACAAGAAACATAGGTTGCTGGACACTACTTCTACCTCGGATCGCCGCTTTTCGCACTACTACTACTACTACTACTACTACTACTACTACTACTACTACTACTACTACTACTACTACTACTACTACTACTACTACTACTACTACTGCTGCTGCTGCTGCTGCTGCTACTACTACGTCTACTACTACTACTACTACTACGACTACGACTACGACTACGACTACGACTACGACTACCGACCGCCTCCGTGGTGTAGTGGTTAGAGCGTCCGCCCGTAGAGCGGAAGGTCGCGGGTTTGATCCCCGACCGCGTCATACCAAAAGACGTTAAAATATGGTACTTGTTGGTCCCTGCCTGGCGCTCGGCATTAATGGGTACAACAAGGACTGGTCGGCTCGGAGTCAGTATAATGTGTCTGAGTGGGGTATTCATGCTTCACTGCGGCATGGTAATTCAGTGAGGTAGCACTATAAAACCAGCTTAAGCCTGGGCTAGTACAAGCAGCCGCACATACACATACACACGCATGCACGTCGTCATATGAGCGAAAGATTCTCAAGTACGACGTTAAACCCAATTTCACCTCACCTCACCTCACCTCACTACGACTACCACTTCTACTACTATCATTACATATCAACGATCCGGAACTTGGATAGCAAGAATAGTACTGTCCCGATTAACGAGTGTCATTTATTCAAGATAGTTTACTTGGTACAGGTAGTGTTTTTATGACGACTAAAACGTCGCTCAACACAAAGTCTATGCTCTAATGGTTTATACTAAGAAAGGAATGTTAAAGAGGAAAATCAACAAACTCTCGTGTCTATGAATCATCAGTCAAATTATGTACATAAGTGAAGGCGCGTTCATATCACTATTAGAAACCTTGTCTGTTGTTTCATGTGAATTATTCTGAGATATATACATGTAGTTATAATAATGATAACTTTAACACCCAAATGGAAAATAATAGTATTACACTTAAGAGAATGGACAAATAGTAACTCACCTTTGGGGCTTGTATCTACAGTACTCGAGCGATAGATAGGGTTCTGAGTCCTCGCGCCCTAGTTTGGGGACTAAATAGTGTTTGTTTTGATAGCCGAGCCGGCTACGCGAACGATTTTGTTTGACCCAACATTTCAATGGGGTGTGTCTTGGGCCAAGCCTGCTGTAGTCGTCCTGTCACGCCTCGATTTGGTAATTGCGTTACGATGTTAGCAAACGTTATTTTAACAGAAGCATTGGCGTTACACTTTGAAATTGGGACCAATATTCATTTTAGCAGTTCAATTCTTATATTATAAGCTCATTTTCATTATTTCAGTGGGTTGATTTATAAGTCGGTTTCAGCTCATCCATGCAAAGTTCTGCTTCACAAATTCTTGTTCACAATCCCACCCTAGTCACCCGTGCAACTGTCAAACAACCTACTGGCCCATTACCTATCTACTGGCCTGTATATTAGCCACCATATACTGGAAAGTCGGCAGTGTTGTTTCTCGTGGTCCAGAGACTCGGAGGGCAAATGTCATTGACGCTCACAACATGACAGAGCCCAGGAAAGCAAGTATTTACACATTTCCTGGACGGTGTATCAACCCTGTGAAGTAGCTGGATTAATGGGTTCTACATAGGTCAGATTTTTTCAAGACTACGTTCATCAAAATTCATTGTAAAGTTGTAATGAAACACCACCTCTGGTGTTCCATAGCCTCATGCTCTTTGCCCAGACGCCACGATCCTGAACTGGAGGTCCGACCCAGCTTCCATACTTAATGTCAGGAGGCATTACTATTAAGACCTCATCTATCCAGCCACGTCATCGCCACAGCCGCAACGTCACATAAATAAACATCCCCGTCCCCATTGAAAACCACGTCATCGCCACACCCACCATGTCACATCCCAGTCACACCCGACATATATAACTGTTGAAGTCACATTGATAAGTAGACACTTCCTCAAACATCTCAACCATACTTGGCGAGCTGGTTCGGTCTTTTATTCCCGAGTGTCTCTCTATAGCCGGCATTACACATACAGTATAGAATCATGAAGTCATCTGTAGATCAGATTTCTAATCAGTATATATGATCCTGAATCTGCCATCGAGATTGGAACAACAGGTATGTTGGCCTGGACCCAGTACGTGACTTGATCAATAGCGGCATGGCATGAAAGCAAGAGGCAGCTGTCACGATATAGCAAGGAGGGTTCACATCGTGCTGAACTCATAACAGTTCATTCTTTCGCACGACTTCATGTACACTTGCGAATACAGGTTGCCAAACCATCCAGGTCGCTGTACTTAGTTGCGTCCCTTACATGTACCAGAAAACTATGATCGTGGGTTCGCATCCAAGATTAACCCCGATCACGTGTGTAGGATTATCACCATCGGATCTGCACAAATTCTGTAATGGCGACGTCAAACTGGTGTCCCTTGAGTGTGCATGGCGATGTACTGCACGCTCAACTCCGGGTTTGAGACAAGATGTAGCCCGAGGTTGTTCATGCTGCCGTACGGGGCTGAGGGGTAGCCTAGTTCGCTCGTCACGCCGAAAACCCGGTTTCAATTCCCCACATGGGTGCAATGTGTGAAGCCCATTTTAGGTGTCCCCCGCCGTGATGTTGCTGCCATACAGTTCTGGTTAGCCCGGCCAAGACACGAGTATGGGTATCATACTGTTCAGGTTAGCCCGGCCAAGACACGACTATGGCCATCATACAGTTCAGGTGAGCCCGGCCAAGGCACGAGTATGGCTATCATACTGTTCAGGTGAGCCCGGCCAAGGCACGAGTATGGCTATCATACTGTTCAGGTTAGCCCGGCCAAGACACGAGTATGGCCATCATACTGTTCAGGTTAGCCCGGCCAAGACACGAGTATGGCTATCATACAGTTCAGGTTAGCCCGGCCAAGACACGAGTATGGCTATCATACAGTTCAGGTTAGCCCGGCCAAGACACCAGTATGGCTATCATACAGTTCAGGTTAGCCCGGCCAAGACACGAGTATGGCTATCATACAGTTCAGGTTAGCTCGGCCAAGACACGAGTATGGCTATCATACTGTTCAGGTTAGCCCGGCCAAGACACGAGTATGGCTATCATACAGTTCAGGTTAGCCCGGCCAAGACACGAGTATGGCTATCATACAGTTCAGGTTAGCCCGGCCAAGACACGAGTATGGCTATCATACAGTTATGGTTAGCCCGGCCAAGACACGAGTATGGCTATCATACAGTTCAGGTTAGCCCGGCCAAGACACGAGTATGGCTATCATACTGTTCAGGTTAGCCCGACCAAGACACGAGTATGGTCCCGGCATACCTGGGATATTACTATGGCTTCACTCAGTGTACCTTCCCATACAATGAAGGGGTCCTCAGATGATGCATGGGGCACTGGGAAAGGTTTCTGATAATTGTCTTTCTCACCAAAGTGAGGTCAAAATGTAAATACAGAGGAGGCAGTCCGTACCCACCCATGACTCAACATATTTTCGACGATCACACAAAGTGGGGTCGTACCCACTACTAAGTTAGATCTGTACACACTACCTGCCCCCTACCAGCCCTTATGTACATGGTGTAGATAAGTATTACCAACGCAAGGGAGACTTGGTAATATTGACAATTACGAGGCTCTGTACACACAAATTTGAATATTGCGCAAGAGAAAACATACCGTAATATATATGTTTGACCATAAACAGTGACTTTTCGTTTTGTCGCCTGCTAACATCATGCATTTGTCAGCTGGTGTGTTCTGGCTTTGAAAACATATTTAGTCAAATGGTCCACACTCGATTATTTACAGACCCCGCCAGATAGCTGGAATATTGCTGAGTGTGACGTAAAACTAAACTCATTCACTCACTATTTAGTCAAGTCTGCCTGGTGTGGGGTTTCTTTCTTCTTCTTCTTCTTCTTCTTCTTCTTCTTCTTCACGCTGTACTAAGCAATGTACATACCCAGACATTCTGGTGATTGATACTACGAGGTGTTACCCAAAGCGTCTGTTGTGCATCCAACCAAGTCACCAAGTCAGATTCCGTAAGTCACCTCTTAGTTCTAGCCAGGACTCCTCAGGAGGCTCCCTCACAGGGTGTCACAAGTTGGATGCGGGGTTTAGACGACTATCACAAATTCCACTATGGTCCAGAAAAACTAACCACTTCACTGGAGTATCTAGGAGTGGAACCCATGACCAACTAGCCCTACCATGACTGTGGGTCTCAACTCTGCACAGTCAGATTAGATGTTCGAGTAAGTTGTTGATGATTAATCACTTCACATGCCCTTCTTTGTCTGGCGGATTGACACATGCAGACACAGTGGACATGGAAGTTTAGAGATATTTTACAGATATTGAAGATACCCCAGGTTATCTGGTCATTCGAGGAACTGTCGATGTGTTTGGAGACAGCGTGTAATATGGAACTCTTCGGCAGCAGTCCAAGAGCATGACAGGTACTTGCGGCATCAAGATTTGTGCTGGAACCAGTTACAACTCGACAGATATGAAGGCATGCAAGGGAACATGACCGGTCAGCGTATTGTGGACCAAATGTTACACCCAATGGTCATTCCACTTCCTAGGGAGCACCTTAACAATTATGTTCCAGAATGACAATCCTCACAGATCATGTTACAGGTCTGTTTGAGGCAGCATGTGTCTGAACACAGTTCTGGACAGTCAGATCTCCAGGCATGTCGCCAGTCATGACACTGATTGAACACCTGTGGAATGTTCTGGTCCGACCTGCAACCGACCTGACCAGTCCCAGAATTTGCAACAGTGAGAGACACAGCTCAGTGTTCGGTTTCCAGTATGACCAGATAACAAGCACATTACCATAGACCAGAGATTGACTGTAATATGAAGATTAAATTCCACAACTTCATATACTCTATGGGACCAGTGCTGATTTTTGTGTCGAGATGCCAATATGTTTTAACTTGCATTCATGTAAAATTACCTCAATGAATAAAAACATTAGTCTTCCAAATCAAAGCTATGGCTTGAGCCAACTAGGGGTTGCTGAAATCATGACAAAAGTTACATTGCCATTTCAAAAACAACAGATATTTAGTATGTGACCTGAAGTGGTTGCAATATGAAGAAGAATGATATATGTGTAAACAGTGTAATTTCACAAAATATGATGGAATAATTTATTTTCATATAATCTGAACTAATTTGGTGGTTCCCGAACATACTGTTCCTTCTATAAACCAGATGGATCCAGGATAAGATGCAAATTAGAGACTTGCAGCACATACCACCACTCCCAACCTGATCCTTCAAACACTGTAACCGCAGACAAACACAATATTTATACATGATATTGATATCTGAAACTGACCTCAACAAAACACCTTGTCGCTGGCTGACTTGGTTGACACATGTCATCGGTTCCCAATTGCGCAGATCGATGCTCATGCTGTTGATCACTGGATTGTCTGGTCCAGACTCGATTATATACAGACCACCGCCATATAGCTGGAATATTGCTGAGTGCGGCGTAAAACTAAACTCACTCACACACTCAACAAAACACTGATCACCGACATTATTGTTTTGCAATGTAAATGCCAGGTGTTGAGCCAACAACAAAAGTCATGCAGATATTTTGGAATCTTGTATTACAATGAGGCATCAATAATAGCAGCAATACAAATATAAACAATATCAGACATAAAACAGCATACCAGGATGAGCCATCAAAAACTATTTGTCACTAGATCTTATATTAACGTAATAAATATAGTCATAAATAGCATGCAGGAAGTATACACCTTGGCTATACTGAGATATATACAATGGTAAAAGCTGGACTATACAAGCCTACGGATACAAGCAGTCCCAGCCAGGAACTGGTTCATAAGCAGGAGTAACCAATAATACGCTATAGGGGGATATAGCTAAATCATGGGGCATAATGTCATCAGCCATGAATAAACAGATGACAATAGAATATTCTTATATTTGCATATATATTATTGTTTTCCTATAAAATAATGCCCACAAAAACTTACTCCACTTAAAGATCCATTTACAAGAAGGCAACTCTTGAGGAATATTTCAAAATGACTTGTTATGCCATTTCAATACACTCAAACGTACATGCCTCCACATTCTAAACCTGGGTCCATTATCGTGTAAACGCTATAATTGGTATCCAGGGTAAACGTACGAGTAAAGGAAACCTCTTGAGACATGTTCTGGGTAACTATTGCTGTGTGAATGATTTACTCAGTAACAAGTAACTAAAACATTAACAAACTAAAACCCTAGTCAGCAGTTTCTCTTTGAGAGAAAACTTTAGTTTACCTATGATATGTACCTGTTCAAGAGTGAACACACTATTATCTTGAAGCACTATTAAAATCTCAAATAAGCAGGTTCATCAACACATGATGTTATACAACACAGAAGACTGAAAATATTTCTGATATGAATTCCAACTGGCAAGAAAGGCTTATGTTTAATCCCATTGACATCAAATGATTTATTAAAAGTGTCAAGTTATTTCATGTAGAAAACAACAAATGTTAAATCTAATCACTTATCAAGTGAAGTATTTTCATCTAAAACTGATGATGAATGAGTTGGTTTACACTTGCTTCAGTGTCAGCCATATAATGGGGCGTCAGCTTTATGTGAGAGAACCTGGACTGATCCAGGCCTAGTGAAACCAACAGCATGGTGCTGTAGACAACAAACATGATGATAAAACTCAAACCAATAACACAGGTTTCTAGTTCACCTGGATGATACAATCCTGAAAATTCACTTGGAAGATAGAACTGATTTTACTGTACTTTGCTCTGCTGGTATAAAATAATGAATGGTGAAAATTGCCATTTAGAATTTTAAAGCTATAATGGAGTTTGGTTGTGGTACAGTATGTCAGTAATTTAATGCTTGCCGTTTGAGGAAACACCTCATTTCTCTCAAGTCAGTATACTTTTGACTGACTGACTGAGTTTGTTTTACGCCGCTTTTAGCAATATTCCAGCAACATCACACCAGGGGACACCAGAAATGGGCTTCACAGTATACTTATGAAGTCCTTTATACTCCAGAAGGCTGATACACAACTTTTCGCTGACGAGGCACAAGCAATCTGAGACAAATACAAGCACAAGCTATGTTGATATAGTTTTTGTTCACTTCCTGCTGTCTAATGATATTTGTTCACTCTCGCAGTCCATATTATGTTCACTCAGTTGCCAGTATCTTAATGATATTTCTTCACTTGCTGGTATCTAAATGTTTGTTCACATCCTCGTGTTTGAATTATGTTTGTTCACTTCCTGATGTGTAAACGGTGTTTGTTCACTTCCTGGAGTGTAAACGGTGTTTGTTCACTTCCTGATGTGTAAAAGGTGTTTGTTCACTTCCTGGTGTGTAAACAGTGTTTGTTCACTTCCTGGTGTGTAAAAGGTGTTTTTATTCACTTCCTGGTGTGTAAACGGTGTTTGTTCACTTCCTGATGTGTAAAAGGTGTTTGTTCACTTCCTGATGTGTAAAAGGTGTTTGTTCACTTCCTGGTGTGTAAACAGTGTTTGTTCACTTCCTGATGTGTAAAAGGTGTTTGTTCACTTCCTGGTGTGTAAACAGTGTTTGTTCACTTCCTGGTGTGTAAAAGGTGTTTGTTCACTTCCTGGTGTGTAAACAGTGTTTGTTCAATTCCTGGTGTGTAAAAGGTGTTTGTTCACTTCCTGGTGTGTAAAAGGTGTTTGTTAACTTCCTGGTGTGTAAAAGGTGTTTGTTCACTTCCTGATGTGTAAAAGGTGTTTGTTCCCCCTGGTGTGTAAAAGGTGTTTGTTCACTTCCTGATGTGTAAACAGTGTTTGTTCACTTCCTGGTGTGTAAACAGTGTTTGTTCACTTCCTGATGTGTAAAAGGTGTTTGTTCACTTCCTGGTGTGTAAACAGTGTTTGTTCACTTCCTGGTGTGTAAACGGTGTTTGTTCACTTCCTGGTGTGTAAACAGTGTTTGTTCACTTCCTGGTGTGTAAAAGATGTTGGTTCACTTCCTGGTGTGTAAAAGGTGTTTGTTCCCTCCTGGTGTGTAAAAGGTGTTTGTTCCCTCCTGGTGTGTAAAAGGTGTTTGTTCACTTCCTGATGTGTAAAAGGTGTTTGTTCACTTCCTGATGTGTAAACAGTGTTTGTTCACTTCCTGATGTGTAAATGGTGTTTGTTCACTCCCTGGTGTGTAAACAGTGTTTGTTCACTTCCTGGTGTGTAAAAGGTGTTGGTTCACTTCCTGGTGTGTAAACAGTGTTTGTTCACTTCCTGGTGTGTAAAAGGTGTTTGTTCACTTCCTGGTGTGTAAAAGGTGTTTGTTCCCTCCTGGTGTGGAAAAGGTGTTTGTTCACTTCCTGATGTGTAAAAGGTGTTTGTTCACTTCCTGATGTGTAAAAGGTGTTTGTTCACTTCCTGGTGTGTAAACAGTGTTTGTTCACTTCCTGATGTGTAAATGGTGTTTGTTCACTTCCTGGTGTGTAAACAGTGTTTGTTCACTTCCTGGTGTGTCAAAGGTGTTTGTTCACTTCCTGGTGTGTAAACAGTGTTTGTTCACTTCCTGGTGTGTAAAAGGTGTTTGTTCACTTCCTGGTGTGTAAAAGGTGTTTGTTCCCTCCTGGTGTGGAAAAGGTGTTTGTTCACTTCCTGATGTGTAAAAGGTGTTTTTATTCACTTCCTGGTGTGTAAAAGGTGTTTGTTCACTTCCTGAAGTGTAAAAGGTGTTTGTTCACTTCCTGGTGTGGAAAAGGTGTTTGTTCACTTCCTGATGTGTAAACAGTGTTTGTTCACTTCCTGGTGTGTAAATGGTGTTTGTTCACTTCCTGATGTGTAAACGGTGTTTGTTCACTTCCTGGTGTGTAAAAGGTGTTTGTTCACTTCCTGGTGTCAATATAATGTTTGCTCATTTCATGTTCTCAAAGTAGTGTTCAGTCTTTTGTGTCTACACTAAGATTACACTCCCTGGTTTCAATACAGTATAAACAAGATGGGGTGTACGATGTCTATCTGGAACATTTACATCCTCATCACTAAGCTTGATTTGTTAGAAAAATGGTACCTGTGACTGAGCATCAACCTCTCAACCACAGTAACATTTCCCACTCAGATAGTTGAGACAGTCTCAACAAAGATTACAACACAAACCACTCAATACAATATATATGAATATACAAATGCTGGCTGTTCTAATCTCATTTTGTTTTGCTGAGAGTGATATTGTGTCTTGTTAGGTAACACAAACAACAGGGTTCAAACACTGTCATATATACTCCATACAGGCACAGGTACACAAGGATTTGTTGGACATAGAAAAGAAAATATGCCCCAGGAAATAAAAAGAGTACAAACAGACATCCCAAATAATCCAGTGCATAATATCTCCAGTCCAGTATGATCATACCTAAGCTCGCTCCTTACCATAGCTATGTTTTGAAGTGAAGTCCATCTCGCTTATCAATAGCTCAGCTCCAAAGATCTCTTACCAATAAATTTGAAATCAGCAGCAAATCAAAAGCTTCTTCAGGACTCCTAGCTGTGAATAGCTGCAGAATTACAGATGCAGCTTAAAGCAACATTTACTCACTCGTCTGGACTCAATATACTAGTACATTCAACGTCACAGCCTAGTACAACAGAACTCTCCAAGTACTTAATCAAAACAGAAGACTGCAATACATGAATGTTTAGCTGGAAAAGAGGCGACAACAGATGAAGGAAGTAGTTGTCAACTATGACAGCACATGAAAACAGAGTACTGGGGATATTGCTGCTTGTCCCCATCTTGTAGGAACAGTGGACTTTGACTGGACATCTAACTTCAGAGTAAACAGACTCATGCCAGTTATGTTTGGACACTTTCGGGTTCCGTAGCATGACGCGTCGTATTAGTAACGATGGGGTGCATGTAAAAGCATCAGCAGAAATTACCTATTTCGTAATTGCCCCCTTGACATACGCTTTGTCATGTGATCCTGTAGAAGAGTCGTCTGCTTGTTTACACTGACTACACATGCCTGGCAATCACTGTCTGTAGAGTACGTTCAAAGTCTGTACGAGAGCATTCCAGGGAGGATCCAACAAGTACTTGCGAAAGGCCATTTGACAAAATATTTTTCTTTTCGCGCAATCTACCGTCAAAAATTCGAGTCGAATGTAAACAAGGCAGCCATCTTGGAAAAGTGTCTGACTGACTGAATGACAGAGTTTTAGCGATATTCCAGCAACATCACGGCGGGGGACACCAGAAATGGGCTTCACACATTGTGCCCATGTGGGGATTCGAACCCGGGTCTTCGGTGTGACGAGCCAAAGCTTTAACCATTAGGCTACCCCACCGCCCCGGAAACGTGTCTGAATATAACTGGCATGAGTCTATCAAATCCAAACACTATTATGGAAGAGAACAGGGCCAGGACACCACTGCACAAAGTAATACTCCACCATGATCGTAGTCTATGTTACGGTAACCTTAACATTAACACTGTTTAGTGCAATGGAGCCCAGGTGTCCTAATATGCTGGAAGACACACACAAGGCCATTCACTCACAATGACACCTTGTGGTCACAAAACAGGTCAGGTGTCAAACACACGTTGTTGACCCCAGCACTAACAATACCTATGGACTCCTGCTAAGTTACCAAATCATGACAAGTATTTAATCTCTATCCAGTACATGAAAAATATCATTTTACCCGTTTTATAACAAGATCTGAACAATGTCCTGGTTATGTCATCAGGACTTGTTTCAGCAACATGGTAACAGCAAACAATAACTACAGTAAATGGATACAAAAGGAGCAAAGCAGTTATGTAGAAGTCTGCAAATAAACTACCCTAGTAACCATGGCAACCAATCACTAAGAACAATACATTGATTGTACTTCAACATCTGAAGCAGAAGCATGCATTCTCTTAATGAAAACAAACCAAACCTCATCTCTCCACATTGATCAGACACACAATGGGAACACCTTAACACAATGACACATGGTTATCCTTGGGACAAAAGGTGGTCAAAACTAGAAAAGTGGAAAAAGTATTTTGATGGCGCTCCTAAGTAGTGGTGTTCCGATTAATTGAAATAATCGAAGATTGGTCGCAGTGACCAAACGACCAAGCAATCGATCACATTTTCTCATAATCGAACATAAACGATTTTGGAACTACTGTTATAGTCTTTGAAATACTTGACAATGGAACATATCTTAGAAGTTGTCAGGGCCTGGAGAACATGTTTATTTCTTAGAAAACTCACTTCACTAACTGAAAAGTCATGACTGAATATTTCTCTAAGACTCCAGGAAGTTTATGTTCATGATATATTAGTCATCCCTTTAAAGTAGCAAGTTGCATCATGTTATACTTTTCTGCAGTAACAACCTGAATAGGAAAATCGGAAAAATGACGCTAACCAATTTTTATCGATGATTGTTCGTTGGTAATGAAGCAATGATCAATTGTGAGATTTCCACAAATTCCCAACACTACTCCTAACTACATAGAGTATTGTGAAGTTTCTATATTGACTGTGTATTGTATGAACATGTTCGGTCAGGGACTCGTAACGACATCACTCAGTAACAATCACTCTGATAAAATCACACCCACTCCAACACTCCAGTGTTTCCTTTGCTTACTGATCAAGGGGTATGTTTATGTAACTAAGGTTCATATTTGCCCTACTTCATATGGACCATGGTAATCCAACTAATCACACTGTATTAGAAAAGAACTAAGTACCACCTACCAAATATTTACATAAAACATTTGCTGCAATAATATCCTGTATAAATTCTGAGAAAATATTTCTTTGTGTTTGCAAACTGACATACTGCAATAGCTGACTTAAGCAACCTGACAAAATTCTAGAACGATCAGTTAGTAAACTTTAAAAAGATTGAAACTTTACAGAAATTTCTGTTGTTCATAAAGACAACTGCGTAGGATTATAAAATTGCCTAGGTGAATTAAAATATGGCTTGAAGTCATTTTCGAGAATACTCCACATCAGTAGCAACTGCAACTGGTTACTTCTACTAGTCCAGATAATTTAACATGAACACCCAAGACACATACCGACTCTAAATATCTTTAATGCTGAGGTTTATCTCATGACCAGCGTTCGAAATTAACATCAGTCCTTAGGCCTGAAACGGACTGAAAACCACTCAGACCCACAGCTTTTGTTCCTTATGGACGAGAGCTTTTTCATCCCCAATAACTAAGAGTATTTTTCCAGAAAATATCATTCAGTAATTTCTAGTTGTAAATGAAAACTAGTCAGTCTCTAGAGTCAAATTAAGCTCTTTAACTCAGTTTGTTAGATGTAACATCTGTTTGTTTGCTGGGAATTACTTATATTGTAGCTAATATATAGGGCCTACACATTCTGATCAACATTCTATGGTTCTGGGACCTTAGGGCTTGCAGCTTGTCAGGGTTAACGGAAAACACTGCTCATAACCATGACTACCTGTCTTGGAACTGTCCTGTAGTTCTTTGATCACTCTTTTACTGGCTCCCTCTGCATCTTGGCATCACAACTGTAAATGGGTTCGAGGCTATAACGAGATGTGCGAGAGGACTTTTAACCAGGGAATTGTGTTGTCTATCAACAACATCAGTCAGTATCGCTGACCATCCCATGAAGCACAGTTACCTATTGTCAATGTCTGAGAGGGATATCAATGACATCTTACATATTTTCAAAATGACGTCATTGCTATAATTAAATCTTTCCAAAAGATACATGGAAGTTCAGGATATATGAAAATATAAATGGTTTTCAGCTTACTCTTCCAGGGCCCACCTGCACAAAGCAACTTTAGTACTACAATGATTATTTCTCCCATACTTTAACCTTGGCTTAAAACTGACTGACTGACTGAGTTTGGTTTTACGCCGCTTTTAGCAATATTCCAGCAACATCACGGCAGGGGACACCAGAAATGGGCTTCACACATTGTACCCATGTGGGGATTCGAACCCGGGTCTTCGCGTGACGAGCCAACGCTTTGACCACTAGGCTACCCCACCCCCCCCCTTGGCTTAAGAAAGACATTGGGATTTGATCACTGAAACGAGCCCTTGGTACATTATAGGAGAACTGGGTACATGTCACCTGCCTAACAACAGCATGTAATGTATCTGTATGGATTAGGATGAATGGTAGAGTAGGTAATAACAGGGGAACAGGTTTGGCTGCAGGCTTCGTTTTACTACACGGGCACCATCCTATCAATAGAAATGGCTGTTCCAGTCCATGAACAGCAAGACTTGGTGTTCACACGGTTGTTTCCTTAAGCTTGTTTAGCAGTGACATTTGTTGAAACTAACGGTGAAATTGTGGGACCAGAACCTATGAATTATGACTGATGTATCCCAACTGATTTGATGAAGTTTGTAACATGTTACAATCTCCTACTGGGGCCTGATTTATAGCTAGTGAGAGTCCAGATTTAATGATGCACTAGCAGTTCAGACATACTGTGATTTTCCTTGATTTTTCTGCTGACACAAGACTGTTTTTGTTAACTCTATGTTGCTGTTATTTTAGGAGGTTAAAAATTTGTGAAGGAATTGAAGTGTTAACCAGTTACAAAATTAACTACATTCCCACAATAGCAAATGTACCCTCATCACTGTAATACAAATAGTTTATACTGCCAGCGATAGACAAGAAGCTATAATCCACCAAACATCAACATCTCTTCAGCTGAATCAACAAAGTAAATCCACAGATAAAAGCCTAGGTCATAACCCCTACACAAAGTCCCTTAATTCTGTGTGCCATCAATAATAGTTACATTCAACATGTATTGTTCAAGTTAAGAAACACAACAATTTCAAATTCAAATTGTAAACTGTCTGCGACAACAGTAACACAACATGACCGACACACAGTGTAGAGGAGGTGTACTCATGACAGATCAGTGGAATATCACAGGGCTCCAGATAAGATGAGTCAGTATAATCAGTGAGAGAGAGATACACATAACTTTCTCAGAATACCAGTCAGATTTTGTTTACATGCATGAACCAAACCTGTCTAAATATTGTTTCAGTCCTACACATCCGATCTTAAGATCTCGAATAGTGTTGCTAGTCTCTATTGAAGCGAATATTGTCAAATGTAGATATAATGTTAAGAATAAACATGATGGGAATAGTGCCACTGACAAAACGATTTCTGTTGGAAGTCAAATTTCTCATGGTTACATGTGATTATATGCCAACGCAGACCAAAAAACCTAAATAAAAGCTGCTAAATGTTATGTGTCTCTGTGACAGCAATAAAACCATGCAACCTGTGAAATACTCCTCCTTTTATTTCCATTTGGTATTTTACTCCTCAATTTTAATTTTGAGGAGTGAAATATCCCTGAGTCAAAATTATTATCTGGAGCCCTGAATATCATGGTTGGCATGTGTAGTAGCAGCAGCCTACATAACCTCACAAACTTGCTGATGCCGTGATCTAAACAACCCGACTTTCATGTACATGATTTCCACATCTGTGAAGAAACTTTAAAGGCAACTGATTAAGAAAAAGTAAATGAAATACACAAAATTATAATATCATTAAAATACTGTTTTGTACATATATCAATTCTTGCATACCTTGCTAAAATATCGAATAAACATGACATAAACATTTAATACACATAAGTGTGTTTGCAAGAAGAGTCATTTTCATAACTTTACATGTTGTTCCATCCTACAAAGATGTCTTCTAAAGACCTGTGGAATGGCCGTTTGTGCCCCTTGATTGTCTCTGTAAATGTGAATATCTTCTGTCCTGAGTAGCAGAGTTGGTGTAGCAGAGAGGATGTAGTAATAATAATAAAGGTATTTATATAGCGCTGCCTTCCACCACACAAGGGCAATGCTCAAAGCGCTGAAAGTGGATGTAGCAGAGAGGATGTAGCAGAGTTGATGTAGTAGACAATACACGCAGTGGGAATCTCTCCCTCATGTACACTGGGATGTCAAGGATGGGCACTTGTCTGGCATGTACTTGCTGAGTTTCTCAAACATGATGAAGAACAAGTGAGCACTATGTCCCAGCGACAGTCACAGGGAATAAGATGGCATAGGCTTTTGTCTTCTGTCACGAACCTGGAATTTCCACATCGCGTTTTGATGATTGACCATCCTCAGATAGCACACTGGAAATATGTTCCTCTCTCCTACCAAACACACTGACACTGTAGATATTCTACATTTGTTGCTCACATCAATGGGAGAATACAATCCTGTCTTCTGTGAACTGACCAACAAGATAGTTGCCATAGTTCCTACATCCATGACAGACGGATAATATTCCTGTCTTCTGTGAACTGACAGGCAAGATAGTTGCCACAGTGCCACTGCTCGTGACAGATGGATTATATTCCTCTCCTACAACACAAGAAGTAAGATGTCCGTTGTCATGTTGGCCCTCATCAACACAGCAAGCAGACACGTCTCCCTGTGACATTTGGGATGTAGAAGACTTTCTCAAACATGGTCATGACTGTAACAAAGTGAGCTGCATCTCCATCACATGAAGCCCCCCACCGAGAGGACGTCGAAACAAATGTCACATACCCGCACAGGCTTACTGAGATTAAACTTTACTATTGGCATGTCCTTGCTTGAGCACTTGGAACACAACAGGCGTCCACAATGACGGCTGAAAGAGATAAGGCATTGGCTCAAAATACAAATAATCAACACAGTCAGAGATTGAAACTATACTAGTATGTCTTTTACTACAGGCTGTAGATTTGAGCTTCAGAAACCCATCCTTATCGGAAGATGAGACTAACAGGATCAGGTGGTCAGGCTCACTGACTTGTCTCATCTCATATGTCATCGTATCCCAATTGCACAGATCGATGCTCATTGACATTCACTGAATTGTTGGGTCCAGTCTCGATGGTTTACAGACCACCGCCATTTACTTGGAATATTGCTGAGTGCGGCATTAAACAACAAGCATACAAACAAACTACAACAGTCTGTGTTAAACCAAGCATCAGGGCAGTACCCAAACTCCCTGCCACGTGTAAGGAATCAAGTCAGGGACGGGTGAACACTATCACGGACTGGTCAGATCTTCACACAGACAGAACCAGTGTTAGAGTAAAAGTTCTGTATGAGGTTGTATCTGATCACAATGGAGACTGTTTCTCTTCTGGCATGTCTGAGAGAAGCCTCTATGGCCGCGCACAGATTTGTCTGAATTTAAAACTCTGTAAATTCAAGGTATAAACGACAGCATTGAAATATATTGCCAACAAACCCAGAAGCTTAATCAGGATGAATCTATGGATAATAATAGCATCCTGTCATGGTCAAGGAACACAACTCTGTACAGCAGTACCGTACATGACGAGGGCACCATGTTCATTAAAGTGTATTTATTAGAGACGTGTCTAGGACTTCTAGACTACACAGAGACCATGCAGACATCAGTACTTACCAGTGATGTTTTCTAGTTTTAATACTGAACTTGACTCCACACTCCAGGCAGATTTCTCCCTCACTCCATGGGGGTTCCTTTGACAGCATATCTGCAGGCATATATAACAAGGTTATCTTTCACGACCATCACAGGCCACTTTTGTTCTTCAAGAAGACGGAGAATAACATGTAAATTTGTCTTGCTGTCACTGCAAACAGACTTCTAAATACAGAACCGTCACGCTGAAGACCTCGGTTCGATTCCCCACATGGGTACAATGTGTGAAGCCCATTTCTGTTGTCCCCAGCCGTGATATTGCTGGAATATTTCTAAAAGCGGTGTAAACTAAACTCACTCACTCACAGAACCATCCTGACACCATCTTGTCTGGCAGACTACACTTATCTTTCCTGTTCTACAAGGTTTTACAGATTTTAGGAATGAGATGCTTTAATACTGTAAGCCTTAGAAAAGAGTACTTGAAAACAAAAATAGGATCTTGCAGCAACAATGGTGGCCAAGATCACACAAAAACTTGAGCTGCAGAGAGATCAACTCTCAGTTTGGACCTGGCTGACCAAAGTGAGGCAAAGTCAGTTTTTTAGTGCAATAAATCTCCTAGGTATTATGAACATACAGTGACCCCATTCACCACCACAGCTTGGCTTTGGTTTTGTTGAATGGTACACCACAAATAGACATCCAGTCAAACTTCACTGAACTTTTATTGACTGGATGTAGCAGATATATCACTGGTATCCAACCAGACCTGGTGTGCTCACTCACATACAACTTAATATCATGTAGACAATTCCCACTCTTGTATTAGAGCTTCGGGAACCATCTGATTTCTTTTATCAGTCTTTTTTCAGCAAAACATCTTTTCCAACTGAAGTCTGATTTGATAAAATATACTAGTAAGGCCAGACCAATTTCATTCTTGTTTTACGGATTTTTGTCCTCAGAAAACCTAAAGGCAGGAGGTAAAGAAAAATAAATAAAAAATAAACATCACCAAAGTACTATTTCATTTAAATTCTAAAAGTAATTTAATTTTGGCAATTAATAAAGTGTATATGGGGCAAAAACCAATCAAAAAATATTCTTGTAACTTTACAGTGAAGAAAAGACCAGTAAACAAAGGAACAATTAAGTAAAGAAAGTCCTCAAACGAAACAATGGATTAAATACAAACACATTCTACACATTACAATCAAAATATCACCAGAATATCAATGGCACACAAAGGGATGCAACGAAAATGATCACCACAACAAATTGATGAAACTCACCTAATAACTTGAACAGCAACTGTTTGGTGGCAACTGGTGCATTGAAAATACTGAGACCTTGTTTGTTGATGATGCCGAAGCAAGCACCTGCCCGGACCAGAGCTCGACACAGGTTGCCGTTGCCATTACAGTAAGCCAACAACAGTGCTGGAAGAATAACACAAACTCTATGTAACTTAGCTATGCTATTTGTAATCTGTACCAGGAATATACATGCTTCACGTATCACCTGAGTTTTATTGGAACATTTGATCGATAATAACTCCAAGGTCATTCAGAGTGAACAAGAATATGAGGAAATCAACTTTCAGGATTTTATGCTGCAGTCAGCAAATTAACAAAATAGGACAGCATCCTGTAAATGTTTTGGGAGAGTAGTAGTACTTGACAGCCATGACAGCATAATCAGCGTCACACAGAGCAAGGCTAACATGATGAATTATAAACAGGAACAGGGCAATAGGACGACATGACAAAAGGGCCCCAAAACGGAAAAGTCCAAAGGGCCACAAGAAAGTAAAAAAGGCCTCAAACCCCTAGTCAAAAGGGCCACATCAATAAGCCAAAAGGGATTCAGATCCCTTGTCAAAAGGGCCACATCAAAAAGTCAAAAGGGCTACACCAAAAAGTCAAAAGGGCCTCAGACCCCAAGTCAAAAGGGCCCCATATAAAAATATAATAATAACATCTTTTTTTGATAGTGTGTTATAGTAAAAGGTCTGAGGCCCTTTTGACTTTTTCATGAGGCCCTTTTGACTTTTGATGAGGCCCTTTTGACTAGGGGTTTGTGACCCTTTTGACTTTTTTGTGGCCCTTCTGACTTTTCCGTTTGGGGCCCTTTTGTCATGTTGCCCTTTACACTAGGACCCTTATAAACAGCTGCCAAGTGCGTAAGTATTGCATGTCAAGCAAGGACAAACTTTGCCAATGAGTGAGTCACCATGTATATACAAGTTAAATGTAAGTGCATGTGGAATCTTTCTAAGTGTGATGCACCTATATATATATATATATATACTGGATTTCTATGGCATCTGGTATCCAACATAAAGCTGCTCACCGGTGCATCACAAAGTCTAGTGGGGAATTATTACCCCAGATAACCTAAGCTGCCTGTGAGGCGTTAGGAGGTTAATAGTCACATGACTTTTCCCACCATGTACCCATTTTCTGCTAGGTGAAACCGAAGCAATTTTGAACAAACTCTCTAGCCGAAGGTGAGACCACATGTATGACATGTGCTTCATTGTGGGGCAGGACTGAAGTCCTAAAAACTCTCAGGAGTCAAGCTGCCAAACATGGTCACCCATCCAAGGAATCTCCGCACCCAACGTTTAACTTCAACTGATTTGTGATCTGAGCTCTATACACAGGATCACACACCACCTACCGGTGTTTCCCTCGGAGTCAGGTCTGTTAATGTTATATTCAGGCATGGTCTCGCGGAACAGTTCAAAGATGGCAGCTGCATTGTCCCTGCCGTACTGTCCCAGTATATGGAGAGGGTTTTGACCCCTGTATTATAAATGAAACATGTACGACACACTTAATATCATGGCAATACACCCGAGTGCTTCATATATAATATCATACTATCAGCTGTTTGAGACCATTTCTTTCCCTCAAAAACAATCTGGGCCTAGATTTTCGAAGCTCTCTTAGCGCTAAGATAGTCGCAAGTTAATGTTAATGTATGGCACTTACGACTATCTTAGCTCTAAGAGAGCTTCGAAAATCTAGGCCCTGGTTAGTAAGTGTGAATGTATTGTTCAACAGAACAAATGCACAAGTGAAGATTTAACAGCAATTAGAGAGAAAAGCTACAAAGAAGAGATACCTGACAAAACTACATTATACCGTTGATAATCTGCTAAGTATACAAGCAGAATGATGATACTTTTTTATGGGTATACAACTTCTTTATTCTGAGAAAGGCGACGTTTCGACATAGATTTTAATGTCATTGTCAAGCAAGTGAACGACATGACAATCTATGTCGAAACGTCGCCTTGCTCAGAATAAGGAAGTTGCATATATATACCCATAAAAAAGTATCATCATTCTTCATCATCCCAACTTCTAAAAAGCCTATCAAGGAAGTATACAATGATACAAAACTAATATTGGACTGCAAGAGATGGCCATGGACAATACAGTAGCATTTCTTAGACAGTATCGCTGAACAGAAAGTGTTGATTACTCCATGACCTCTGCCACACCTACAAGACCAGTGCAGTGCTACTCACTTGGCGTTGACAGTCTCGGCGTTGATCCGGCTCTCCGTGAGGAGCACTTTGACAGTGTTGAGGTTCCCCTGGTGTATCGCTATGTGCAGGGCTGTGGACAGATGCAGCACGTGTCAGTAACACCACAACCGTCAGTAGCATGGTGTACAGGGTTTTAAGCTAGTACGCTAAGAGAGCTCACATGTGTAACAAATGTATCAGCATAAGTTAACATTCACCTTCCTCTTAATGAAATAAAAGTGTAAGACAATGAGGTGTATCTTGTGACTTCCATCAGGCCATAAATATGATAAAAGTGGAACTTGAAGTGAGAACAAGGTCAATTGTGAGGTGACAATATCTGTGTATGAAAAGATAATCAGAGACTAATATCAGTGACTATGGATTAACAAAATGGCTGTGTCTTCAGATTAACAGACTACTGCAGAGTAATGGCTGTTTCTCATATTTCAGTTGTAATATCTTTGTACAACAAGACTACAGGCTATATATTGCAAAATCAATGAGATATTCATCCAGCTACATACCATTATTCAGATTTTCATCAACAGCATCATAATCTATGCTATTCTCCAGTAACACTGAGCAGATGGAGGCGTGGTCACTGGCTGCAGCGAGGTGGAGACAGGTCTCAGCTGCCTTTGTCATCTCATTGATAGATGCTCCAGCTAGTATCTGAAGAAGACAACATCATATGAGTCAACATCAGCTCATCACCCAAACAAGTGAGTCATGCAAGTCAGCTTAACTGTGTAAAGCGAAAAGGAAAGTAAGTCACAGAGATACCCGAGTAAGCCAGAAAATGCAAATCAGTAAAGCAAAACCAGAGACCAGTGTAAAGCAAGTCAGAAAAGAAAGACAGGAGTGTCAGTCCAGTCAAAAAAGCAAGTCAGAAATATGGACCAGTAAAACAAGTCAGTAATGTAGTCCAGTAAAGCAAGTGAGTAATGTAGTCCAGTAAAGCAAGTGAGTAATGTGGACCAGTAAAAACAATCAGTAATGTAGACCTGTAAAGCAAGTCAGTAATGTAGACCAGTAAAAAAAATCAGTAATGTAGACCTGTAAAGCAAGTCAGTAATGTAGACCAGTAAAGCAAGTCAGTAAGATAGACCAGTAGTGAGTGAGTGAGTATGGTTTTACGCCGCTTTTAGCAATATTCCAGGAATATCACGGCCGGGGACACCAGAAATGGGCTTCACACATTGTGCCCATGTGGGGATTCGAACCCGGGTCTTCGGCGTGACGAGCGAACGCTTTAACCACTAGGCTACCCCACCGCCCCTAGATAGACCAGTAAAACAAGTCAGTAATGTAGACCTGTAAAGTAAGTCAGTAATGTAGACCTGTAAAGCAAGTCAGTTATGTAGACCAGTAAAGTAAGTCAGTAATGTAGACCAGTAAAGCAAGTCAGTAATGTAGACCAGTTAAGTAAGTCAGTAATGTGGACAGTAAAACAAGTCAGTAATGTAGACCTGTAAAGCAAGTCAGTAATGTAGACCAGTAAAACAAGTCAGTAATGTAGACCTGTAAAGCAAGTCAGTAATGTAGACCAGTAAAGCAAGTCAGTTATGTAGACCAGTAAAGCAAGTCAGTAAGATAGACCAGTAAAACAAGTCAGTAATGTAGACCAGTGAAGTAAGTCAGTAATGTGGACCAGTAAAGCAAGTCAGTAATGTAGACCAGTAAAGCAAGTCAGTAATGAAGACCAGTAAAGCAAGTCAGTAATGTAGACCAGTAATAAAAATCACTAATGTAGACCAGTAAAGCAAGTCAGTTATGTAGACCAGAAAAGTAGACCAGTAAAGCAAGTCAGTTATGTAGACCAGTAAAGCAAGTCAGTAATGAAGACCAGTAAAGCAAGTCAGTAATGTAGACCTGTAAAGAAAGTCAGTAATGTAGACCAGTAAAGCAAGTCAGTTATGTAGACCAATAAAGCAAGACAGGAGTGTCAGTCCAGTCAGTAATTTGACTAAAGCAAGTCAGTAATTAGAGAAGCAAAACAGGAGTGTCAGAACAGTCAAAACAGTGCAGTCAGTAAAGACATCAGTGTTCTAGATACAGGCCTGGGTTCTAAACATGCCCGCTTGTGACTGCAAAATTATACAAACCTGTAGAGGTTATGAATTCTTTGAAGAAAGTCCTCCTTGGGGTACATATAACTTATAAGCATTTAAATGTCCATTTTAAATCCTACGACAGTTGTAACTATATTTTTTCATAAAATATTTACAAAACAAAAAACAGTCGTTTTGTATTGTGAGACCACCCCTACAGGGCCCCACAGGACCCCCTACAGCCAAGAGCAGGAAACTCTCGCCGTCTACCTCGTACCTCACTTTTCATGCTGAACGTTTCAGACAGAATGATGGGAGGCGGGTGGCCATACCCCAAGGAGGACTTTCTTCAAAGAATTCATAACCTCTACAGGTTTGTATAATTCTTTTTCAGAAGAGGTCCTCCTTGGGGTACATATAAGCATAAGACAGACTCCCAAAGATATTTGAGACGGGAGTGGCATTCTGTCTGGCAACAACTAAACCCCTGGTGGAGTGAAATCTACAACCGATACGGAAAAAGAAAAAAACACACTTACCGAGCCACCTGACCGCTGATGTCAATCAGGCAGGGGCATGGCTAGGGCAGGAAAGAGAGAGCCCAAGCTTATACGTCAGTTGTCTCAAATCAATTATGACATTAAACCCCACCCCCAACCATTACAATGGAAAGGAATGTATGGGGGCATGCCGAAACAACTCCCAACCCTAATATAGCCCCACCCTGAGAAGTGTGGCGAGAGGTATAAGGGTAGGGAAAGCGTAAAGTAACCCAGGAGTCGAGCTAATAAGTACTGCAAACTAATGCTCGAATGCACCCCTCCTGTTTGGAAGAGGGCTTGCCGGGACCTCGATAAAACCCAGAGAAATTATTAGCCTCGCTAAAAACTTTCTGAGGAAATCGAACGAGTAACACCATGCATTGTATGAGTGAAATGCAGGATAAAACACCCCCAGCAAACGCTCTCGGCATGAGGAGGGTAAGTGTAAACCACCATCACCCAAAGTGCTGATTAACAAAGACTCCCAAATACTTAAGTCTTGGGAAGAGGGAAAAAATCTGTTAGCGAAATCCCCTGAATAGCGAAAAGCGTAGCCAAACATGTGTTGGCTCACTATTACACTAACCTGGTCACGTGACATGCGGCTCCAAGAGAGGCATACCAAGCAGTGACCCGTGGGGGGTTCGTACCCAATTCCGTCGCAAGACGGGTTAATAGCATATGACTGGTTATAGCGTTCAAAACCGGCCCCGCCCTCTCTTGCCTTTAAGTGAAGAGGACGTCAGGGTTGTGTGTACACCCAAACCCGACCCAACCCGAAAGGGTGGTAAGGCTTATACGATGTAGTGATATGAACCATATCGACATTGAACACAGAACCGATACCAATGACCAGTTACTAACTTGGTCAGGGTGGCAGGACACTCTCCACTGGAGAGAACCGAAACACCGAACCGAGCACGATCCTTAGAATGCGTGTCAAGTCGGTAATGGCGAATGAAGGCGTTCTGCCGGCTCCAAAGAGCGACAGAACCGATCTCTTCATTGAGCAGTGCCACTGTGTATTGCCAACAAAGCGGCATCTGCCCTACCCAGTCTGCCTTCAACCACTCGGGGGAAGGTACACTTTAGCATTGTAACCGAACAATTACGGAAACAAGCCAACGAGATAAAGTCCGCTTGCTAGCAGACTCCCCAGTCTTCCCGCCACCAAACAGAACACATGGGTACCCGTACTTCGTTATAGTCACTCCAACGGGTGAGCAATCGAAAGATTGGTCCCCGGTGTGGAAGGCTGGGTAAGGGGTGGAAGTTGGATATGAGCAGTCACGTGGAAAGCAATATCGAACTGAGAGTGGTAGGTATCCGGCAGGCGAATACGGACATGATCAGTATAAAATACTGTCAGTGTCGGGTCAGTGGGTATTGCATGGATGTATCCGACCCTTCTACCAGAGCCCACCACCACAAGTAAAGCTGTCTTCCAGGTCAACAAGCGAAGTGAGAGAGATGATATACTTGAAAAGTCAGGGCCAGACAGTCAATTGAGAATAATTGGCAATTTTAAGGTGGGCTGGGTGGCCGCCAAGGCGGTCGAACCCTGTTCATGTCAGCTACGAAGTGCTGTACGAGAGGGTGCTGCCTAGGCAGAGCACCATCCAACAAGGTGTGAACTGTGGAAATAGCCATGGAGTACCCGGGAATGGTGGAGGTCCTAAGGCTCTCAACCAAAACGAGGTTATAGTAACTCCAATATCCGAACTAAATCCGCAGAATAGGGATTCTGAAATCTGCACACCAGCGAGCCCCATCTATCAACACACTGAACGGGTGTCGAATCCCACCTCGAAGCCAGAATTGTCTGCAACGGCTGCAGGTATTACGCGTGTCTGGGGGTTAGACCCGACAGAGGCCAAGCCACCCAGAGAATCTGAGGATTCGGGTGTGGCGCCCCATTCAGAGTGAGAATGTTTGGCCGAAAAGGTAATTCGAATCCCGGTGTATGGGATCGAACACCAACCTGACTGTTGTCAATTCCAGCACATTGATGTGCAGGTTGTGACTTCGTTGTCAAGAGACCACAGGTCGCCCAGAACATTGCCCCAACCCGGGAGGGATGTATCTGGCTGGACTTAGGGCTACGTTGTCTCCAGGGGGAGTCCCTCGGAGAGACGCCTGACGTCTGTCCATCTGACTGCGTGAGGTTGACGTTTGGCAGCTTCGTAAGAGTGACCAACACTGATCGTGAGGTTCCCAGACTCAACTGTTATTCTAAAACCCTGATGAGCCAGCCGCCTAGGTACGGGTGACAACACCAGCACTAGCTGCAATCTGGCTATCTGGGCTGTAATACACCTCAATTAGGTGAACACCCTTGGCGCCGCCGTAATGTAGCCTAAGGGGAGCACACAAAACTGGTAGCACGAACCATCGAAGAAGAACAGAAGGTAAATCTTGAAATCAGGGTGCAATGGAACAAGGAGGTACGCGACCTCGAGGTCGATTGACGTGCGCCAATCCCCTGTCTCGACAGATGAGATCACCGAGCGCGGTGTCTCCATCTTGAAGGACAGTACCTCTTTTAACTTGTTCAGCTCTCAGATGAAAATGTGTCTGAACATTTCGTTCTTAATGGCAACAAGAAAATAAATGGAGTCAAACCCATTCCTGACCATTGGAAACCACCTCGATGGTTGCCCTGCCCAGCAGAGACTGGATCTTGGCTTGGAGTATTTCCGCCGTCTCCCGGGAAGCCAACACTGCCGATTTGTAGTAGAATACAGTAAACCCCTGCAGTCGGCAACATAAGGTTTGCCGGTGCCTTGGCACCTGAGGGATTAATGAGAAGCTCGACAGACTTTCGTATTCCTTGAAACAGTCCCGGGCGCCATAGGCCCATAACCGCACTCATCATTAGCATGCAGTCCCAAGCCAGATGAGAGTTGACCTCCGTCAGATGCCGCCCAGAGTCGCCGATGAAAAATCACCGGCGCTCTTTCCCCTTACCACCAGCTCCCTCAGTAGAGCTGAGAGATGCGCCAAGTGGAGCATACAGCTCGTTGAGCTGTTAAGAGGAAACAACGGCAGATTGACGGTAGGGTGTGAGGCCTTGTCCTGGAGGCCTTGCTGGAAGCAGGCTTCCCTCCGGGAGGCGAACTCCAACAGTTCAGGTATTCGACACGGACAACACCTGAGGCAACACAGCTGCGATTCTATCTCGCACTTGCCTCAGGGACGAACCTACTCATGGTTAAGTTCAAAGTAGCGAAAAGACCCGAAGCTCAAATCGACTCGTCCACTGAACGAGCCTGAACCCCCGGTTCCGAGGCACATGGGAGAAGCCTGATAAATCAAGGTATCCTAAGCACTCAGACAGACCTCGGAGCGTCAAGGTGATTGACACACCCGGCACACTCGATAGCTTCTTGGTCAAGGCGTCGGTAGACATCAGGCCAAGACCTGAAATACCGGCGCCAGGAATCTGCACCCTACCAGCGTCGAAGCCCGGGTCAGTGCTACTCACGGAACGGGGTTCAGAGCATCCGCGGAGCCAAAGCTCAGCGGTTCTAAACCGAACCCCGATCCCGAGACACGTAAGAGTAGCCTGATAAATCAGGGTTCTTCCAGTACTGTCTCCAAAAGCGCACTGAGCATATAGTCAAACATAGCCTATAGCGCTATAAAAATATCCATACACATACATATATATACAGTCAAATCCCGATGAGTCGAATGCCGGTGTCTCGAATATTATGCATAACGCGGAGTACCTGTCGGTCCCGACCATTCCCTGTTATAGTTGTCATCATTTGATTTCCGGTTACACGAATTCGTCTCATAAATACACACGATGACTCGAGAAGAAAATTTGGTCTCATGAGATTAAAACAACAGCAATCTTGTATACATAAGCCGAAGTCAGTCAATGAGAAGTTGATTGGTGTAGCAAACTGATCCAATTAACAAACCAGTGCGGCTCACACCTTTCCGCCTTTGACGGGTGAGTTCAAAAGGCAGATTAGTCATTTTACGGAAATCACTGTGTGTTCTAATCAGACTGGAACTGATAAGGTGGCCCTATTAGTGATAGGGATATCATTAAATAAAAAAATGCTTAGGCGGAGGAATTAGGACTGGATCATCTTTTTTTCTACCCTCATAGACATACCTATGTCTGGAATACATCGATAAGTCGAATTTATTACTTGGTCCCCAGAGATTCGACTCATCGGGATTTGACTGTATATACATGCTCGGGTCGGCGGTTCGAACTCGCGGTTCAAAACACCTGGGAGTAGCCTGATAATGCAGGGTTCCCCTGGTGTACACGGGTAGACCTCGAGGTGCGTCGAGGTGATCGGTAGCTCCGTCACACTCAACAGCCTCTTGTCCAGGGCGTCGATAGACATCAGGCCGAGACCTGAGCTCACAGCGCTGGGGATCTGCTCCGTACCGGGGCCGAAGCCCAGGTTGGTGCTAGTCCGATCCCCGGTCCCGAGACACATGGGAGTAGCCTGGCAATGCAGGGTTCCCCTGGTGTACACAGGTAGACCTCGGAGCGTCGAGGTGATCGGCAGCTCCGTAGCTGCGTCACACTCAACAGCCTCCTGGCCTGGGCGTCGATAGACATCAGGCCGAGACCTGAGTTACCGGCGCCGGGGATCTGCGCCCTACCGGGGCCAAAGCCTGGGTCGGTGCTAGTCCACAGGTTCAAAGCGTCCCCGGAGCCAAAGCTCGGGTCTGATCGTCCCCAGGGGTTCAGGCCCTTCCCGGAGCCAGAGCTCGGGACCTCCCCCAAATGATGCGTCGTTGTAATCTCTACCCGTAGACCCGGTACCAATCTCCTCTCGGAATTGGGAAAATATGAGATGAGAGCGTGAACCATCGATTTCCGCTGCTGCTATAAGTAAGAAATCAATCGTTAGTGTAGCAACATTGTTTGTGGGGGAGGAGTAGACGTGGGGACGATAAAGGGATTTCCTTAGAAACCTTTCATCAAAAATTATCCCCCACCTGAAGCAGATTAGTGAAAAACATAAAATCTGCATGCCTGAAAGAATGCGCGTGAGGCGCAGAAACCCAGGAAAAACAACAACAAAACAAACACAACCTCAGCCACTATGAGCCACGTTGTGTGTAAACGTATGAAATGTGTATGTGTAACATAACACAACATAACGTAACAGGAATATTGATGCAAGGGCGCTTATTATGAACATCCTTGATTGTCGTGAGCGTCCTCGGGTAAACACCGGTGGCACACCTTATGACCATCCTGGGCTTAAACTGTAGCAAACAGAACCGCGCCAGTGTTACTAGCAGGAACTGTGAAGCAGCAAACATATAAACACAAGTAAATAGCAATAAATAAAACGCATGGGCGATATTTAAATGCTACAAGCTACAGCCATTTAAATACTAAACATACAATGCAAACCAGAAAAATGGCTAGCGCCCTTGCTTTTACATACTAGGGAGTAAAGTGGAGTGATAAAAAACGAACACTATCAAAATTACTCAACGACTTACCACAAATTCGCTGAAAAGAGAGAGAATTTAGGCAAGCCTACCATATAATATGCAAACATAACATGAACTCCCTACTACAAGCTACTAAGAACATGTAGCAAGGAAACCACGATCTCGCGGTCCGCCATTTAGTCTGCCACAAGGCTGGAAAACAGAGAACCCACAGCAAAGTTACACCAAAAGATGAATCAGAATATCAACATATGAAGTCCATCTAACGCCCGTGCGTAAAGAAAGGAACCATACATACAGATTGAGACTCTTTTACACTCATCGTATCGGTAGGAGAGCAAACTCGAAACGAACACCACGCACGTCTATTCAACAGAACGACAGCATGATCAGTGAGGTACGAGGTAGACGGCAAAATTTATCTGCTCTTGGCTGTAGGGGGTCTGGTGGGGCCCTGTAGGGGTGGTCTCAAGTTTTTTTGTTTTGTAAATATTTTATAAAAAAATATAGTTACAACTGTCGTAGGATTTAAAATTGACATTTAAATGCTTATATGTACCCCAAGGAGGACTTCTTCTGAAAAAGAAGAAATGCAATGCATCCATGACATTTTAATATTTGGCAACTAAACATTTGACTGACGCAGGTTTTGTTGCATCCCTCTCTACATCATATCCCTTCAACGAAGGTAGAGGAACACACAGGCAACAACAAAGTTGGCCAGTGAAACTACTACATTTGACAACAAACTTGACACGATTATTTACTATATAAATTGTATTTGTATGTTCTGCTATACAGTGTTCTCCCACTCTAAATTTGATTCAGTTACAAAATAACCAACAATACTTCAAACAACTATTGTTTTATCTGGAATAATATATTCTGGTATTCTGCTATTTCACTTGTAGTATTTACTATATATTAGTCTAAAATAATAACGATAACCTAAGCTGCCTGGTATAACTGACTGCGACTGCTATTTGTTGTTTTACGGATGGAACAATCTGAGTGAGTGAGTGAATACGCTTTTAGCAATATTCCAGCAATATCAGGGCAGGGGAACACCAGAAACAGGAATCAAACCCAGGTCTTCAGCGTTGTGCATGAACGCTTTAACCACAAGGATACCCCACCTCCCCTGGAACAATTTGACCAGTAAAGGCATCCTACTATACAGGAATATATATGACACGATTTTATTCTTTTGACCAAGGTCACGTTGTCAACTCACAAGGTTCCTGACGATCATCTCTGAACCCGTCCTGACTGCCAGATGGAGAGGGGTGAGGTTCTGCGAGTCTTGTACCCGGGAGTTGGCGTTGGCATGTACACTCAACAGGAACAACACACTCTCAATATCCGCCTTCTGGATGGCCGTGTGCAGGAAGTTACGACCACGATTGTCCACCTGCTCTGCTGCTGTAGGCTCTCGGTTCAGTATCTGCTGTGCTGCCTTGTTGTTCTTGGTTGTCATGGCAGCGGAGAATGGAGTGTGGCCATTCTTGTCCCTCAGTGTGAGATTGAGACTTGGGTGAGACAGGAGAAGGGAGATGATGACTGCATGTTGGTTCTCGATGGCGATGTGAACTGGACTCTTCCCTTCTGCATCCTGAAGCAACACAAACCTCTCTAATTGAGACACTTTGCAAGGAAGAAAACCTCCATTTTAAAGTGTCCAACATAAAAACCCATAACAAGTGCCACTACAGACTTCTACTGGTCCCTCATGAAACTGGCTACTACACATTATCAGAGCAAACTTACACAGTACTAATTTCAAGTTTACATAGTACTAATTTCAAGTAGCACAGTACTAATTTCAAGTTTACATAGTACTAATTTCAAGTTGCACAGTCCTAATTTCAAGTTTACATAGTACTAATTTCAAGTTGCACAGTACTAATTTCAAGTTTACATAGTACTAATTTCAAGTTGCACAGTACTAATTTCAAGTTTACATAGTACTAATTTCAAGCTAACACAGAACTAATTTCAAGCTTACACAGTACTAAATCACAAACAATAATTTCAGTACTTTGATGCTTTGAAACAAAATAGGTAAACTGATGTTCATACTTTTTACTAGCCATTCCAATAACCCCAATATGACAATAACTGGCCCTGAATAATTTACTGTCTGTGGGCATGGCTCCTCAACCCTGTTTTCAAAGCACAACTTCCATATTGACAAACTTGACAAACTTTATGCATTAAGCACTTATGACAGATTGAGTTTTGATTATTGTTGACTTGAACGTCAGCTTGACTTGGGAGAGAGCACAAAGTGTGACAGGTCTTACACATGGGCGTGTGTATGTTGGTAACACACCTAGAAATATAATCAGGGTGAATCTAGGGCTCAAACAGGTGACCATTATTGGTATATCCAAGGGATGTAACTCTGAATGAGGAACTGAAATGCCTTGACCACAAGGAAACACCTGAAGGATTCAAGTATTTATGAATACAATTCATGCCCTTTCTCCAGCCACCTCCTAAATAGGTACATCTTCTGACAGAAATCAGACTTCAAACAGATAACATAAGTCTTGGACAGCAATATCAAACAAACTCTATATTGCAGCTTCTAAGTTGGTACTTAATTGCTAAACTCTACATCTGCTATGCTAGAAAAAACATCATCCTATTCAAAAATATTCTGCCTATCATGTTATAATTACTGTCTGGCTGCCCATCCAAATGACAAATATAGTTGCAAGCAACGACGGGTCATGTACCTTTTAAGAAGTTCTGGAGAAGAAATAGTTCCCTCTTTGAAAGGATGTATCTCAGTTGTTCTTGGGTCTACGTTCAAAACAATTAGTGTTCTGGAATCACCAGACTTCATCTACCATACTGGCACTTTTTGTGCAGAATTTGCACAATGGTTACTGGACATCAGTTATGGAAAGTTTGGAATGTTTAGAGCTGATGGTTCGAGCTCAGCACATTTTGGGAGCAAACTACTCAGAAAACTGCTGAAAAACATGGCCAAAAACTGAAAACAAAAATAACTGCCAAACGGTACATTTTAGCGACTTGACCCGTCCAGGCAAAACTGTTGGGAATTCGATCGTGCATCTGTACAAGAGATTTGGAAGTGTTGGAACAATTAGTTGAATTAATTTTGAATTATCTCCCCTTTGCTATTGGGCCTAGAGCCCAGAGATTTTTAAGGGGAATATCTTCACCTCGGTGGGCATCTGTGTGATTTTTTGTAAGCGATTTGGAGCACTGGTTTAGGAGGTATGTTTGGCACAAAAATCAGCAAAATAATAATAAATAATAATAATAATAATCCAAACGATGACAATAGGTCTCTGGCCTAGAGGCATGGAGCCCTTATTATCTGTGCCTATTCTATATTTACTGCACCTCAGATTGTGTGACCTACCTGGCTGTTGACATCAGCATTGTGCTCCATGAGACATTGCACGACCCTCTCTAGACCCCAGGCACACGCTAAGTGCAGAGGACTCTGTCCATCTCTACAGCAACAAACATCACAAATATATCAACAGAGACATTGCACGACCCTCTCTAGACCCCAGGCACACGCTAAGTGCAGGGGACTCTATCCATCTCTACACCAACAAACATCACAAATATATCAACAGAGACAGTGGCACTTCATTTGCTGTTCAAGATGGTGACTTCAGTTAGTTAGTATCATTTTATAGTAACTTTAAGTAGCAAAATATGTTTGCATGAACTGTATGAAAAGATGGAGTAGATTGTCTCCCCTGTTGACCCTCACCTTGCCTCTTCCCCTCCATCCCCATTAGGACCTGCTCTCCTGGGACTGTTCTTATCACAACCACTGGAAAATAGCAGAACACATGGAGATGTCTGTAAAAAGATTGATTGTAGCTTGTTGATTTACATCTCAGACTGAATATGTCATTCAGCCAACAACTGACGGGAGAAGCATTAATGTACTGTATCTCCAACATGTCCAAGGAGAAACAAACTCTGCTCTATGTGACAAATTTTCATATCCATGGACAATCAAAACCTATATAGCTATGGAGTATCACACCCGGGTGAACAATATTCAAGCCACACCACAACAGCCTGTAAATAATCATATCTTGGCATGATTAACATCTGTCAGAGTGAATGAATGAGTGAGTTTAGTTTTACGCCGCTTTAAGCAATATTCCAGCAACATCACAGCGGTGTACACCATGGGCTTCACACTGTCAGAGCATGATGACACATGATCATGAAGTCACAGGCTGACCACCCAATGCCATCATATTCGTCTCTCACAACAAACCTGCCTGAGGTGCTTGGGAGATATTCTGGTCCAGAAGTAACTCACCTTCTGATGAGGAAACAGGCCACGGCCTCATTGTTCTCATCGATGGCCCGGTGCAGCAGAGTCTGGTAGCTGCCTGGTCCCGGTGACCACAGATTCATGTCACAGTCATGCTTCACCTGACCAAACACATATAGATATAGTCTTCACTAGAGCTGGAACAATACATCACGACAACATGCTTCACCCATACATTGTGGGCATCATGACAACATGCTTCACCCATACATCGTGGACATCATGACAACATGCTTCACCAATACATCGTGGGCATCATGACAACATGCTTCACCCATACATCGTGGGCATCATGACAACATGCTTCACCCATACATCGTGGGCATCATGACAACATGCTTCACCCATACATCGTGGGCATCATGACAACGTGCTTCACCCATACATGGTGGGCATCATGACAACGTGCTTCACCCATACATCGTGGGCATCATGACAACGTGCTTCACCCATACATCGTGGGCATCATGACAACATGCTTCACCCATACATCGTGGGCATCATGACAACATGCTTCACCCATACATCGTGGGCATCATGACAACATGCTTCACCAATACATTGTGGGCATCATGACAACATGCTTCACCCATACATCGTGGGCATCATGACAACATGCTTCACCCATACATCGTGGGCATCATGACAACATGCTTCACCCATACATCGTGGGCATCATGACAACATGCTTCACCCAGACATCGTGGGCATCATGACAACATGCTTCACCCAGACATCGTGGGCATCATGACAACATGCTTCACCCATACATCGTGGGCATCATGACAACATGCTTCACCCAGACATCGTGGGCTTCATGACAACATGCTTCACCCATACATCGTGGGCATCATGACAACATGCTTCACCCAGACATCGTGGGCATCATGACAACATGCTTCACCCATACATCGTGGGCATCATGACAACATGCTTCACCCATACATCGTGGGCATCATGACAACATGCTTCACCCATACATCGTGGGCATCATGACAACATGCTTCACCCATACATCGTGGGCATCATGACAACATGCTTCACCCATACATCGTGGGCATCATGACAACATGCTGAGTTGTATACTGTCTTCAAATCACATCTAGTCTTTATATTTTAAAATCATTGTGAATCAAATCACCTAGCCGTATATCCTACCATGACTTTTAGCCTTATCTGATACCAGGGATACTCAACATCATATTCCTTAGTACAATAAACCTGACAGAAACAAGCAAGAACAGTGTCACAATACTAATAATTACGACAAACCACTGATTGATTGCACTATCCAGGCTTTAGTGGTAAGGGTATCAACATACACAATATAGAACTGAAACACTGGCGTAATATGTGCCAGCCACATTTGTATTTATCAAAATTCGGTAAACACCGGAGAATGGAGTCATCTCATAGTTCAAGCATACTTATTGAATATGATGTTGACAGTAGAGATGCTACACAACTCACTCACTCACACATAGCCCATCAACTCACTGACTCACCAGTGTCTGTGCAATGTCTTCCTGTCCCGAGTCCAGAGCCTGCCACAGTGGACAATTGCCACTCTCGTCGACCACGTTCATGTTGGCTTTCTGTGTACACAGGACGTCGACAACCACTGGCAGATGTCTACTGATGGCGTGCTGAATTGGGGTCTGGTTGTCCGGAGACCTACCAACATACAGTGGAGATAATTCATATCAACTTGTCAAGGTCTCATTAACAATGGGATAGTGAAGTTAATTCTCATTAGATAAAAGACACAGCTGTTGTTTCCGTTTCATGGATGTGGCAATATATCTAAAGCAATGTTTATATTTTTGTCATATTAATAAACCTCAAATACTGTTTGACCAGTATTCTTCTTCCAGACAGACATGGTTCTTCCATCTGTAAGTGTTTGTGTTGTTTATTCCAGCTAAATTACAACAGCCTTAAAATGATCAAACCAGTGACTGAAAACATGAGCAGTCAGCACCAGGGCGTAGTCCTTAGACTGGATACCCCAACCTAATGAGGCCTAATGACCTGTCGATTTCCATACATTGTACAACATGTTCGGTGGTTGTGACGAATATTGACTGATCAATTTGCTACCTCTCACCTAAGGAGGCCTAAAGCGTGACTCACACGAGTCGGCATGTCGTAATGACCTGCCGATTTCCATACATTGTACAACATGTTTGATGGTTGTAATGAATATCGACTGATCAATTTGCTACCTCTCACCTAAGGAGGCCTAAAGCATGACTCACACGAGTCGGCATGTCGTAATGACCTGCCAATTTCCATACATTGTACAACATGTTCGGTGGTTGTAACGATTATCGACTGATCAATTTTGCTACCTCTCACCTAAGGAGGCCTAAAGCATGACTCACACGAGTCGGCATGTCGTAATGACCTGCCAATTTCCATACATTGTACATGTTCGATGGTTGTAACGAATATCGACTGATCAATTTGCTACCTCGATCTACCGATATTAGAGTGGATCTCATAATATCTCGCAGTATTTTGTCGTAGATGTTATTCTTTCATGTTTACGTACACAGCATCACATTTGTCAACACATTTACTCCAAGTGCTCACTTGTCAGTGACTTTTCCGGAAATGCCAAGCTGATTGTCGTAAGTGCAGCATTCCTCTTTTCTCTTTTGGAATAATCCCTGCTCGTAATATTCCATAGTGTTTCGTGACTCAGATCATGAGCAACAAAATGCTCCGTTTCCTCTCGTTGAAAAATCGAGGCATGGTTTCTTTGAAGCAGACAAAACCATGTTTCGCGCATGTACGTAAACATTTACCATGTGACACCCAAACGCAATTTGATTGGCTGCGCCACCATATCCAACTTGCCGAATGACTATAATAGGTTCTACACACTTGTGACACGATCGACGCGGTGTTCGAGCTGCTGATTTGTACTGTTTGTTGAATTTGATTAATCACTCACACGATACAACTCAATTCATCACATCGACTCATGCGAGTCCACCGTAAGGTTCTCATGCTCCTGAGAAACAAGAAAGACTATATCCCCAGTGTCAGGGTAAGAAACAATGTCTACTTTTCATCTGTATGAACAAATCTGCCTACTTTGATAACAATTTCTGAATGCTTAGGTCAGTTCGTTAACTATGCAGACGCCATTGGTTATATTATGTAGTCCTGGTAGCAGTTCTACTCACAGTGATTCTATGTCGGCTCTATGCTCTATAAGGAACAGGGCACTGACGGTGTCCTGCTTCTCTATACTCTGATGCAAGAGGGTCATCCCAGCCGAGTTCTTCTCATTAATGTTCGCTCCTGCATCTAACAGCTTGGCAGCCATGTTGTGGATGCCATTCCACAGTGACAGGCCCACCACGGTCTGGCCCAACGAGTCCTTGATGTTGAAGTTTGGCATCACTTGGAGACCACCACTGCTTTCAGAGACCTTCGCTAAAAACACACAAACTGAACATTTTCTCATCGACGAATCATTCAGCTCACCATTCCATGAAGTTGTCTTAGTGTTAAGACTGAATTTGGGCCATGTTCAGTTTGGGGATGAGAGAGTGAGTAAAAGGTCAAGTCTGGGGTCCACACAACAAGGTATGATACCACACATTCTGCTCAGTCACAGTAACCACCCAATCTTGTTTAGTCAACATTGGTTCACAATTGCTTAGATCGATGCTCATGCTGTTGATCACTGGACCAGACTCGATTATTTACAGACTGCCGCCATATAGCTGGAATATTGCCGAGTGTGGCATAAAACTAAACTCACTCACTTTAGTCAACACTTATACTTCACCCTAGTAATGTGACAGCCAGATTGTAGACCTTCTACATGTTTGTAAACAAATTCCTGATATTTACTTGATCTTAGATCAGACCTGCCAATTATGAGAAGATATCACGCATTCAAACAAGAACAGAAAATACAAAAACAGTTTAAGACTCATGTCTCATAAAGCGGTTCCTACCGAGGCTGACAAATTCATAGACAAATACATTATATTCTGACAACCAAGGTCATCCCTTGTTATCACTATGACAAGTGTTTGAGAAGTTCCAGCAGGTTGGATCCTAGTGGGGTTCAGTATGTAGAGTTACACACCCTTATAGTCCAGGAAGACTTGCACCACCATATTGTGGTTGTTAGCCAGAGCTAGATGGAGAGGAGTCTGTTGAGCGACAGGTGGTAGGTCATCATCTATACCAAGCATTGCCATGCTGACAGTCATGTCTCGAGGCTTTCGGGTCTGAGCATTTGGGTTAGCACCCTTTTGGAGTAGAACTCGGACCAGGTCGGTGAGACCAGACTGACAGGCTATGTGTAGAGGGGTCTCTCCCTGGTAGGAAACATAAAGTTAAACAGCTATGTAATACTTACTCACTACAACTCACTCACTCACAAGTAACAAACTCTTCCAGGGCATGGCACATATAGTTAAAGGGACAGTATGTCAATGGATCTGTATGTTATATCATGCATGAAATAATTTTCTAGTGTGATATCACAAAAATGATGTTGATCACTGGATTGTCTTGTCCAGACTGCCGCCATATAGCTGGAATATTGCCGAGTGTGGTGTAAAACTAAACTCACTCACTCACTGTCAAACTTCTGCATTTACTTACGAAAGTCTTACCTTATTATTGGCGTGACTGACGCTGGCTTTGTGTGTGGCCAGGAAAATCCCGGCAGCCTGGTTGCCATCCCGTGCTGCCAGGTGGAGCAGGCTGTCTCCGGAGTCGGGCTCGATGGCGTCAGGGGAACTCCCGGCCTTCAACAGCTGGGCAGCGAAACTCTCTACACCATACGCTTTTGCCACATCACCTGAGGGGTCTCGGGGCTAGAGGAACCAGAAAGTCCTTCAGATGACATCAGTTAGTTAGTCTTTCAGGCGTTTCGATCACATCGACTTGTTGGCCATTATTTGTTACATGACAAAGTACATGAACTTTAGGTTTCTTATGCGTGAAAACAGCTAAGAGTTATCAATTAGTGAAAATAGTAATATGGCGTTTCACGAAGCAACCTTTACTAAGGTTAACCTTAACTCCCATTCTTTAACATTGCACTAAGGTTACCTTAGTGACTTACGATCAACGTGCTTTGCGAAGGAGGCCCAGATTAATATCTTTGAGAGTAACCACTGATGAAATAGGTTTGTCAGAAACAAACAGTCAAGATAATTGCTGCTGTAATCTGCCACAACAACAGCGCAGACAGAAGTCCCACCTGCTGTAGAGCGAGCCAGAGAGCTGTGTGACCATCTGTGTTCTTGATCTCAAGATCTAGATTCCCATGCTTTAGGAGGACTTGAAATACTGGCACATTCTTGCAAAATATTGCACTGTGTAGGCATGTACTGAAAACAAACATGGATTACCTTCATTTATGTGTCTTGTCTTTTCAAAGGGTATGAGGAAGCCACATTGTAAAAACCTGTCAAAATCGTATCCTACCATGTGTTTCTTGTCCAAACATTACTTCCAGACCTTGACCATAATCACCAGAATGTCTTCAGATACAAAGGTCCATGCTTGTACAAGTACAGAACAGTAACCAGCAAGGAATGGTCCAAACAAGTTTCACAATTACCTCAGAGATGACCTTGACCTTTGATACGAGTGGTCACCAGCATTATATGTGCACACATAATACTTCATGCAAGCACATAAGTCAAAGTAACCATGCAACAGAAACTGACCAGGATATACCTATGATTCACATAAAAGCACCTGAGATCTTTAACTAATCATAGCCACAATACTCCCATGACCTTGACGTTTGAATTACAAGGGATAAAACAATTCCACAGAGCAATTTGGAAGACATCCCTGGAAGACAAAACATCTAATCCTGCTGATGACAATAACCTTTGTGAAGTAATAGTATTTGTACGCCTTAGAAAAATTACTAACAATGGCAGTCAAAAAATGTAATTTTTCAAATAAAATTGATATTTTTATACTTATCCTGACTCATGATCTTTTGACTTATCTCCCTTTCCTATGCGAATGGTAGTGGAACACTTGAATCCTTTGAAGCTCCCGAAGCGGACGTAAAAAATACACTCACCCACGAGTTACCTCCCTTTTGCCCTTTCCCGCGTAAACAGTCATGTGACCAGCCTTACTTGTCACTCTCTCCTGATTTTTATGCCCATGCACTTGGATCAGCTGTGAAATCCAAAGTGTTTCCAGCAGGGAGGTTGGGAGGGTTTCTCGTCATGAGTCAGGATAAGTATACAAATATCAATTTTACTTGAAAAATTACATATTTTTTCTTATCCTCACACATGATCTTCTGCTTATAGAATCTGACGGATTGGTGGTGGGACAGGCCACTTCCTGGATTCATCAGCTGTCCTTAGATAAGTCCTGTATCCCCCCATGGAAACTGCATAACAGCATTTTCGGGATACTATTCTTCCAACTTCCGTTATAACTCGGGGGGACCACTTTCTTGTCTTACTTCCATCTCAGACAAGTTGAATCATGTTGATTCATGTGGCTTCAGATATACTAGTATCTTCTTATTACTAGATATCTATAACAACCCATAGATTATGATAAGATCTTTATCATAGCCAAACACTGTGTGGTTAGCAAACACCGTGTCCGACTTCCAAAAGCAGCCCTCCATAATTGCTGATATAGAGAAAATTCCGTGCAGAGCCAATGTTGACGCCAGTGCTCTGACTTTGTGTGGGTTGGAAGCTCTAGGAGGTTCTAGTCCTGCTGCTTTATAGGCTCTCAATATGACGGCTCTCATCCAGAACGATATTGTCGTTCTTGAGACTTCTGCTGATGTCTCTGTAGATAACGGGATGAACAGGCGCTTGAATTTTCGTCTCCTTGTTTTAGTCTTTTGAAGATATATCTTCAGGGCTCTGACCGGACACAAGGATAGGTCCTGCATATCCTCTGGTCCGAGGATTGTGGATAGCACTGGTACGTGGAACTGTCTATCTGGTTGACCAGGTAGTTGGTTCTTGGCAATAAAGTTCTCTAAGTCCTACATGTACTGCAGCTTGTTGCCCCGTGTCGAATCTAGTTCGACCAAGTCTCTGATATTCAAGCTGCCGGGGTTAGTGCAAGCAGGAACAGAGTCTTCTGTGTCAGCAGCTCGAAGGTAGTCTGATCTAGAGGTTCGTAGGCATCACTCATGAGATGACGTAGAATTACATTCAGATCCCAGGCCGAAGCTCTGAATTTCTTTTGCTGGTCCTCCAGTTTAAAAGATCTCGGCAGAGCAAGTAATTCTTGTACTTTTATCAACTTGATGCCTGTCTTCATGGTGATCACTGTACTGATGGCAGCGAGGTACATGGATAATGTCGAACCTTTCAGATGTCTAGTATGTCTAAGATGACATAGGTATTCCGCCACTTGAGGATGAGTAGCTTTCATAGCAATGAAGCCTTTCCGCCTTGCATAAGTCTCAAACTTCAGCCACTTGTCATCATACAGGTTATGAGTAGATCTGCGTAACGCTAACGTTACATTACTGCCTTGGCTGCTCTGGCGGAGTATCCTCTCTTCTTCAAACATATTTTGATACTGTCCACACGTGTAGCTGGAACAGTACAGGGTTCCCATGGACTTGCTTGGTGTGCGGATGTATGAGTAGGTTCAGCCAATCTTGTAACTTGATTGTTGGACTTCCAAGATCCTCTATTAGGTCTAGGAACCATACTGTCGCTGGCCAATAGGGCGTGACCAAAGTCAGTTGTAGCGCTTGTATCTGTTTGATCTTCAACAGTACTTTCGGTAGTAATATCAGAGGTGGAAACGCGTGAGCGTTTAGTCCTTCCCATGATATGCTCAGTGCATCTGTGCCCAGGCTTGAGGATCTTGAACTGGTGAGACAAACGTCTGTAGTTGTTTGTTAAACCTCGTAGCAAACAACCTCATGGTCTATGCAAGGGGAACCTATTTCCCTTATGATGAGCCGGAATTCTTCTGGATGGAGCATCCATTCCGTAGGTGACGGGTGCAGTGGTCGGGAGGGAGCATCTGCAAGCATGTTCTTGGTTCCGGGTATGTGACACACCTTTATCCAGATGTTTGCTTCTTCCGTGATGTCAAGCAACTGGAATGTGAGCTGTAGAAGGCTTGGAGACCTTGTAGATCCTTGCCGATTTATGGAGAATGCCACTGTACAGTTGTCCGTGTGGACCATCAGCATTCTGTTGATTAGCGAGCTCGACCATAGTTGTAAGGCGTTCATCACGGCTTTCATCTCCAACAGATTGATGTGAAAATGCTGCTCTATTTTGGACCACTTCCCTGATGCAATTTGATTGTTGCAGATACTTTCTTGATTCCGGGTGTATGGGGATGTGTAGATATGCATCCTGAAGGTCTATGCTGGCCATGTAATCTGCTGTATGGACGAGCAGTCTGAGTTGAGGTAGGTGGATCATTCATTCTGAGGATAAACGGAGGTGTGGCCTTGAGCTGCATTCTGTATCCTTCTCGCAGTACTTGGGAGACGTAGTCGTCCTCTAGTATTCCCCAATTTTTCCAGTACCTTTGTAGACGTCCACCCACTGTTGATGGTTTTACAGGAACCTGAGCCTTCTCTTCGCGAACCTTTGTCACGTGATGATTGACTTCACGAACGTCTGTGAGAGATATGAGATCACGATCTAGAGCGGCTTGGTGTAGGAGATGGATCCTTAGGTGTTATCAAACGTTGAGGGTTCGCAGATGTTGAAGAGTGAGTAGGCTTCTCGTGTCTTCTATCCTCCTCCAAGATGACAGAGTCGTCAGACTGTGAAGACCTTCACAAAGGTGTACGTTCGCCAACGTAGTATTGAGACGCAGATCTATGAGGAGTTGGTTCGCGCAGGTCAGTGGGTTTGCACACGTCAGCAGATGAGAGGTTCCGTCGAGCCTTCGCCTCTTACTCGAACCTACGTTTCATCATGGCCATCATTCTCTTCCCACAGAGGTTACTTGTCATTTCTTCCTACGAACCTCTGTTCTAATACAGCCATATTTCCCGGTTCTCGTAAAATCCCCTAGCGGCAAAATATCGCTAAACGAATTATCTCCCTTCTTTCTATCCAATCAGAACACGTGTCACATCGACTTAGATTCAACTTGACTAACACAAGCAAATGTGGGGCCACAAATATCCCCCATCTGCCGGGGACTTGTGTTAATGGCTAGCTTGTCCGTTGTCAACGAGGGCGATGGAGACGCCACTGATCCGCCATAACATGACTGAGTTCTGTCTAGAAGAAACGTTTCCGCATCGCGCAGGGGAAGAGGTTTAGCTTTCTCGAAGCATACGGAAATTACCGAGGCCTTGTGAATGATCACTTTTGAAACAACGTCGCTGATTGCACAACTAAATCTGATTGTCTCCAATCACCAGTCTTGAACGCTCACACCATGAAAGGGCCGTATTAGAACAGAGGTTACGTAGGAAGATATGACAGGAGTAACCTCTGTGGGAAGAGAATGCATGGCCATCAACTGGTTGGTGAGCTGCCTCATAAATTCACCTGGATCAAGTTCTGCGTTGATTGAAGCTGCTGCGGTGTAGAAGAAGCGTTCGCGAACGCTGATGAGTTGTGTGCCTCAACTTCACTCTGTTGAGAAGTTGGTGGTAGTTCGTCAAACAGCTGGCCTGCTGTTGTAGTTGCAGGAGACAATCTAGTAGTCGTGGAAGTCGATTGAGTCGCCGATCTAGTAGGTACTTCAGGTAGAAGTAACGGGGGATCATCAAAAACGTCTACTTCGTGAGGAGGTATAATCTCTTCATTGAAGGATTTCTGATGCGTTGACTTACTAGGCCACGTAGATTTAACCTCCGATCTGGTAACAGATGCTTTCTTCTGCAACGTAGAAGAAGACAACGTCTTTTTCTTACTTTGAGCCGGTGTCAACTGCGGTGTAGCCGATCTCTTCTTCGCCCCCGTACCAGACGACTGCCCCTGCAACGTACTCAACATAGCACCAGTATTATGAATTTCAGCAGTAGTAAGCAACATACGGTTTGCAGGCTGATCTCCTGATTTATCAGCCATGACTTGTGATGACTTCCTCACCCGATCCATGGCACGACTATAGATATACGACAAATATTGATTAAAGTGTAGATTTGATAAATCAACACAATAAGTACAACGCAAGCTGGAAGAACATGGTTTGATGCACGAATGGCATTGGGGGTGAGGATCAGCCCTGATAACCTGTGCCTGCAAACACTACAAGATTTCATGAAATGTAAACAAGTTACATTACGATGAAATGATGACAGAAATACAAATAATTTTTACAAATTTTGTACATATAATACAAAGTAATTATAGCCAAATCCATACAAAGCGTAATTTTGAAGAATAGGATCTAAAATAAAAGGATATAATGCCGTATATAGGACTCCAGTGCTCGCCCAACCATCCGCTTGGGCGAAAAGGGAGAGAGTGACTGTTGACACGGGAAAGGGCAAAAGGGAGGTAATTCGTGGGTGAGTGTATTTTTACGTCCACTTCGGGAACTTCAAAGGATTCAAGTGTTCCACTACCATTCGCATAGGAAAGGGAGATAAGCAGAAGATCATGAGTCAGGATAAGAAAAAATTATGCAAATAAGCTAAATTAACAATCACAGATAGCAAACCATAATGGTGGATCTTCATCCACGGATACAATCTATATAATGTATGACAGTTTTAACCTATCTCAGAGTCAACATTGTGAAGTCGATATGAAAGACCAAGCTTCAATAACATGCACAGTCTCGGTTCACAAAAGAAAAGATCCTTATCCATGTACATTTATATTAAACTTTCATGCCAATCAGGCCAATATTGCAGTTTGAAACTGTTTTGTCCAACAAGTTCAATGAGCAGAACAAACATGTATTCAATTTGCACTTCACATTTATGAGGATTAGAACGTGCACAAATTCATGTATTAAATGACACTTTACACGTTTAATTCTAATTTCTATAAATGAGTATCTGACCTCCCTGCTGTGTCCTGCGAGCTGACGTCTGCCCCGTTGTCCAGCAACATCTGAGCAATACGGGCCATGCCGGCCATGGTGTCGGGGCTGGTCACGTCAGGGTTGAAGCAGGCCGTCATGTGGAGAGGGGTCTCCTTGTCTAGGTGGGTTGTCAGGTTCACGTCAGCGCTGTTCTGGATTAAGAACCTCGCAGAAAACTCATCACCTAAATTTTGGAAACAAAAAATATTCTAAAATATGAAAAGTATTATGAAATTTGTTATCAACACTGTAGGTTTTAATAATATAGACAAACTTTATTGATAACAACTTCTTTATTTTGTGAATGTGACGTTTCGGAACAGGTTGTTGTACCGCTCCTGCCTTATAATGGTACAAGAACTCTGCACGAAATGTCGCTCACTACCCAACTTCTCAAATGCCACTCAAAAGACATTACTGTAGTTTTTCTCACTCCAAATACACATAAATGCAAAATTGTACAAGTGTTTGAGAGGTTAAACAATAAGAAGACTATATGCCCTGCATTGAACGCAATTTGACCACATAATTTCATGTAGTCATAACATTATTTCCATCAAGATCATGAAATGTTACTGATTTCATATTTCTAACATTGAGATATGAGATACCTCTTTTGATTGCTTTGTGAAGCAGACATTTTCCAGAGTTATCTTTCTTGTTGACATCTGCTTTGTGTCCGACCAGCGTCTGGGCAATCCCTTCCTGCTTCGTCTGCAGTGCGAGGTCTAACGACACATCCCCTCGATTGTCTACTTCGTTCAGCTTGACGGACAGCTGGCAAGGACAGAGCAGACGTGTTGTATCCACAGGGAAAATCAAATTCCCCTGCTTCACATTGTATACAGTCAGTGCATATAAGAGCAGGCATTATTTAAGCTGTATCACCACATCCTGTAACCCATCAGTGAGTGAGTTTAGTTTTATGCCGCACTCAGCAATATTTCAGCTATATGGTGGCGGTCTGTAAATAATCGAGTCTGGACCAGACAATCCAGTGATCAACAGCATGAGCATCGATCTGCGCAAATGGGAACCAATGTGTCAACCAAAACAGCCAGCCAGACCATCCAATCCCGTTAGTCGCCTCTTACGACAAGCATGGGTTACTAGAGATCAATATTCTAACCCGGACCTTCACAGGTCTGTAACTCATCAAGTCTGGCTAAAGCAAACCAGTGGTTGATAGCATAAGCAACAATTCACGCCATCATGGAACAATGACACAATACTAGGTCACATGGTACAAACACGTAATCATCACTGTGTCAGTTCCAGTGACAATAATTTAAATACACGCTTGAAATTATCATAAGGTTACATTTTCACACAATAAATAAATGACCGACATGACCAGGCTGGTATCAGTGAGGAAGAACTAATTCACTAATTTATACAATTTTTACTCAAGGTACGAGGATATAAAACCCTGTATACCCAACATCAGCTGTTTAAGGTTCATATCCATTTTATTGTTACTAATTTCAAATTCAGGAGTTGGTCTATCTGGTACAAAGCAACAGAAACTGCTTGCACATGTGAATATTGTGCTAACCTGGGCATCATATTCTATAAGATACAGAAAGACAACATCTTCTCGCTGTGCTCGGATGGCCGTGTGAAGAGGATACTCCGTCTTCGTCTTGAACATCTTATACAGCAGTGCGGCAGGCATGTGAACGAAATCTTCACTTGTGAAGTCATTCTAAAAACAAGACATTTAATAGTGAGTGAGTGAGTGAGTGAGTGAGTGAGTGAGTGAGGTTAGGTTTACGCCACACTCAGTAATATTTCAGCTATATGGTGGCAGTCTGTAAACAATTGAGTCTGAACCAGACGATCCAGTGATCAACGGCATCGATCTACGCAAATGGGAACAGATGACATGTGTCAACCAAGTCAGCAAGCCTGACCACCCAATCTCGTTAGTCACTTCTTACGACAAGCATAGGTTACTGAAGATACATTCTAACCCAGATTTTCATGGGTCAAACATTAAATAGATGCAACAAGAAGAATGACCATGATATGGTAAAACCAATCTTAGCATCTGTCACAATAGCTCTATGCAGTAAGTAGCATCACCATCTCAATGAGCAGTGGCATCCCACAGAATATTACACTCAAACCAAGACTCTTGTTGTCTAACTGTCCAGAGTATGTATCCTAATACAACCTCAAGTATCTGTTTTGTTTCTTTGTAGCTTAAAGTCGCACTCTGTAATGTTTCGTATATACGGCGATGGTTTGTAAATAATCGAGTCTGGAACAGACAATCCAGAGATCAATAACATGAGCATCCATCTACGCAATTTGGAAACGTGTGTCAATCAGGGATGGCAACAGGAACATCAATTTTCAGCTGAAAACTTAATACTGTGTCATCAAATTTAACCAAACCTGAAGAGGTTTTAAATTCTTTGAAGAGAGTCGTCCTTGGGGTACATATTATGCATTTTCCGAGCTGAAAATGTCCTGTGACAGTTGTATCAATGTTTTTGAATAAAAATATTGTACAATAAATAAAAATCTTTTTATTTATTATACGGCCCCCACCTCATGGAGTTACCTCCCGTTACGCATGCGCACCAACTGGGTAAGCACCTAGGCCCGTATCATCATTCCTTCTGCTGAATAAATCAGTGAACAGAATTGCGGGGAGGCGGGAGGCCCTACCCCAAGGACGACTCTCTTCAAAGAATTTAAAACCTCTTCAGGTTTGGTTAATTCTTTTTCATAGAGATCGTCCTTGGGGTACATATTATGCATAAACACAGACTCCCAAAGACCGGAGGTCCAAGGGGACCCCCCTGGTGAGATTCACGACATCGGTCCACCACTGAAGGTGAGGAGACAACCACCCGGGGACTGTGAGACTCCGCTCCAGGTCCTCTGAGTGAGCCCACAGACTCGCCAAAGCTTGCTGTATAGGGCGCATCCTCAACCGCGCCTGCCACACTACAGAGATCGTCGCCGCCATATGGCCCAGTAGACGGAGCCAAGTCCGTGCTGGTGCCTGGGGCTGGGAGAGGAACCAAGACACCATCTCACGTACTCTGGTGACCCGGTCGGGCGACAAGGAAACTAGATCCTTGTGTTTGGAACCTCACCCCGAGAAAAACCAAGTCCTGGGTGGGTACCAGGTCGCATTTCTTGAGGTTGATGATCCACCCCAGTCGAACTAGAATGTCTATCACCTTGTGAGTAGAATCTAGGCTCGCTGGCTGTGTTAGTGCACCGAGCAACCAGTCGTCGAGGTAAGGGTAACAACGCCTTACCTCGAGGGTAGCCGGGACTAACATGAGCTTGGTGAACACCCTGGGGGCAGTGGATATGCCGAAGGGGAGCACCGTGAACTGGTAATGCATCCCGTCGTAAGAGAACCGAAGGTACTGCTTGAACGATGGATGTATGGGCACATGCAGATACGCATCCTTGAGGTCGATTGACGTGAGCCAATCGCCGGGCTGAACAGAGGAGATCACCGAGCGCAGTGTCTCCATCTTGAAGGATGGAACTTCGAACATGCGATTCAACCCCTTGAGGTTGAGAATGGGACGGAACCCGTCTTTCTTCGGAACGAGGAAGTACGTGGAGTAAAATCCCGCCTGTTCCTCGCCCGGTGGTATGCGCTCGATAGCGGACTTGTCCAGCAAAGCCTGGACTTCGTCGCGCAGTATGTCCGCCCTTGCCTGACATGATGGCACCGGAGTGCGGCGTATGCCGGTGAAGTCTGGCGGACCTCGCTTCCACAGTGATAAATGGCCGACACCGACGGTGGACAGCACCCAAGGGTTGCTGGTAGCCTTCTCCCACTCCGGCAGGAATAGAGAGAGGCGGCCTCCCACTGGGACGTTGGGTAAGAGCGCGTGAGTGGTCCCGAGTAGCGGAGCTGACTGGGAGTGACACACGTCTTGTGCTACAGCCTGATGGGTTAACGGGAGGTCGGGGCAGACCTCCCGCGCCCCCGAAAAGGCTGGGAGCCAGTCGAAGAGGACTGCTCCTTGCCCTTACCCTTGGCGGGACGGCTCCTCCGCCTACCCCTGCCTAGCGGCCGGAGCCAGCCAGCAGACTCGGGTGTAGGCTGCACCCCGGCGGAGGAAGCCGGAACGGGAGCGCGGGGGCGAGAAGCCCTTGAAGGAGAAGCCCTTGAGTCCTTGAAGGAGGTAGCTGCAGCGGCAGCCTCCCGGATGACCTGCTGTGCCCCAGGAAACAGCGTCGCTCCCAGACGGTAGGGGAGAGCCAGCAAGGTCTGCTGTGTAGCCGCCGAGTACCGAGACGTTGACAGCCACAGCTTGCGCATCCCCATGACTGCGCACATCACCGTCGACGCGGCCGACCGCAAGGAGTCGCGAGCGAGGTGGGCCTGCACTTTGGAAAGTTGACGGAGGAGAACAACATGCTGAGACACGTCTCCAGCGTGCCCCTCCGCCTCCAGGGCCGACCTCTGAATCGAGGAGAGGTAGGCCTCGTCGACCACCACCCGCACCTGCTGCATAGCGTTCCGGTAAACCTCCTCGTAGGTCCGGTAAGCATGTCGCAGGGGGGCGCCCGCGAGGGCAAAAGGTGGTGTCAAACGCCCTTGCCTGGCAGCCGGAGCTGCTCCGGAGGAAGCCGAGCCTCCCCCTAAGGCGACCGAAGTGAAGACACATTCGTCGACCATTGGCACAGCGAACAGGGAATCTTCCCCCAGCTGGTACCTCCGGACAAGCTCTGGCAAGTCAAAACGGAGGCGTGACCCAGACAGGAGGGGATCGACCACATCCTGCACCAAGGACGGCAGAATGCGGAGCAGCGTCTGCATAGGCTGCCTAGGGGCAAACGCCTCGCCTGGCAAGCGGAACTCAGTCGAGTCCGAACGGCTGGTAGGCACCGCGGCCTGGGGAAGGAACTCGGCAATGCGCTGCCAGACTTCCCTCAGAGCCGACGAAAAACGGAAGGCACCCTCCTGCTCCTCAACCTCCCCAGTGTCCATGGACTCGTCGCCCGAGCCCGAGTCCGAGGCTGGGTCTCCTCGCGAAGAGGACCCGAACCCCGACCCGGTGGGCGGCCTAGCACCAGTCACAGAGGAGAGGGAAGAACAGACAGAGCGCCCCGCGTCAGCACCTGCCATCACGCACGAACCCCGGTCCCGAGACGCTAGAGGCAGACCAGGCAGAACTGGTGCCTCCGCTCTCATGGGGCGGGACGGCGCAGGGACCGGAACCCCAGGAATCCTCAACGGACCCTGCGCCAACTCCAAGAAGGGGACTGGGAGCGAAGCCTCCCCCTCCAGGGCAGCCGAGGCGTCCAGACCCGAAGCCAGAGGCAACGGATCGACAGACGCCTCCAGGCCGAGGGATCGAGCCGGGCTCGGCGATCCCACCCCCAGACTCTCCGTCCCCTGCTCCAAGTGGGCGAGGAACTCCTGGCGGAGACCTCCAACCGACTCGTGAACAAGGGACTCCACCGAGTCCATGTGCTGCTGGAATAACTGAGTAATCAGAGACATATCAAATCCGCTCCTAGGAGCAGTGGAAGGAGACTGACTGCGCGATCTAGCCTTTCTGCCTTTACTTTTAGGCTTTTTTGCTTTGGACGGGGGGACCTGGGTCAATTCCCCTCATGCCTCACGCATCTCCCTATAGAATAGGAAGTCGGCCGCCCGTCTCTTCTGGGCCCGGGGGAAGAAACCCATACAGATATCGCAAGTGTCCGGGGTATGGCCGGTTTTCTCAAGGCACACAATACACTTATCATGGCGGTCGGCCCGGGGGATACTTTGCCCGCAGACCGAACATGAAGAAAATGCCTGAAAGCAAACACGCAAGCATGTAGCTAACAGCGGACCAGCAGCCTAAGATACACGTAGAAAACATTGAAAAATACATGAATGCGACCACGGGAAGAAATAGTTGGTTCAAACGCAATATTACAACCACGTGGCACGCTAAACTTCCCGCCATGGAATAGCAGCACGTGCGTAAACCACGGGAAAGTGCTAGCGTAAAATAATTAATACAAAGTCACAATTATGAAACAACCGACCGCAAAGCGTTACTGTTCCTTTCAAGGACAAAATAAAGACCATACATACAGGTGGTGGCGTCTCAGACATTATTCTCTTAAGTTCACAAGAGTACAGCTCTGCTCTACACATGCGTCTTTACTAGGCAGTGACAGCAGAAGGAATGATGATACGGGCCTAGGTGCTTACCCAGTTGGTGTGCATGCTCAACGGGAGGTAACTCCACGAGGTGGGGGCCGTATAATAAATAAAAAGATTTTTATTTATTGTACAATATTTTTATTCAAAAACATTGATACAACTGTCACAGGACATTTTCAGCTCGGAAAATGCATAATATGTACCCCAAGGACGATCTCTATGAAAAAGAATGGGGGGGTTGAGGGTGATTCAACAGATTTACACGATTCACAGAATATATCAATTTGAAACAAAATCGACGGAAATCCACGGATCCACGAATAATTGCCATCCCTGGTCAATCAAGTCAGCAAGCCTGACCACCCAATCCTGTTAGCCGCCTCTAACAACCAATTCTAACTCTGATCTTCATGGGTCCTATAGTATTCTATACCAAGAATGATCAAATATACAAATATGAAGCAGAACCTGCTGTTCCTGTAAAACATGACATTAAATATCTGCGTACCCAGTGGTTTGAGATGAGTTCCGAGCAGTGTTTCTTCAACACCTCTGCCCCCATCTCCTCAGCTGTTTGGTAGAACTTGATGCAGTTCTTCATATTCACAAATGACATCAAGCCATTCTCACACCTGTAACATAATGAAATAACATAAAACACAAACATCCCCACTGGCATCAGCATCAGCATCAGCAGACAGGGCAGATACTCAGGGTCATATGGTGATGGGCATTTCATTCATATCTATGTGCAGTGGAATACTGTCAATATTTAGCTATGTACTCTTCGTGTTCATATTGGTGACAGACAGTTGGTACATTTCCAAACAATCAAATGCATTTAACTACAGGTGATCTGAAAATTGTGAAACAAGACTCAAAGCATCCTGAAGTTCATGCCTCCATGACAACATGATTACAGAGCTGGTGATAAAAATGGAGCAATATGACTTTTTTTTTTTAAAAAGAAAAGAAAAAAAGAGCGTACAAAAATCTATTTTTTCAAGTAAAATTGATATTTAATACTTATCCTGACTCATGATCTTTTGCTTATCTCCCTTTCCTATGCGAATGGTAGTGAAACATGTGAATCCTTTGAAGTTCCCAAAGCGGGCATAAAAGTACACTTATAGAAGATTGCTTATAGAATCCTTCGGATTGGTGGTGGGTCAAGCCACTTCCTAGATTCATCAGCTGTCCTTAGATACGTCCTGTATCCCCCCATGGGAACTGCGTAACATCATTTCCGAGATCCTATTCTTCCAACTTCCGTTATAACTCGGGGGGACCACTTTTTTGTCTTGCGACCCCTTAATGTACAGGTAAGATCTTTACCCGTACTGTGCGCATGGACTTTCAAACTACTACTATTCCTTAGTAAAAGTTATCAACAAGTCAACGTGATAAAGGGTGAGATTTTCCAACTCAGTGCCTTTGTGGAGCCGTTAGTTGCTGTGCTAGAACGAGAGGCCCAAATTGTAGAATACCGGAGACGTCTTCGGTGGTTATGTCTCAGAGGTAATGGTTGGCAAACACCGTATCCGACTTCCAAAAGCAGCCCTCCATAATTGCTGATATAGAGCAATTTTCATGCAGAGCCAATGTTGATGCCAGTGCTCTGACTTCATGTGGGTTCGAAGCTCTTTGAGGTTCTAGTCCTGCTGCTTTAAAGGCTCTCAATATGACGGCTCTCATCCAGAACGATATTGTCGTTATTGAGACTTCTGCTGATGTCTCTGTAGATAACAGGATGAACAGGCTCTTGAGTTTTCGTCTCCTTGTTTTAGTCTTTTGAAGATATATCTTCAGGGCTCTGACTGGACACCAGGATAAGTCCTGCGTATCCTCTGGTCCGAGGATTGTGGATAGCGCTGGTACGTGGAACTGTCTTTATTCTTGGCAATAAAGTCCCATCTGAGTCCTAGATGTACTGCAGCATGTTGCCCCGTGTCGAATCTAGTTCAACCAAAGTCCAGCGCATGTATCTCTGATATTCAAGCTGCCGTGGCTAGTGCAAGCAGGAACAGAGTCTTCTGTGTAAGCAGCTTGAAGGTAATCTGATCTAGAGGATCGTAGGCATCACTCATGAGATGACGTAGAATTACATTCAGATCCCAGGCCGGAGCTCTGAATTTTCTTTTGCTGGTCCTCCAGTTTAAAAGATCTTGGCAGAGCAAGTAATTCTTGTACTTTAGTCAACTTGATGCCTGTCTTCATGGTGATTACTGTACTGATGGCAGCGAGGTACGTGGATAATGTCGAATCTTTCAGATGTCTAGTATGTCTAAGATGACATAGGTATTCCGCCACTTGAGGATGAGTAGCTTTCATAGCAATGAAGCCTTTCCGCCTTGCATAAGTCTCAAACTTCTGCCACTTGTCATCATACAGGTTACGAGTGGATCTGCGTAACGCTAAGGTTACTGCCTTGGCTGCTCTGGCGGAGTATCCTATTTTCTTCAAACATGTTTTGATATGGTCCACACATGTACCTGGAACAGTACAGGGTTCCTGTGGACTTGCTTGGTGTGCGGATGTATGAGTAGGTTCGGCCATTCTGGTAACTTGATTGTTGGACTTCCGAGAACCTCTATTAGGTCTAGGAACCATACTCTCGCTGGCCAATAGGGCGTGACCAAAGTCAGCTGTAACGCCTGCGTCTGTTTGATCTTCAACATTACTTTCGGTAGTAATATCGGGGGTGGAAACGCGTAAGCGTTTAGTCCTTCCCATGATATGCTCAGTGCATCTGTTGCCCAGGCTTGAGGATCTTGAACTGGTGAGACAAACGTCTGTAGTTGTTTGTTGAACCTCGTGGCAAAAAGTTCTACGCATGGGGATCCTATTTCCCTTATGATGAGCCGGAATTCTTCTGAATGGAGCGTCCATTCCGTAGGTGACGGGTGCAGTGGTCAGGAGAGAGCGTCTGCAAGCACGTTCTTGGCTCCGGGTATGTGACATGCCTTTATCCAGATGTTTGCTTCCTCCGTGATGTCAAACAACTGGAATGTGAGCTGTAGAAGGCTTGGAGACCTTGTAGATTCTTGCCGATTTATGGAGAATGCCACTGTACAGTTGTCCGTGTGGACCATCAGCATTCTGTTGATCAGCGAGCTCGACCATAGTTGTAAGGCGTTAATCACGGCTTTCATCTCCAGCAGATTGATGTGAAAATGCTGCTCTGTTTTGGACCACTTCCCTGATGCAACTTGATTGTTGAGATGTGCACCCCAGCCTTGTAACGAAGCATCTACGTAGAGATGTGTGTCGAAGGCCGGCTCTTGTAAATAGGTCCCTCCACAAACGACCAGTGGGTCCACCAAGGTAGGTACCTCTTGAGATTGTCTGGCAGCAAGATAGGGTCGACGCTGTCCAGATGTTTTGTCAGGAACCGTTGCAGCGGGCCTTAGTTGTAACCTTCCTGTCCGAGTCAAGTCCTGCGCCGAGGTTAGTAGACCGACTAGACATTGCCATGTTCATAGTGTTAATGGAGAGATGACTGCTTGTGGAATCATGGATTGTATCTTGACCCAATGATCTTCTGGGACCACAATTCGATTCTGTGTTGTGATAATTCTTATTCCCAGTAATTGAAGATCTTGTTTGATTCTAACTCTAACTTCATCAGGTTCACTAGCCATCCTAGTTGCGTGAGCAACTTAATTGTGAAGTTCAGCTGCTGTCTGAGTTGATTGGCACTTTGAAGAACCTGTATGCCATCGTCCAGATAACCGGCACTGCATAGACCTTGATGATGCAGATATAACCATAGAGCCGACGATATTCCAAACGGTAGGACGTTCCATTGGAAGTAGTTCTACGCCGCTCATATAAACCTCTTGAATAAGGGTATTGTGGATAATATAAGCTAGCATGACGAAGGAGGCTGTCGAGACGTATGTCTGTATGGATCTTGAAGAATACCGATGTTGAATCTAGCTGAGTGACAAGTGTTAGTAATATCATCTGCACTTCCGTTCAAGGAATCTTGAAGGCGTTGTTAACCTGAAGCCCTTTACGAAGGTCGCCTTGAGGTTCTCCAGTGCTTGAGATATCGGCTTCATAGGTGATATCATTTTGGAGTCGAAGTCATCAGCGTATATGCAGTACCTCTCTGTTGGGTTGGAGTGAGTGAGTGAACGACAATATCCGCAGGCTATCTGCTACCCAGGATAAAACCGCTGCATCCGTGTAGGTGAAGGGATTCCTCTCATCAAGTAGGTTGTTTTAATCATTGCTTCGTTTTATTCAGCCGTATGGTAATAGAGTCAACGTCATCATCCTGCCTGTTGATTTAAGGGTTTGTTAACCCTAGGGTACGCGAACCCTGTAGATGACTGCATTGCTGTTATCTGCCTGCAGATCTGAGAGTTCTCGAACCTTGTAGATGTCTGCAGCTTTCTCAAAACCTGGGTGTAGGTTAGAAGGTACCTTGGATATAGGTTCAATCAGAGGAATAGTCACCGAGTCAAAGTCGCCGTTGCACATCTTATAGGTGTAGACTTCATCCACATCCTTATAAGGAGACTCCAAGTTCAATCCATTGGCTATCCAAGCTGTAACCTCTGAGTGCGGGAAGACGAAGTCAGCTTGTGCATCAGATATATCTCGGTCCGTAGAACTATGCCTCCGCGAATCATCCTTCTGCGAACATGTATCCCTAGAGTCATCCCTTCTCGTACCTCGATCTCTTGCATCAACCTTCCGCGAACCTCTATCTCTAGATTCCTCCCTTCGCAAACGTCTATCTTGTGAGGCCTCCCTTTGCGAACCTCTGTCTCTAGATACAACTCTTCGCGAACCTCTGTCTCGTGAATCCTCTCTTCGCGAACCTCTCTATCTCGAGATCCATCCCGACAAGTTGAATCCTGCCTCCGCAAACCTGGTTCTCGCAAATGTCTGTGAGAGATGTGTGATCTCAATCTAAAGGGGCTTGGTGTTGGAGATGAATCCTTAGGTGTTCTCGTGTGAGTAGACTTCTCATGCCTTCTATCCTCCTCCATGATGACAGAGTCGTCAGACTGTGGAGACCTTCACAAAGGTGTATGTTCGCCAACGTAGTCTTGTGACGTAGATCTATGAGGAGTAGGTTCGCGCAGGTCCGAGGGTTTGCGCACGTTGTCAGCAGATGAGAGGTTCCGTCGAGCCTTCGCCTCTTCCTCGAACCTACGTTCCATCATGGCCATCATCTGGTTGGTGAATTGCCTCATAAATTCACCTGGATCAAAGTTCTGCGTTGATTGAAGTTGCTGCGAGTAAATGAAGCGTTCGCGAACGCTGATGAGTTGTGTGCCTCAACTTCACTCCGTTGAGAATTTGGTGCTTGGTCGTCAAACAGCTGGCCTGCTGTAGACGATCTAGTACTAGTAGTAGTCGTGGAAGTCAATTGAGTCGCCGATCTAGTAGGTACTTCAAGTAGAAGTAACGGAGGTTCATCAAATACGTCTACTTCATGTGGAGTATAATCTCTTCGTTGAAGGATTTCTGATGCGTTGACTTACTAGGCCGCGTAGATTTAGCTTCTGATCTGGCTACAGACGCTCTCCTCTGCGACATAGAAGAAGACGATGTCTTTTTCTTACTTAGAGCCGGTGTCAACTCCGTTGTAGCCGATCTCTTCTTCGCACCCGTACCAGACTACTGCCCATGCAACGTACTCGACATAGCACAAGTATCATGAATTTCTGCAGTAGCAAGCAACATAGGGTTAGCAGGCTGATCTCCTGATTTATCAGCCGTGACTTGTGATGACTTCACCCGATCCATGGCACGTATATAGATATAAGACAAATATTGATTAAATTGTAGATTTGATAAATCAACACAATATTACAACGCAAGCTGGAAGAACATGGTTTGATGCACGAAGGGCATTGGGGGTGAGGATCAGCCACGAATAACCTGTGCCTGCAAACACTACAAGATTTCATGAAATGTAAACAAGTTACATTACGATGAAACTATGACACAAATACAAAACTTTTTACACAATTTTTACACATAATACAAAGTAATTTTTAAAGCCAAATCAATACAAAGCATAATTTCAAAGAATAGGATCTAAATAAAACGGATATAATGCCGTATATTGGACTCCAGTGCTCGCCCAACCATCCGCTTGGGCAAAAAGGGAGAGAGTGACAAGTAAGGCTGGTCACATGACTGTTTACGCGGGAAAGGGCAAAGGGAGGTAACTCGTGGGTGAGTGCACTTTTACGTCCGCTTTGGGAACTTCAAAGGATTCAAGTGTTGCACTACCATTCGCATAGGAAAGGGAGATAAGCAAAAGATCATGAGTCAGGATAAGAAAAAATTACAAAAGTAAATAGATTAATCACCTAACCCGGAGAGCCTCAAGTTTAAACTTGGTGGCAGCTCGGAGAAGTTCCAGGAGAAATGAGTCCTCCACCTTGATGTTGATTTCGTCTGTGTACACCCATCTCATCAACGCGTGTGCCACATCGTACTGGATGTCTGAGGGGACAGTGGGGAAGAGGTGAAACAATACAAGTCATTCAGAAGTCTGGATCATTTATACTCAGAAGGTAAAACTGTAATCATCTTCATATACTCATAACTTAAAATCTCACTCACCTGTAACATGCAGCTCGGACACTTGGTGGAGATCTGTCACCCCCCAATCATCACTCCGAGATGACAAGATGAACTTGTGTGCTCTCAGCTGCTGACCCCCCTCCAAGTGGACCAGTAGGTCACTTCAAAGCAGAGAATCAACATTTCATGATGGCAAAAGCAACAAATCATGATGACAATCTGAAGATGTTCAGCAGAGTCTGGACCAGACAACCCAGTGACTGCCACAAAAGCACCAAACCATGTTACTGAGATAGTTGGTGGGTTGGTTTGTTGTTTAACACCGCACTAAGCAATACCCCAGCTAAATGGTGGCGGTCTGTAAATTATTGACCCTGGACCAGACAATCCAGTGATCAACATCAGGAGCATCAATCTACACAATTGGGATACGATGACATATGTCAACCAGGTCAGCGAACCTGACCACCTGATCCCATTAGTCGCCTTTTAGGACAAGCATGGGTTGCTGAAGATCAGTTCTATCCCGGATAACTGAGATAGCTGACATACATCAACTACATACTACATCATCCCGGTAGCTGCTGCTTGTGACATGTCAGGTGAACAAAGAATGACACATTGAGTGATGGGATGGTGGTTTTGATTACCAGAAAGATGTATTTATTTATTTACCAACATTTTTATATTGACATAACAATGGACATGAGGAGATTAATCATCAAATACAATAGTCTAAAGTCCATCTGATATGAAAATAACAAGCTTACCACAAGCGACAAGCTTACCTGTACTGATCTTTGTCGAACAAGTCTGCCACCAGTTTGAGGAGCCTGGAGACAAATGTGTCTTGAGCTCCGGCCCCTGACCCAGCCACTGCCACCTGGTACTTCCTCTCCAAGTCAGCATACTTATTTTGCAGTTTTACATATTCCTCTCGCAGTAAGCTCAGGTGGTTCTGTAGCTTGGCTACTTCACCTGTCACCAGAGTAACCAATACAAATTAGTTTTTAGTGATTTAGGGACATAATTTACCTATGAATATGTGAGTGAGTGAGTGAGTTGAGTTTTACGCCGCACTCAGCAATATTCCAGCTATATGGCGGCGGTCTGTAAATAATCGAGTCTGGACCAGACAATCCAGTGATCAACAGCATGAGCATCGATCTGCGTAATTGGGAACCGATGACATGTGTCAACCAAGTCAGCGAGCCTGACCACCCGATCCCGTTAGTCGCCTTTTACGACAAGCAGTCGCCTTTTATGACAAGCATGGGTTGCTGAAGACCTATTCTACCCCGGATCTTCACGGGTCCCTATGAATATGTGCATGTCCCAGTAGGCATTCCTGGACAAAGGCCAATATTCCTGCTAGTTTCTAATATTTTTGTTTTAATGACAAGTATGATTGATGTTATGTATTGTCATATTACCAAATAGGACTCAAAATAATTTATCTTCAAGCAGAGTATCAGTACCATTACTTTGTTCAAGCACATATTCAGAGACAATATAACAACCTGAATTAGGAACATTTTACAGACACTTGTTGTAGCCTTAGCAAATGCTGATGCTGCATATCACTTCCATTAATGCTTTAATAAATCTCTGAATTGTAACAAACTGCATTTTCATTTCTGTGGGAGCGAAAACTAAGAACGAAACCACTGAAGGTGTTGTGGTCCTTTTAATCATGTTAATAACCAGGATACAAGTCCTGTACACTGCATAATATGCACTGTCTACTATGCAGAGAATGAATGATAATAATAAAGCATAAACAAAGATGCCTGGCTTCTGCAGTTCGTCAGGCAGGTCACATGTTCACAGAATACTCCTACTGACAGTCATCTCAAACAATTGTGAACATCTGAATGTTTGTGTTATTGTCTAGAAGGCATGTAACATAGGATGTTGCACATTCATCATGAAACGGGATCATTATCATTCTTAACTGGCTTCAGATGGGAGAATTTGTATTTTCTCAGATTAAAAATTTACATACCTCATAACTAGGGATGTCACGATACATAAGTTTCATGTCACAATTCGATACATATCACAATACCTATTTTCACGGCATTACTGCGTAAATTTAGTTACATTTTGAAATTTAATATTTCATATTTTATTATTGTCTATGAAATGATCAACATTTTTTATTCTTAGATATTAATAAGTTCTAATTTCCCATCTTGTGCATGAAAAATAATCATTTATAACTCTCATAACATCAAAAAACATGATACAATTGCAAAATGTAAATGATACATAAACATACTTAAACCAATATTTTCAAAACTAAATAATGATACAGTTTTGAATGTATTGATAACTGTATCGTCTTAGAAAAAGTATCGATGCATCCCTACTCATAACCCTGAAAGGGATTTATTTATATCTGCTCAGAGACTTATATTTGGGCATATTTTTTTAACAAATGTCAGTAAATCTTCCCAAATTTGATGCATTCTCAGATTTGATGTATATCTTACCAGGAGCACTTAGTTTAGAATCCTGGATAAATCCAAGTATGAAGTGTATTGACTATTCTTCACTGAGTCGGTGTTGTGATTAGCATAAACTGTTTTTATATCTAATTTGTATGCACCAGAATTATGTTTAATGGGGTTTTTCTCAATATTGGGTATATTTTCCATCTACATAAACTATGAACATATTATGCATGGAAAGTAAAAAAGTCAGGATAATCAGCTGTAATTTTCATGACTAGGGGAATGGATAATTCACACGAATTTGAAAATTAATCTGAAAATTCTCTTTTCAATGGAACTTCAAGTGTGAAGGCAAGTGATAACAAAGTGTTTTGATGTATACTATTGAGTTTGTGCAGCCTGGTACATACAGTTATTAAGTGGACAGAATACAGAAGGTTTAACCAACTAACCAAGATCAACATATACAACAGCAATAGCATGCAATAGCAGAGAAGCATCAGTGAAGTAATGCAATACAGATACACCTGTAATACCCCTGACTGCACAGCTGTCTACATGACGCAGGTACTACGACATGTGTCTGTGTCCATCATTACTTATATCCATCGAGAAGGAAGGACTCATTAGATGACCATCGTTTTGTAAATCCCCTACTCCTCCCCTTACTATATGATGGGAAACAACTAATGACAACATCATAGTTCATACTATACATGAACAAACGAACTGACAATTGACAGGGTCCCTGTCACTGGCGAGTAGCGTCACTGTCAAACCTCTACACTGTCAGCTATTTGACGATAAACACTCCAATAAAACCGCCACGCATATTTCTTGTCAAAAAGTCAGTATGCTTCTTTGCACGCTTTTGTGTATCTGAAAGTGTGTAGATGCTAGACGGGTTACTGTTATATCCACCGTCCCTCCCACCGACACACTTACCTTCCGCCATTTTGCGAGTAAAGTCATGTGACTTGATGGTGGAATGTAAAGCATGCGCAGGAAATCAAATACGGAAGATAGTACTGCTTAAAATGATTTCTGTTAATAGCGGCACTTTCATAGTGTTATAAATTAACACTATCTTCAGGTTCACTATAGAAACACGTATTTCATTTAAGATTGCTTCTCTTTCCCAAACCAACTGATAAAAAATCCAAGATATTAGTATACATAAATTTATAATTTGAACACACACTGTCTGCATTGGGTACCACTCAAATTGCCCCAGCTACAAAATGCCCCAGCAAATTTGGTCAAGATGCCCCAGATTTTTGGGTCAAATTGCCCAAGCTTTGGTCAAATTGCCCCAATTAATTTAAAATGATTAAATATGATATCACATATGCCATAAATGCATAGCTTTTTTCAACTATGATATTATAATCCTCATATAAAAGTTATATTAGGCAATAATATTTCTGATAACTATTTCCTTCACCGCGTTTGTCCATGTTTGTATGCAGATTACCAGGACTGTGTACATGTACTGCCGACTCATATTATCGACTCGCACAAGGAAGTAGGAAAAAACGGAATCACAACAGACACTAAATTGCCCACTTTACATGAACAGGGGCGGTGGGGTAGCCCGGTGGTTAAAGAATTCACTCCTCGCGCCGAAGGCCTGAGTTCGATTCCCTACATGGGTACAATGTGTGAAGTCAATTTTTTGTATCAAATCGACATCAATCAGTGTGTATTAATGGAACTGTTTAGGAGAAGGAACAAGTTCAATTTAGAGTACCTCAAGGGTCAGTCCTCGGTCCGATTCTGTTGGTCATTTATCCTTCACCACTAAGAGACATAGTCCGATCACACAACCTTCACTTTCACATGCTACTCAGCTCTACCTCGGTTTCAAGCCTCTACAGTCTTCATCTGTAATTCAAAATTGCATTGCTGATTTTCCAAAAATGGATGACCAAACACTTCCTGAAGCTGAAACGACACATAACAGAAATGCTCATTCTCTGTTCAAGTTCGACACGAGAAAGGTTGTCTTCAATAACACTTGAAATTGAAGAGTGTATCATTCAACCCAGTGATCACGTTCGCATCCTTGGGGCGATGCTTCGTGACAACACTATCAGCCTTGAACAGTCAATAACATGTGCAAAAATGCCTACTATTACATCCGAAACATAGGCCTAATAAGGAAGTACATCAACCAGCAAACTGCAGCAGCACTGATGCAGGCATATGTAGTATCTCGGCTGGACCATTGCAATGCTCTGCTTGAGGGGCTTCCAGAATATCTTCTGACCATGTTACAGAGAGTCCAGAACTCAGCTGCCTGAGTTGTGACACGCACAAAGAAGACAGAGCATATATAACATCTGTTCTGATGACATTGCACTGATTACCCATCCGACAACGTATCCAGTACAAGATATTGGTACTGATGTTCAAAGCCTTGCACAACACGGCACCAGTTTATCTCTCAGACCTTGTGCAAGAATATCAATCAAAACGTCATCTGAGGTCATCACGACAACACATGTGCCGGACAGTGGTCAGGCGGACTAAGACATTTCAGGTTGTCGGCCCAACTTTGTGGAACAAATTACCCCTCTCTCTTCGATCAGTAGAGACGTTCAGCTTATTCAAATCCAGATTAAAAACTCGTTTGTTCAGCATTGCATACCGAGTTCAGCAGCGCTTTTGAGGAATCTTCTGAAGACTGGATATTAGCGCTACATAATCTCAAATGTATATGTAAATGATATCTCTGGAATATTGCTGAAAGTGGCGTAAAACCCAACTCACTCACTCACTTTCATGAACATATTGACATAGGATGATCCTGCCATGTGTTACATGAGTGTATTGACTTACAAAACGGAAATATTGTGGGACATAAACATAAACCGTAAGCACCCTCAGAACAATAAATATTTTATCTGTGCGGAGTTTGGTCCCATGAACCCAGAACTGGCAGAAGCCTATGATACTGGGTTCGAATCTCAGTTCAACCCGATTAAATGTCATGGTTTATCGGCACTATACACACGCATACAGCACATTGTCAACCAAACATACACGTACTTTACAATTTCAAATATATATAAAAATGCATGTCCAACTGCGACAAAATTGACCGCATATTAATTGTTCCCAACTGCACCCTATTTAATACATTTATCGCACCCGACTTATTCCTGACCGTATAATGATGGTCCAATGTAGATTAATAGGTATGACTTTATGTATGTAGGTTCTTATGAGTTAATTTAGTTATATTTATATTTGTGTGTGTTGGTGCGACGTAAACCTTCAATAGAATTCACCTTATAGTAGAGGACAGCTGAAACATGTGAACGCCAAGCCCACTAATCAATGAACGAATACCATCTGAACAATGGTCAAAACACAGACCCGTCTCCGCCTTTTGTCTGGATGACATAGTTGTTGAACTTTGTTTGAAACTGATGGACCTGATTCTTCAGTCACTCTCAAGCTGTCGAAAGGTCGAGTTGTTCAACTCCGACAATCAGAGGAGTTCCTGTCTTCAGAAATTTGGAGATGGGAGCACTACTGCATACTCTCAAGGTTAGTCTGTAATCGGTGCTGTAGTATCGTACGTGAGTTTGTAAAGTTAGTCGCACGTGAGTTTATAAAGTTAGTATGGGTGTTTATAAGTGCGTATGCATGCGCGTATGTGTAAATTAGTGCATGTGAAGACGTGTGTAAGTAGAATAAGGGGACCCTATTGAATATATTCGCCCCTAACCTAATCCAAACCCAAACCCTACCCGGAGCCCCATTAGAATATGTTTCACCCTAACCTAACCCTTACCCTACCCGGAGCTCCTATAGAATATCTTCGCCCCTAACCTAATCCAAACCTTACCCGGAGCTCCAATAGAATATCTTCGCCCTTAACATAATCCGAACCCTACCCGGAGCCCCTTTAGAATATGTTCCACCCTAACCTGACCCTTACCCTACCCGGAGCTCCTATAGAATATCTTCGCCCCTAACATAATCCAAACCCTTACCCTACCCGGAGCTCCATTAGAATATGTTCCACCTTAACCTGACCCTTACCTACCCGGAGCTCCATTAGAATATGTTCCACCTTAACCTGACCCTTACCCTACCCGGAGCCCCTTTAGAATATGTTCCACCCTAACCTGACCCTTACCCTACCCGGAGCTCCTATAGAATATCTTCGCCCTTAACATAATCCAAACCCTTACCCTACCCGGAGCTCCATTAGAATATGTTCCACCCTAACCTGACCCCTACCCTACCCGGAGCTCCTATAGAATATCTTCGCCCTTAACATAATCCAAACCCTTACCCTACCCGGAGCTCCATTAGAATATGTTCCACCTTAACCTGACCCTTACCCTATCCGGAGCCCCTTTAGAAAATGTTCAACCTACCCGACCCTTACCCTACCCGGAGCTCCATTAGAATATGTTCCACCTTAACCTGACCCTTACCCTACCCGGAGCTCCATTAGAATATGTTCCACCCTAACCTGACCCTTACCCTACCCGGAGCTCCATTAGAATATGTTCCACCCTAACCTGACCCTTACCCTACCCGGAGCTCCATTAGAATATGTTCCACCCTAACCTGACCCTTACCCTATCCGGAGCCCCTTTAGAAAATGTTCAACCTACCCGACCCTTACCCTACCCGGAGCTCCATTAGAATATGTTCCACCCTAACCTGAGACAAACCCTTACCCTACCCGGAGCCCCTTTAGAATATGTTCCACCCTACCTGAGCCTTACCCCCACCTACCCTACCCGGAGCCCCTCCATTAGAATATGTTCCACCTACCTGACCCTTACCCTACCCGGAGCTCCATTAGAATATGTTCCACCCTAACCTGACCCTAACCCCTTACCCTACCCGGAGCTCCATTAGAATATGTTCCACCCTAACCTGAGACAAACCCTTACCCTACTCGGAGCCCCTTTAGAATATGTTCCACCCTATCCTAACCCCCTACCCGAGCCCTACCTAACCTGGAGCCCATTTAGAATATGTTCCATCCTAACCTGAGCCTAACCCTTACCCCCTACCCGGAGCACCTATAGAATACCTTCGCCCCTAACCTAACCCTTACCTTACCCGGAGCCCCTTTAGAATATGTTCCATCTACCTGACCCTTACCCTACCCGGAGCTCCATTAGAATGTGTTCGACCCTAACCTGAGCCTAACCCTTACCCTACCCAGAGCCCCTTTAGAATATGTTTCACCCTAACCTGACCCTTACCCTACCCGGAGCTCCTATAGAATATGTTCCACCCTTACCTGACCCTTACCCTACCCGGAGCTCCATTAGAATATGTTCCACCCTAACCTGACCCTTACCCTACCCGGAGCTCCATTAGAATATGTTCCACCCTTACCTGACCCTTACCCTACCCGGAGCTCCATTAGAATATGTTCCACCCTTACCTGACCCTTACCCTACCCGGAGCTCCATTAGAATATGTTCCACCCTTACCTGACCCTTACCCTACCCGGAGCTCCATTAGAATATGTTCCACCCTAACCTAACCCTTACCCTACCCGGAGCTCCTATAGAATATCTTCGCCCCTAACCTAGCTAATCCAAACCTTACCCGGAGCTCCAATAGAATATCTTCGCCCTTAACATAATCCGAACCCTACCCGGAGCCCCTTTAGAATATGTTCCACCCTAACCTGACCCTTACCCTACCCGGAGCCTCTTTAGAATATGTTCCACCCTAACCTGACCCTTACCCTACCCGGAGCCCCTATAGAATATCTTCGCCCCTAACCTAGCTAATCCAAACCTTATCCGGAGCTCCAATAGAATATCTTCGCCCTTAACATAATCCGAACCCTACCCGGAGCCCCTTTAGAATATGTTCCACCCTAACCTGACCCTTACCCTACCCGGAGCCCCTTTAGAATATGTTCCACCCTAACCTGACCCTTACCCTACCCGGAGCTCCTATAGAATATCTTCGCCCCTAACCTAGCTAATCCAAACCTTATCCGGAGCTCCAATAGAATATCTTCGCCCTTAACATAATCCGAACCCTACCCGGAGCCCCTTTAGAATATGTTCAACCTACCCGACCCTTACCCTACCAGGAGCTCCATTAGAATATGTTCCACCTTAACCTGAGCCTAACCCTTACCCTACCCGGAGCCCCTTTAGAATATGTTCCATCTACCTGACCCTGACCCTACCCGGAGCCCCTTTAGAATATGTTCCCCCCTCACCTGAGCCTCACCCTTACCCTACCCGGAGCCCCTTTAGAATATGTTCCACCTACCTGACCCTTACCCTACCCGGAGCTCCATTAGAATATGTTCAACCTACCCGACCCTTACCCTACCCGGAGCTCCATTAGAATATGTTCCACCCTAACCTGAGACAAACCCTTACCCTACCCGGAGCCCCTTTAGAATATGTTCCACCCTATCCTAACCCTTACCCTACCCGGAGCCCCTTTAGAATATGTTCCACCCTAACCTGAGCCTAACCCTTACCCTACCCGGAGCACCTATAGAATACCTTCGCCCCTAACCTAACCCTTACCTTACCCGGAGCCCCTTTAGAATATGTTCCATCTACCTGACCCTTACCCTACCCGGAGCTCCATTAGAATGTGTTCCACCCTAACCTGAGCCTAACCCTTACCCTACCCGGAGCCCCTTTAGAATATGTTTCACCCTAACCTGACCCTTACCCTACCCGGAGCTCCTATAGAATATCTTCGCCCCTAACCTAATCCAAACCTTACCCGGAGCTCCAATAGAATATCTTCGCCCTTAACATAATCCGAACCCTACCCGGAGCCCCTTTATGAGCAATCGGCTTAACCGTAGGTGAAGCGTGAACGAGTCGTACCATTATTGAGAGGCAGAAACGGCCACGTGTCATCCCCGTAATGCCACGCTTCACACCCTATCAACCACGATTAACTCCCGACATGGAACCGACAAGCTAATTGCCTAACAAAGCAGAGCTGTCAAAGCCACGCATCAGCACGATTCCTTCCAAATAACGATGGTGGCTGATTAGGGCCATCGCTTTCTCGCCTTAAAATTCGGAGGCGAGAAAGCGAGAAAGCGATATCACGAGACGAGAAAGCGATAGCACGAGACGAGAAAGCGATAGCGCGAGACGAGAAAGCGATAGCGCGAGACGAGAAAGCGATAACACGAGACGAGAAAGCGATAGCACGAGACGAGAAAGCGATAGCGCGAGACGAGAAAGCGATAACACGAGACGAGAAAGCGATAGCACGAGATGAGAAAGCGATACCATTACGCGAGAAAGCGATAGAGCGAGAAAGCGAGAAAGCGATAGAGCGAGAAAGCGATATACCAAGGCGAGAAATCGAGAAATCGAGAAATCGATAAAGCGATAGAGCGAGAAAGCGATAGAGCGAAAGATAAAGCGATAAAGCGAGAAAGCGATATAAGCGATAAAGCGATAGAGCGAGAGAGCGATAGCGATAGAAAGCGATAGAGCGATAAAGCGAAAAGCGATAGAGCGATAAAGCGATAGAGCGAGAAAGCGATAGAGCGAGAAAGCGATAGAGCGATAGAGCGAGAAAGCGATAGAGCGAGAAAGCGATAGAGCGAGAAAGCGATAGAGCGAGAAAGCGATATTTCACATAATTCTGCCCTGTCTGCACATGACGTCTAACCTGCGTATGATTTAATCCAACAGGAGGCTTTATTGTCATTTGGTTTAATCGTATAGAAACAAAATGAACATGCTTTCGAATTCTGTGGCATTTTTGTAATTAATCCTTTGACTTGTCCAAACAATAATCCAACAATAACACCAGAAACCGAGTGTGTTTTCGTTGAAATAAATGAGCGCTCTTAAAATGTCTGTAAAAAGGATAACAATCATTTAATTTATTGTTACATCACTAATTAGGTCTGGATTAATTCCTGGCTTGCATTTCTTTATTGTCATTTCCCTTGTTAAATGCCACCATTGTTATCTCATTATTCATGCCGGGATTAACAATCCCTGGCTTCCATTTGTCCATCCACCCTACCAATTTAGCGCTAATTAAGTACTGGCTTCCCTTGTTATCTTATCACTGTTTGTTTATCACTGTACGTCTTTAGCTTTCTGTTTCCTAGTTTCTAGTCTCTTCATTCACTCGATGGAGGATAAGAATATACTCCGTTGCATCGTGTTATACAAATACAGAAGTTTACGCCCATAACTTCTCTTAAATACCTTTAGGTATTTTATGAGTCCTGTTTTATGAGCTCTGTTTTTCACTGGGCTAAGCTACACATTTGCCTACTCCCCATGTTACCCGTGAAGATCCGGGTTAGATTGGTCTTCAGCAACACATGCTTGTCGTAAAAGGTGACTAACGGAATCGGGTGGTCAGGCTCGCTGACTTGGTTGGTTGACAATGTCATCGTAACCCAACTCCGTAGCGTTTTTTGCTCATAATGTTGATCACTGTATTGTCTGGTCCATACTCGAATATTTACAGATCGCCGCCATATAGCTGTAATATTGCCTAGTGCGGTGTTAAACAACAGACCAACCAAACCAACTCCCCGTCGGGCTGTATTGTATCAGTGGTGGAATTTTATACACCATGTGCCTTTCATCTGGTCGTTTTATGTGTGCATATTTCACACATATATATATCTACTATTATGTGGAAAAGGTATTGTTCTAAATGTATGTGCCATAATCTCTCATACTTCTACAAGAATGGCTTGTGTACATACGTATATGTCTGTCTGTCCCCGAACTCCCAACTATCGACTTGAGACAGTGCCACAATTCATCGACCGACGTGGTAGGTGTGTTTAACAAAAACGTAATAAAATTATTGCTTGGGGAATAAAGCACTATATGATAAACACCTGTATATTGAAAATAATTTAGTTTAGATGGGGAGTTGAGAAGTTGGACGTAAGAAGGTGGGAAGTTGATTGCGTATAAGTTCAACTAAGTAAGTGGTGTAAAGTATATTGTGACTTATTGTGCAGAACAGTTAAACTGTTGCTGATAAGCTAATAAGGAGTCTACTAAATAGATGAATTGGGGTTAAATGTTAAAAAGTAGGGCTGGGGAGCCAGGGTACGGTGTTTATGTTTTGGTTGTGAAACGTGTGGTGCGTGGCCTTGACATTGTGAGTTAGTCTGGATAATCGAGTTTACACTGTAATGTGTGGCTGGATAGGGATGTTTTAAAGGGTTTATTCTGTATATATTCTGATATTTTATTTTCAGACCCAGTCTGGTAGTTATTGAGTCATTTGGTTTCTTCTAGTAACTAATAGGTAGTAGGTACTAGTCTTTGCACCTGTGGCTTTTTTAATATATTGTAAGGAGTTTAGTTGGGGATAGAGAAGGACGGGAGCGACTCACTCCAGTGTGTACAAGATAAATGTTTTGTAGATGTGTAGGAGGGTTTATTTGTCTGCATCCCAGTGAATGCCACCTATTGCTCTCATTCGATTTGAATCGTTTTGACATGAGTTGACCAGGTTATAAACAAGATGATACAGGTAGATAGTTCCATATATTGAACGAGTTTCAAGTCCTCCTCTGGAAACGAAAATGTTACGAAAGATTAACTGGATACACTAATCAGCTTTTCAAAACCTATGCGACCACGTCCAGCTGTAGCCTTTACTTTACTTTTATTCTCAATAGACCACCAATGGTGGTATAAGAGTACATATCACACACATCAATTATTACATACAGTCAAAATGGCGGCGGAGGGTAACAATATATTGTAGAAAATCAGTTGTTGGTATAACATGTCTATTATCTAACTTTTGTTAGAAGAAAACATGGCGGAAAAGATGGGTTTTGATAGATATTTTGATGGCAGAACAGGTTTGAAATTGGCGGACCAAAATGTCGCTTACATTATAATAAAGAAGTTGTATATCCATATAACTTTCCCCGTTGTTCAGCACACCAACTTCTAAATGCCATCCAAAGAAGTTCACTATATATGGCTAGACCAGCGTTTAACTGCGTACTATTTTCAGCTTTGATTAGACGAACGTTTGACTGCATCCTTTTATTTGCTTAGATTACACCATTGACTGTGGAATGGTTCTGTTACTACATTGAGGTACCAAGGTGCTTTACTGTCACGTGCGTCTCCTCTATCTTTAGGTAGGAGCGAATTGGGTTCATGTAGGTGAAGTTCTTCAGTAAATAAATTTCATCGTCTTTATTAATTCAAAGAAACTACAGCTGTATTTTGATCACCCTGAAATACAATAAAGTGACATACACATAAACGGTTAAGTTCCCATGCCTCATTTCTAATTCCTACACCTATAACCAAACAGCGAGAACTGAAAATTATTTTTGAATTGTCTACATACGGCTCATTTATAGTGTCACATACTTCAAAACTCTCTGAATGTGATGTATATGTAATAAACTGAGCTGCAAAAGAAACGCAAGCTCCAATTTGTTTGAAATGTAAGTGTAACTCACCATTCCATTAAGTTGGAATTGAACTGATGGCGTACAATATGGCGTCACAAAACCATCAACAATGAACCTAAAACATGAATATTGCTCTTAGGCGACATATATTTCAATTCACACACTCACTCAGTGATTTTATTTTAGGATGATGGTTTGGATGTGGTTGATTGTCTTAGTGCTGGCCACTCATGGTGGAAATCGCCATGAAAATATACTCGTCACAATGCCTTATTTGTCATAGGTCCCTCCCGTTCATCTGGCACTTCCGACACATTTGTCACACAACATCATAATTCAAAGAAAACCATAGAAAAGAACCAGTCAGACTAGAAAATTCGGGAACTTTTGGAAGCAGTACACATCAAGAAGATACGTTCCGCTCTCAACAGAGATGAAGGATAGTACATTCCCAATGCCTACTATCACTTGATAAAGTAATCAATAATATTTCTTGTGTACATTATCTGTTTCAATTCAACTATGTACATCAAACCCATCTTTTGTATATACATCCACCTGGCCTCCTATAAATTCTAATTCAGTCCTTGTATATCACCCTTCTGGCTTCCAATCAACTTACTCAATCTCTTCTACAAGCGTTGTACATCAACCTCATTTAATGTATAAACAACTCATTCCCTATCTACTGTAATAACAACTCATGTATATATTCTCTCAATTTGTTACTCATGTATCACTTGCTTGACAACGACATTAGAATCTATGTCGAAACGTCGCCTCCACAGAATAAAAGAAGTTGTATATCCAATATAATTGTCATTATTCTTCATCAACTCAACATCTAAAATGCCCATCAAAGAAACAATTCAATTGGTTGGTGTGATTAAGTTGGTTAAGACAATTCGAATCCAGTTATGTCAAAAAATATGTAATTCCTTAAGTCACATCACAAAATGAACGTTTCCGTTATTTCACGATATGACTATTGCATACGTGCAAATTGCATGTCAAAGGAAAGTCTACATCTCTATTAGATATTTTCTAAACGTCAAGTCATACACCGCCATTCGTGGGCAAGAACATTACTGAAAACCATTTAATACTATCCAGAAATTACGATGGCGACTGAGCTCCCGTTTGTAGTCGATCATGCGCAGACAGCACTGAATTGTGGGTAATATCGCTTTCTCGCTTTCTCGCTTTCTCGCTTTCTCGCTTTCTCGCTCTATCGCTTTCTCGCGCAATGATATCGCTTTCTCGTCTCGTGCTATCGCTTTCTCGTCTCGTGTTATCGCTTTCTCGTCTCGCGTTATCGCTTTCTCGTCTCGTGTTATCGCTTTCTCGTCTCGTGATATCGCTTTCTCGTCTCGTGATCGTTTCTATCGCTTTCTCGTCTCGTGATATCGCTTGTGGTAGAGGCTTCCACTACCAGGTATCTTACGAATCACAATGTGTTTTCCATCGAGGGCACCAACAGCATGGGGGAGATTCCATCTCTGCTCGAATTCCAGACTGAGGGTCTTCCAATCCCCTTAAGTGACAGGACATGCAATCACTGTATCCTTGTAGTGGTCTATGATGGCTTGGCACACCTCTGGGAGAAAGATGGCTATGGTGGGTCTTGACACTCTGAAGTGGTAGGAGAGGGAGGGCTACTTGTCTCCAGAGGCTGGGTGCCTTCAGACCAGGGTGCAGAGCTTTCCTGAAGTTGGTGTCTTTTTTGGTAAGTCTGGGAGACAGGGAATTAAGCAGTTCATCAAATATATCAGGAGGCATTCGCAGATAGTTTAAGAAAGAAGACGTTTCTGTTTTCTTCTTCTGCTTGGTGCCTGCATGTTACTTCTGTCTTCATAGATATCTATCTCCAATCCCATATGTTGTTGCAGCAGAAGTAGTGGTTGTGCAGCTGTAAGCATGTTGCGAGATTATAAGAATCGGCTGTCATCGTTATCTTTTATAGCCCACAATCGGGACCATGTTGTGGTTTGGAGGCCGATTTTACGTGTCTTACTCGGCAATTATACGTACTTTACTCGGCGTCGATCGGTAATCTTCGCGTGTAATCGGCAATTACGGCAATGAGTCTTCGATATCGTAAGCCTTACATCGCTGTCGGCGAGCATCGTGAAGAATCGGGAGTGAATCGTAGATAAGTCGTTGCAGAAACGTGATTTAAACGTTAATCGGCCAATACTGGGTGAAATCGTATCAACAACGGGTGCTCAATCGCAGTGTTATCGGCATTTATACATAAGTCTACAGTCTCTTCATCGTCTGTTACATAGGTTTACCTGCGTAGAAAAGGAAAATATAAACACAAACTCGCCGATTGAGAACGATAACATCGTAGGTGACGAATCGGCACTAGTCGGAGTAGTCTTGATAGGTTACCCGTGAAGGTCCGGGTTAGAATATTGATCTTCTGTAACCCATGCTTGTCGTAAGAGGCTACTAACGGGATCGGGTGGTCAGGCTCGCTGACTTGGTAGACACATGTCATCGGTTCCCAATTGCGCAGATCGATGCTCATGCTGTTGATCACTGGATTGTCTGGTCCAAACTCGATTATTTACAGACCGCCGCCATATAGCTGGAATATTGCTGAGTGCGGCGTAAAACAAAACGCACTCCCTAACTTGATAGGTCGTAGCCCAGTGAAATGGGGGCATTACGGTTTGAGACGTTCATAACGATCTACCTTTTGTTGCCTTCTGTTTATACAAAGACGGGCGATTGAACACGATTGTGACACGATTTTCGAACAGCATGAGTTAATTTGGAACCCTTTCCTTTGCCCTTGCCCCTTTTCATACTCTACAATGAAAGTTAAGATAAAATAGTGTGATACGTCTGGCAGCGTGACACAATTCATAGGAAATCACTCCAAACGCACCAGAACGTGTCGCAGCACAAGGGAGCGTAATAGATGTGGGCGTAGTATGTACAGCGTGTTATAAAGTTCATAGAAATGCATTGAATCGCATTCGATCGAGATAGGTTGTGTACAACGTGACACAGCACATGAGATCTTAATATAATCGAAATAGATCGTAATAGATCTTTATAGAATCGCAATAGATCTTGGTAGAATCGTGGGACAATGGGAACTAACATCTGATACTCGTTATTACGATGTATACTCAGCAGCAAAAACGTCAATACGAATTCAAAATTAGATAGGCACTGTAATCAAATCATTACAGAAATGGACATAATAAGCGGATCAAAAACATTTTTTGTGTACAATCTCTTGACACATCAATGAATAACTCAGCACAATTTCACGACATTACCTGAACGTTTGCAGTCCATTCAGAATCTTGACTTCAGTATCTAGTGTGACCACCACGAGCGGCAATAACTGCAGCACAGAGTCTATGCATGGTGTGCACCAATCGATTGATGAAGGCCACTGGCACCTGGAACCACACTCTGAGAAAGACCTGGCGCAATAAATCGGCTGTGTTCAGCCTTGGTATGACATTATTCAGTCTCCTCTGAATTTCATCCCAAAGATGTTCAATTGGGTTTAAATAGGGACTAAGGGCTGGTCACTGCATAATGTTGACACCGTTCTGCTGTAGGAAGTCCCGTGTAGCTCTGGCAGTATGGGCCCGGGCGTTATCATGCTGGAAAATGTGCGAAATGTGGTATGACGTGGGGTCTGAGAGCTTGGTCGATGTAGCGCTCCGCTGTGATGTCGCCTCCTCTCCTTGCAAAAGGTTCTGGAACACCACAGGACCCACTCTCTGGTTCAGGCCTATACCACCCCATACCATGATGCTTGCACCTCCCCATGAGTCTTTCCATAACACATTGGTCTGAGTAACGCTGGCCACGTCGTCGCCATATTCTTGTTCTGCCATCTGCAGTTGATACGCAGTACCGACTCTCGTCTGTGAACAGGACAGTTCTCCGTTGCCTGTATAGCCAGTTTTGGTGTTGTAGGGCAAACTGTAGACGTTCATGCCGATGACGAGGGGTGAGGATAGGTCCATGGTTAGGTCTACGGCAATGGAGGTTCCCGCTGTTAAGACGTCAGTGTACTGTATCAGTACTGATTGGTCTTCCGTGTGTTCCCACTGTCTGGCGTGCTGTTTCGGATGTCTGCACGAAGGGATTCTGTACATGCTGTCGCACAACATGGCGGTCTTGTCGTCTTGTGGTCACCCTTGGTCTGCCAGTACGGGGGTGATCATTTGTGGTGGTTGCTGCAGCCTGTAGATGGTCCGAACGTTGACCTGGAAGTGATTGTGCAGTGTGGTCAGCTTCAAGTCTTCCTAGCGCCTGGTTCCTCGGAGCTGTCGTGAGTCGCGGCATCCTGCTGACGTTGTAATGTGAATGTTTCAACCAGATTTGGGGGTGCATTTTATAGGGCTGGTCCTTGTGAACAGCACGTGCAGCATGAGTTGCATGAAAAACATGGAGAACACCGTACCATCTCCAAGATGAGGTTGCGTTTTTGAGACCATTTTCTGGGTTCAATTTTGAGTTTGGGAAAGAATGTCTTTGCTCAGGTAAAGTTGGAGATGTTGTCAAAAATGTCTATCAGATCCTGTCAGAGCGTATGAAACCGTAAAAGAGCGCCAAGAAAGGCAAAATAAACAAAATGTTCCACGATCATGAGGATCTGGTAAGACTTCCGCCCGTATCCCCCTAAATTTTAACGAAAAGGGAAAAATTCTTTGAGTGGCACTTATAGAAGTTGGATATGTCTTTCAGTTTGTTCAGATACAATTAAAGAAACATGTTAAAGTCGTCCTCACCAAATGAGGAATATATAATGTATCTATTTAGGTGATAGGATTTCACTAGAAAGAAATGTAAGGGGGGATACGGGCGGAAGTCTTTCCCATAACGCTAACCATTACCCTACCCGGAGCTCCCATAGAATATCTTCCACCATAACCTAGTGGTTAAAGCATTCGCTCGTCGCGCCGAAAACTCGGGTTCGATTCCCCACATGGGTACAATGTGTGAAACCCATTTCTGGTGTCCCCCGCCGTGATATTGCTGGAATATTGCTAAAACTTCCGTAAAACTAAACTCACTCGTCCACTCACTCGATTGCCCACAGGATTAAAATGGATGACGCTCCTGTCTATTATTGCTAGATATGGCCAAATATTGATTAATGCTGCTTATACCCCTGTCCCTCCTTCATTTATTCACTAACTCAAAAATTCGAATTCTTTTGCCACTTCTGATTTTCTGTTTGAGGAAACATTGATTGATTTAATTATGTACACATTATTTTGTCCGTTTTCAATTGCTTGTTTCTTGATGTATTGGTTAAAATCAATATAATTTCTTATTGGACGTGTATCTGTTTTACGGTTCGTGTCTGGTTTTGCTTATTAATGTCTCACTTAATCCAGGAGCCAATATTCCTACTACATCCGATGTAAATAAATTTGTAATAGATACATTAGTACATCATAAATATTTTGATATATTTCTTATATATTTCTCTTTTTCTTATATACTGCTTAACGATTCGGGGGTGGGGTGTGTGTGTGTGTGTGTATATGTTTTCATTTGCTTGCTTCTTGGTGTATTCGTTCAAATCAATATTGCATGTAGGTTATTAATACCTACTTGGGTGTCCCTGAGACACTGTAGGGGTTTGCAGGTGGAAGTGTTATAATTGCATTTATCCATAAAAGAATAGTATTTGCCGTAATGACATTAACGGTTTTTTGCTGTGATATATTGCATGGCATTTCTTCATGACAAAAGATTAATAGAAGTCGAAAACAATCCCCATCATTCCTCTTGAATCATACACGATTTGAACATCCTTTGAAAGATTTCATAAAATATATATCACTCGTGATGGAACATATGATGGCGAACGCATTCCGGTGATCAATTATATTAAAGTATATTGGAGGAAACAAAAGTCCAGAAACTGTCCGCACTGTGGGCAAAGAATTTGACGAAATTCAACATGCTCACCGGATGTATCACTGAAACACTATGCCAGGCACACATCTTGATACGTTTCCAAGGCAAGGAAGCATTGGTGTGTTGTTCTATGAAACCCATACTCATAGTACTATGTATCATTCGCAGACGGTTGCAGTTTAACCGAGTAGTAACAACACCAACGAGTAGTATTTGGCGGACAAAATTATCAGAGTGAAAACAAAAATCTCTCGACCCTGAGCTGAACCACCAGTGTTACGTTCTTGGTGGTCAAAAACTATACTATGCGAAAATACATTTGGGCCATGGGCGAGATAGTGTCATAACGCTCCAAATTTAGCCGAATTAAGTCAAAACGAGTTAAAATTTGTGTCATACTTATAAACATACTTTCATTCACTTCCATGAATACTGAGCAAACGTACATATTCTTGCTCGTGAGGTAATTTATATTTTGAGTTTTCGAACATTGTATATACATACATCCATGCGTGTGTATGTGTATGTGCGGCTGCTTGTACTAGCCCAGACTTAAGCTGGTTTTATAGTGCTAGCCCACTGAGATACCATGCCGCAGTGAAGCATGAATACCCCACTCCGACACAATATACTGACTCCGAGCCGACCAGTCCTTGTTGTACCCATTAATGCCGAGCGCCAAGCAGGGACGAACAAGTACCATATTTTAACGTCTTTTGGTATGACGCGGTCGGGGATCGAACCCGCGACCTTCCGCTCTCCGGGCGGACGCTCTAACCACTACACCAAGGAGGCGGTCTATGGAAATTATATACTTAAGTAGGTAACTCTAACCGTATAAAACTTAATATCTTATTTTTGAAACTGTTGGCAAGTAACTGTGAATGCCAGTCTCTGTGTACAAAACTGATGACACCACACCCCCTAGGGTAACCCCTAAGTAACCTTTATTTAGGTCCTTGGTCAAAGCGGAAAAAAACAGCTGTCCACGGAAGTTTGTATGAGGGTGATTTCCACAAAGAGAACAGAAAGCAGGTGATTTTAGCAACATTTACTCATCACGTGACAGGCATGTTATGTACAAATATTCAGAGTTTCTATCGCTCTCTCCCAGACACACCATCTCTATGTACAAGGCTAGTGCCAGTCTCTCTCTCCACACGCCAAGCAGGGACCCACAACGCAGAACATTGCATTAGATATGGCAAAATGTGACGCCAGATCCACCACATCATGCTGGCAAACACTGCCCACCCAAAGAAACTTCCACCGACTCTTTAATGACGTGTCATTTACAGCTGATTAGCTGCGAGAATGTATTCAAAGGCTGCATCATCTGGACAGACAAGTATTCACCACAGACTATCGAGATTGAATCTTTGTCCTGAATACGTCATGTCTGAATATCAAGATGATTCATAATTTGGCCACACTGTATCATTCACCTGGAAAGCTTTGATTTTGATTGTGAAAGGTTCTGAACACTTCAAACTTTTATTTCCTGAGTCACATAGATGAAGGCTATATGATGAATATTTAAGTACCCGGAGATATTTACAATTTATATGTTCCACTTCCCCCCATATCCAGCACAATGCAGTGGAACTGAAGTCGAAGCTGTTTCCAGCAGTATCAAGAGTTACCTCCCTTCTCTAGAGTTTCCTTTGAACTCGCCAAGCCCTGCAAAGAATCTTGTAAAGGGAGATAATTACTAAATGTTAAAGAACACTGAAACCTTATTAATGATCACACGTGAAGATTCTGAACTCAATGAATAAGATGATGCAACAAGAAATGGGCATCAGTATCATCTTAGAAATATTTTACAATCTGACAAATGTTCCATGTGATGATATCAAAGCTCTACAGAGAAACAAATGTACCATCCAGTAGAATTTGTCGGTTATTCTCAAATCACATTTAAAAGCCCATCCATCCATTATTCCTGAATATTTTAAGACCGAGACATTAATACATCCAAACACCTGATGTTGTAAGGAGACAAAGATACAGTCTGAATGTTGATGCAGACAATACTGTTCATTACTTGATGATTCCACGTCTACAGTGTTAGTTTGGTCCTGTTTCTGGGAATGGACTGTTTTCAGTCACTATTCAGACCAAAGGCAAACAAATCTATTGGAGATCAAAATGGGTCAATTAAATATTTGGATGAAACGGAAGACTCAAACTGACTTCATGAACATAGAGAGCCTTCATGAAATGTCGGATACATGCATGTTATATATACCCTTCAACAAAAGTTAAGCACCATCATTTTACAAAGTTGATGTTTGACAATATATCACAAATTGGCTTCTGCAGGAGTTGTGGGACTTTCAGAAAAGCATTGCTTAACTTTGGGTATACATATATGAGTCAATATGGGCGAAAATGGAGATTTTACACAGCACTTGTCAATGTAATGTCTTCATCTACTCTTAACAGCCTTTGAAAAAATAATGAGAGAGTGAGTTTAGTTTTACATCGCTTTTAGCAATATTCCAGCAATATGATGGCAGGGACACCAGATATGGGCTTCACACATTGTGCCCATGTTAAGGAACCTAACCTGGGTCTTCGGCGGGATGAGCAAACGCTATAATCTTATGTAAAAAAAAAATAGATCAATGAAAAATACTCGTACATTATATATCTGCATTTCAGGATAAGGAAATGTCAGGCTATACTTCAAAAGAACTTATGATAATTGTTGCAGATTTCTTCTTCTACTTCAACCAGACACTGGAAGATTCAAGAGAATGGGTGACCTACCGCTTCCGCAGCGTATTGATCACCCTTTGTATAATCAAAGATTGTCCTTCCACAGATTATGCTTTTGGCATTGTGAAACATTTGATTCATTGTCTGGTTATACACCAATATACACAGGAAGTCATTCATAGAAACAAGGTCTTCCCAACAACTGTCAAACAGCAAAACCTTCAATATACATTCAATTCTATAGTGTCCATATGATCTGATAACATTTCCTAATTCTGAATAAATACATGGCATTCTGTTAAAAGCATTAAAGCATGGATTCTGTCTCAAAGCAAGATTTGGTTTTACAAGTCTAAACAATTTTGACAGAATTAAATAGCATCAGATAAATAGTAATTGCTGATTGCCAACCTGAAAGGGCTGCTATACAATTATGTACCGGTACTAAAATTCTAAACATGTGACAAGTTCACACAAAAAAGGAAAATGATCATTTGATTATGTTATCATAAATATCTTCTGAGCAGTTATATTCCATTTGTTAAGTATGTACAATATATTCAACACCTTTGGTTCTTCATGTAGAAGCTCCAGGCCTCTACATGTCTGTGATTCCTGGGTATATGATCCTTTTGGCAGCAACTCAGCAGAAAAAACTGGCATGTTTTACAATATACCGATACTGGAGCTAAAAGCCACAGGTGAGCATATTCCATCATTAAAATCACAAAGTGAGCAAATACATTTTTTGTAAGTTACTATTTTCACTACACAAAGATCCTTCAGAAACTCTATTGAAACATAATGGAGATTTGATCACAGCAATAACAAATCTGTATGAAAAACCCAGTTCCAGATAAACAATGGACTGAAATTAATCCCTATCAATCCTCGAATATTCATTGTATTATATGTCAATTCTGTTAGGAAAGACCACAGACCCATTTGCAAACCTCGCCTCATTACGAGTCCATTGTGAATGACAATGTCACAAAAGGACATCTCAAAAGCCGGACTTCCATCCTGTCTACTCAGAAAAACATCTCTTCCACAGAAAATTTCCTGGGATTCAGTAACTCAATCATTTCAAAAATGACTTTTTCCAATTCTGTGGGACGAGGCTGAGATGGTGACATCACTCCCATAACAAACAACAGAAATGATATGACATTGCTATTACACTGGATAATCGAGGCTGACGCTTCCCACGAAGCTTTCCATTAATCTTCCCCTCAACTTACCTCTAGCCTTCTGTCAAATCGGAATCATCCTAATGACATTCTAAACTAGGATCTACTTACTTCTCATCTAAGAGCCTTATTCCCATGTAAAACGGGTTCTTTGTCAAATACAGGAATTAAACAAACATATTCAAACATGAAAAACACAATCATATCATTTCCAATTTTTAAAAAAAACAAAAATTTCTTTAATTGTTAACATTTAAAGTTACAATATCACATCAATTGTTGTTCATGTCTCACCTGCTGATGGTGAGATAATCTTTAAACATCGGCCATGCGAGTGCTGTGCTGACATAGTGCAGTCTAAGTAAACTTAGGCTCAGTATTATTCATTACACTGCTATACTGAGTTTAAGAAACCCCAGTAGAAGGTCACGTCAGCTTACCTTTTGGACTGACCAATCAGAACACAGCTTACCAAATCGCAAAAGTTAACATTCGCACATACCGTTTGAACCTTTACCTAAAAAAACTCGAAGGATTCTGAATGCTATTTTCCGCACGACTGCTTCCGAGTGATACACGCAATGAGTAAACAGTTGAAATAGCGTTTTTGTCAATACTCAATGATGTCTTCTTTCGGAAATATAAGCTAATAGTAACCATGTCATTAGAAACCCATAAGCGTATATACTGCAGGTCAAATACCTGTGTTTTATGTGGATTTTCGTTTGTTGATAGATCAGTGTCGGCGACCAGGGAAGAGAAAATCCAAAAAAACAATTTGTCGTTGTCTGATTGGTTAAATCCGTTCGGCAGTCTCACGTTTGATTGGACTGTCATCGGTCGCTCAAAGGTTAGCTGACATGACTGTCTACTAGGGTTTGTTAGACTCAGTATAGCAGTATAATGAATAATACTGAGCCTAAGTTCACTTAGACTGTGAAATAGTGATTTCCTGTGTCCGACAACATTACTTACATCATGATCAGAAGTTAAACGAGTCACTAAATCCTGTATCTATGTGTAACATTATCTCATAACAACGTGCAGTCTCTGTAGATCAAATATTCAAACTTGGTTAACAGTAATACACACATACATACATGAGGTTCATCAGCTGTTTTTATGACACAAAGTGACCTTTGACCCTATTCATTTCAGCTTGGAACAACTTGATATTCCACGTAACTCATTTCTTATTTAGGACAACAAATTAAATCCTAAAAGCAAATATAATGACAAACCTGTCTTTGATAGGTATTTATCAGTTGTAAATGTTTAACTTCTTATGGATAGTGTTTCAGAGCACCTTGTCTGTCTCACTGTCTCTAAACGGAAGTATTTACCTTCGGCCCAGCCATGTCTGCAATGCTAAAGTCCAGATTTCCTCAGGTTCAGAATCTCCAAAGTCACTGAGCTTATTTGTTTCTATCAGTATTATATATATTCAGAGACAAAGCGTTAGTCTAAGCTCCTCCATGCGTCTCCATCCAGTCCAATCATGGGACATACTGATGAACAAAGAAGGCATGGTTATCCATCAAATTCTTGCTGACATTACTCTGCTGAAAAGGCAAGTAGTAGCCTTGCAGATAGATATTTTGTAAGAAACAATAGAAACAGTAAATAACTGTTACCCAAAAAATGTTTCAAGTTCTAAAAAACAACCTGGCTGCATTTCATGACAAAACAGCAAGATGTGGTCTTGTTAAAAGGTTTTCAGCCTTAGGGATGCAATGATTATACCTAGTGACATTGTCTTACAAAGCTTTTGGGATGAATTCAGCTTTATGATTAAGTCTCCTTATCCTGTCAAAGGTCAATTTGTGTTACTATGGAAACCATATAATTACATGTATTGGGGAAAAACCTGAGGGATGTTTTAGCAAATATGAAACAGATATGCAACAAAATTAACTTTACAGATAGAAAAACAACAGAACATTTCAATGGACATGTTAAATAACGAGAGCTATGTCCCACGTACAGTGATACATGATGCTATATGTGGAACAGGAGGGTGAGTGAGATAGTAAGAGTATTGCAGTACTGGCATGTCACCTGTATGTGAGAGGAGGGTTCAATGTGACGCAGGTCCTGTGAGGTGCTGCCAGACACCTACAGCCATGCTGACCAGATCACCGAGGGAAACACACCACGTCAAGATCACAACTGAAGAATGAGTGAGTTTAGTTTTATGCCGCTTTTAGCAACAATTCTGCAATATCATGGTGGGGGACACCACAAATGGGCTTACCCCTATGGGGACTCAAACCTGGGTCTTTGGCGTGTGACAAGCGAACGCTTTAACCACTAGGCTACCCCCCCGCCAACACAACTGAAGACCACCAGCAATGGGCTTCAGATGTTGTACTCATGTTGGGAACCAAACCTCAGCCTGTGTGTGCCAGCCAATGCTTTAGCCACAAGAGAAGTCAAATATGTACAATCAGGGCAAATTGTGATTTCTACATATAATCTTTTGAACCTGGCACTATCCGTGAAGTTCCGGGTTAGAATTGATCTTCAGTAACCCATGCTTGTTGTAAGAGGCGACTAACGGGATCAGATGGTCAGGCTCACTGACTTGGTTGGCACATGTCATCGTATCCCAATTGCACAGATCGATGTTCATGCTGTTGATCCCTGGATTGTCTGGTCCAGACTCGATTATTTACAGACTGCCACCATACAGCTGAAATATTGCTCACTCACTCACTGTATCTATCACTGCATCAAGGAGATAACTCTGGAAGGGGAATGGCAGCCCCAGCCATTGTCTCCAGCCCATGGTGGTGATCTGCAGAGAAAGAACCTCCTGTTCTGCATTGACACATTACAATTATTGGCCTGTCTTCATATTTGTTTGCTGAAACCCATACGGTTCTTTGCCTTCTGCTGAAAACAAATGTCATGTAGTATAGCAAATAAATTAAAAGCCCTATGAGCTGAGGAGTATGAATAATTGAATAATACTGAAAATACAAGCCACTACTGTCGTCATCGGGCAGCCTAAACTGTCAACTGAAAGGCCAGCAAACAGTGGAAAAAACGTTTTCTGTGAGTGAGTGAGTGAGTTTGTTTCAGTACCACACCAACAGTATACCAGCTCTCATCACATCAGCGGAATGGGACAGGAAAAATTGAAGTGAAACCCTTGACCACAGGTATGGTGTGGGCCAACCCAGAAATATAATGGGGATTTGAACCCACAACTGGAGGTTTCATACCCAAGTAAAGCAGCTCTACTGGGCCAACTGACGACTGGGTCATCCATGTCGCCTACATGGAGTGAACTGGGCACTGCTTTCAACAATACAGATTCCCACTTTCGATAAGTGAGTGAGTGAGTTGGGTTTTATGCCACTTTTAGCAATATTCCAGCAATATCATTGCTGGGGACACCAGAAATGGGCGTCACACATTGTACCCATGTGGGTATCGAACCCAGGTCTTCGGTGTGACGAGTGAATGCTTTAACCACAAGGCCACCCCGCCGCCCCCTACTTCCTAGGAGGTGTACTGACATACCATACAACATGGGTACTCTCCAAACAAGCATTGGCATGAGGACTATCAATCACATTCATGTAAAACAGCTGGCTAAGCCCTTTCATAACATAATGAGATCACCCATGTCCATCTGGGGAAAAGAAGGTTGAGGTTTTCTTTAAGTATCATCAAGTAGTTTCTCTGATCAGTATCCGGGTGAGGTTTAACATCACAGTATTCAGATTGGTTCAACAACATCACTCTGACCAGTATTTCAGCAGTATCACTGCTTGCGAGCCTAGAGTGATGTCGGTGTAGGACGTTTATCACTTTCATGAACCCTGCAGGTATAGTGCTGACATACAATGTTCACAATCATGTTAATTCTGGGACTCAAATCAATGATCAGCACATCCTAGCATCCCAAGGGATGTAACTCTGCACATCATATAACAGTATTATAGAATATCATTTAAAACCATCCTTCTTCAATACAATTTTCAGAAAGAGTTGCATGATGCCGACTTTGTATAGAGTGACACTGATCTGAAGAATAATGGAAGACTACATGCTAAAACTAAAAACACTTAAGTAAAACTTTGTACATAGCAATAAGCACTAGCTTTGAAGTTGGATGATAATTTAAAATATATAAAAGATTTAAAGATGCCTATGTTGATAACAGTTTTTATCACAATTGACATAACACTCAAGAAAGCTAAAAAGATGTACATATAGTTAAATAAACTTCTTGCAGTGAGTTCTCAATGCAATATATCACATACACAATCAGATAAAAATGGGATTACTATAACCTTTAGACTTCTCAATAAATTAGACAAAAGATTTCCTCTGAAACAGATATGAAACATCAACCTGTTCATCCTGCACACTGGCAGCTATGCATGAAAACAGGCGGACAATGCATTCATCCAACCAGAATGAACTATTCCTGTGCTCGTTTAGTTCCATGTTAGCATGGGTTCTCCCCGAATCAAAAACTATACACTCAGTCCTAAAACTTTATTTTTAGAGTTCCATGATGCAACTGCTCCCTAACAGTGTTCACTACCTCAGTGATAGGATACATAACGTAGCCCGTTCACTTCAGATTCTCACGCCCTTGAATACTTGAGGTCACTGTTTTACATCACAATCTTCTCAAATATGGAGTAAGAATTTTAAGGTACAGCTTCACCTTGGTTTGGTTATGTCCTGAATGTTAGCTCAATGACACTGTGAATCTCCACTGTGTATCTTCGCCATGTATGTGAATTTACAGTACGAACTGACCCGAACATACAGGAGTGCCACTGTTATCAGCCATGATATTGAGAAACCTAAATCTTCTCCCATAATAAACCCGGAGAATGATGGTCCAATGAATACCTGAAATCACTAATTAGGACCTACAAAATTTGTCACCCCATGATCACTACCAGAGCACGGCTGTTCCCCGAAGGACTGGCAGTTGTACCACAGTTTGTGCAAGCTGCACCTGTCTACCCAGCATCTGGATTTGATGACTCTATAGGTTAACTCCAACAGTGTAACACGTAACAAGTGACTCTCAATCACACAAACGAGTAGTGATTCTCCACTGCCCGGCCATGAGAGAGCTGTTGCTGTGAGCCTTGGGCCTGTTCCCGTACAACATTCTCAATGGACGATGTCCTTGACCTCACAGAACCACTTATCACAACAATGTCACGATTATTGTCAAAATGCCCATGATGTGCTGATAAAGAATTTCTGATCCCCCCTGCATTTCCATGTGATCTTGGTGATCCCCGCGGCAAGGTCGTAGGAGTACGCGGCCTCTCCATGGCAACGATATAGTCTGTTAAGGTAACATCCGATGACCCTCCAGATTCCAGTGGGATAGGATGTGTACGGAAATGCTCCAGCATGTCAAATATTGTCTGAAACCACAGGTGTTGTACACGACATTGCCCTTCATTGTTAATTGTCATCCGTAAATGCTGAAAACAAGAAAAAACAGAGTGAATACTCGTGGTTTAACACTGCTTTGTGCAGTATTTCTGTTATAACCTATTCTGACCTGTGATCCACACTCAGAGGGACCTATTCTGACCTGTGATCCACACAGGAAGACCCCCACAGGTTGTTAAGACCTATTCTGACCTGTGATCCACACAGGAAGACCCCCATAGGATGTTAAGACCTATTCTGAACTGTGATCCACACAGGAAGACCCCCACAGGTTGTTAAGACCTATTCTGACCTGTGATCCACACAGGAAGACCCCCATAGGATGTTAAGACCTATTCTGAACTGTGATCCATACAGGAAGACCCCAACAGGTTGTTAAGACCTATTCTGAACTGTGATCCACACAGGAAGAGCCCCACAGGTTGTTAAGACCTATTCTGACCTGTGATCCACACAGGAAGACCCCCATAGGATGTTAAGACCTATTCTGAACTGTGATCCACACAGGAAGACCCCCACAGGTTGGTAAGACCTATTCTGACCTGTGATCCACTCAGGAAGACCCCCACAGGTTGTTAAGACCTATTCTGACCTGTGATCCACACAGGAAGACTCCCACAGGTTGTTAAGACCTATTCTGACCTGTGATCCACACAGGAAGACCCCCACAGGTTGTTAAGACCTATTCTGACCTGTGATCCACACAGGAAGACCCCCACAGGTTGTTAAGACCTATTCTGAACTGTGATCCACACAGGAAGAGCCCCACAGGTTGTTAAGACCTATTCTGACCTGTGATCCACACAGGAAGACCCCCACAGGAAGACCCCCACAGGTTGTTAAGACCTATTCTGAACTGTGATCCATACAGGAAGACCCCAACAGGTTGTTAAGACCTATTCTGAACTGTGACCCACACAGGAAGAGCCCCACAGGTTGTTAAGACCTATTCTGACCTGTGATCCACACAGGAAGACCCCCATAGGATGTTAAGACCTATTCTGAACTGTGATCCACACAGGAAGACCCCCACAGGTTGGTAAGACCTATTCTGACCTGTGATCCACTCAGGAAGACCCCCACAGGTTGTTAAGACCTATTCTGACCTGTGATCCACACAGGAAGACTCCCACAGGTTGTTAAGACCTATTCTGACCTGTGATCCACACAGGAAGACCCCCACAGGTTGTTAAGACCTATTCTGACCTGTGATCCACACAGGAAGACCCCCACAGGTTGTTAAGACCTATTCTGAACTGTGATCCACACAGGAAGACCCCCACAGGTTGTTACGACCTATTCTGACCTGTGATCCACACAGGAAGACCCCCACAGGAAGACCCCCACAGGTTGTTAAGACCTATTCTGAACTGTGATCCACACAGGAAGACCCCCACAGGTTGTTAAGACCTATTCTGACCTGTGATCCACACAGGAAGACTCCCACAGGTTGTTAAGACCTATTCTGACCTGTGATCCACACAGGAAGACCCCCACAGGTTGTTAAGACCTATTCTGACCTGTGATCCACACAGGAAGACCCCCACAGGTTGTTAAGACCTATTCTGAACTGTGATCCATACAGGAAGACCCCCACAGGTTGTTAAGACCTATTCTGAACTGTGAGCCACACAGGGTGATCCACACAGGAAGACCCCCACAGGAAGACCCCCACAGGTTGTTAAGACCTATTCTGAACTGTGATCCACACAGGAAGACCCCCACAGGTTGTTAAGACCTATTCTGACCTGTGATCCACACAGGAAGACCCCCACAGGTTGTTACGACCTATTCTGACCTGTGATCCACACAGGAAGACCCCCACAGGTTGTTAAGACCTATTCTGACCTGTGATCCACACAGGAAGACCCCCACAGGTTGTTACGACCTATTCTGACCTGTGATCCACACAGGAAGACCCCCACAGGTTGGTAAGGGCATACTGGGACCTGTTCTGACTTATGATCCATTCAAGAAGACCCCCACAGATTACTTGGGACTATTTCAGAATCAATAGAGGTAAACAATCATGAGCTAATGTAGGAATGTTTGGCCTGGAATCTCCAGGGGAGGGCATGGTGTGCTGGGGACATATTCTCACCCAGGTATCAGGGGGTACTAGAACAGGACATGCCAGTTCTTCCTTACCTTAGCTCTACCCTGGAAGTTAAAAGTAAGGACATATTCTGACAGGGAAATCAGGGGGTACTAGCGCAGGCCAGGCCAGTTCATCCTTACCTTAGCTCTACCCTGGAAGTTAAAAGTGAGGACATATTCTGACAGGGAAAACAGGGGGTACTGGGGCAGGCCAGGCCAGTTCTTGCTTACCTTAGCTCTACCCTGGAAGTTAAAAGTGAGGACATATTCCCCTGTCCGTGTCTCACTCTTCCGGACAAGGAACACGCCATGTCCGATCGGACCTTGTTGCAGGACCAGCTGAGCAGCTTCAGCTCGAGACAGGGTCCCATGGAACCAGGGATATTCCCGCAACATTGTGTCAATTGAGCCTTCACCAAGCATATCCCGATGTTCTGAAATTGGTATAAAGAAATCTACAATTAAATTGGAATTAGACTCAGACATTGAAGCAGACATGGCAAGGTAGACTTAATCATCATTATTAAATCAGAATCACAAACAGTAAAAACTACTGCATCCCTTCAGAGATTTCCGGTAAATGAACAGGTAATAACCAACTGGTCAATGAAATGTGAAATCTGAGATAACTTATAACTATATATGATGATTTGCCACACACAGATATGCAGATACAATCATTATTCTCTGTGTGTTCTTGTAAACAAAGTAGGAAATTAGCAATCAGCTGTGGTTTGGTTAAAAAGTAATCAATAACATAATTTCAAGGATTCTGTTGAAATCATAATGAAAGTGTTAACTGTTGAAAGTGAACAAACCGAAGCCACTGTCGTATCTGGGTGAACCGGCCACATCCACTGCACTTGATACTCTACTGGATACAGGCGTGGCATGGGGTGTGCTCCACGGTCGGGGGGAAGGACGAGGAGGCACCTCCGGTGGGTTTGCTCCAATGGAACCCTGAGAGGAACTGCGCTGGTGGGCACTGATAGGAGGGGACTCTGTACAATACAAAAACATACTTTATTCAGACTTTCAACATAGCAAACAACTTGTAATGCACAAAATGCATATGTAATTTTAGATGATCGAGTTGTTTCAATACTTTAAACCTTTAAGGAAACAACCATTCTAGGATGTGGACGTGTGGGGGAAGGAGGGACATAATAGTGCCAAGAACAGTTCTAAAAGGAACAATTACATGTATTTATTCTAATTATAACGTAAACATTCCCTCTGGATTATGGTAGCCTTATTCCTGTGGATACACAGATTACATACAGAAAATCAAATGAAATTTTAACACTAAGTCATAGCTATTCCTATTTGATTTTCTGTATGTAATCTGTGTATCCACAGGAATAAGGCTACCATAATCCAGAGGGAATGTTTACGTTATAATTAGAATAATCAGTATAATAAATCTTTGTAGGACACAGTAAAGTACCTAAGGTAAAGAGATCTTAATCTTTACCTATTCTTAACAAATGAACACCTGTTCAATTTAGAATCGGTAATTATGCCTCTAAAAAGTAAAACAAAATACTGATCTCCACCCCAAGTACAGGTGCACTTCTAATGAAAATTAAATGGTTGCTTCCTATCTTTTTCAATCAGTCATAAAATATGTATCCACAATTCTTCTTTTAAAAAGTTTCTGTAACCACTGACATCAGACAAAAATGAGTTGGTCATGCATATGAGAAAAATCATGGAATATTTTCATCTTTATTTTCCAAGACCAAGATATCAGCGGTTGCATCCCTAAGAGTCATACTGAGTGAAGCATCATAAAATCTCTCTAAAGGCTCACACGACTGAAGCAATTTGTCATCTCACCTTTTCTCTCTATTGAGCCTGATGGAGCAGTGGGAAGCCTTGGTCTCCTTTCAAAACAAAACCATCAAGATGAAATTAAGGTTATTATCACAAAGTATCATCTCTCAAGTTCCCTGAGAGACCTGTCAGCATTACTGCTGCTGTGAGTGAGTGAGTGAGTTTAGTTTTACGCCACACTCAGCAATATTCCAGCTATATGGCAGCGGTCTACCGCTGCTATGACATCATCTGTCTACAGAGTTGAAAGAAACTTTACAGGAGTTTAAGTATAATTAGGCTTGCCAATGGCTCCAGATGACTTCACAACCAGCCGAAGAATTTCTCAAACTCAATGAAAGAGTTTCTTTGCACAATTCCAACTCTATCTAGATAACAGGATAATATCCATGTAGGTAGTCCCAACTTGGTCTTCAATAGGGTTGGGAATTGGTTAAAATCTCATAATTGATGATTGGTTCATTACAACAGATCAATCATCAAAAATAATTGATTAACGTCATTTATCCAATTTTCCTGTTATGTTGGTTAATGCACAAAGTGTTTGGTTTTCTTTTTTGCAAATTGTACAAAATGCATTTGCGAATTTCACATCTTTAAAGGATTACTAGTATGTTAGGAACATAAATCTCCTTGAGTCTTTAAGATAGATTGAATCATGACTTGAAACGAGCTTGTAGTGCTTATGAAATGCAAATTTAATGACCCAGACAGAACCAACCATGTGAGAAATATTGTTAATGCCAACAAGTGTTCCAAAGGTTTTTGTGTTCGATTATGAGAAAACATGATCGATTGCTTGGTCATTTAGTCACTGCAACCAATCTTCGATTATTTCAATTAATCGGACCAGTCTTCAAGTGACAGTCTAACCAGATGGTTTACACACAACCTCCAGAGATGTAAATACATTTAAAAGAATGTGGATGACAAGCTGAGTACATACATGGCCTGAGAATCATCTTCTGTACATCGGTTGTGCTGTATCACCCCCTGAACCACCTCCAGCCAGCTCTTCATCTCTGAATACGATGATGCCTCGATCACATACTCTATCGTGCCTTCTCCCTGAAATACATGACAACTCATTATACCTCGGCACCTTTGGTGGACATGAACAAGGTTCTAACTGGAACAACATTGAGATTAAAACCACAATCAGGTCAAGCCGTAACTTAAGGTCTAAACCTCTTTTTCCACTCTGAAGGACTTCCTTTGAGTGCGTCTTGCTTTTCAGATCCTTGTATCATCAAATATGAGTATTTACAATTTATACACTGTAAGGGAAAACACAGCTATTGTGTGAGTGATTTGGATTTTACGCCGCTTTTAGCAATACCCCAGCAATGTCATGGCGGGGGACACCAGAAATGGGCTTCACACATTGTACCCATGTTGGGAATCGAACCCGGGTCTTCAGCGTGACGAGCGAATGCTTTAACCACTGGGTTATCCCACCACTCCATATAGCTCATGACCCTCACTGTGTGATAATACTGGTACTCGGGAGTCTTACCTTCATCACAAAAGAATTTTCATGATCTGGCATCTCTAGTGCAGTTGTCTCCCTTGCATCAGTAATGAGTAAACAGAACAACCCGGACTTTGGCTTCATGGACTGGAAACAGAACAGGAGTCCATTAGAGAATTACTTCAAACATGTGATAAGTAAACGGTGTAAAGTGTTCACATCAGTGTTTAATCAATCAGTGTTACACCATAACCATTAACACACAGACGAGGAGACAACAATGTGACATTCGTGATATAGTTCGGTGCAATAATACCACACAAGCTCACCATGCTCCATCATCAACTATTCACAAACAACAGTCCATTAGTAGGCAAGGTGGGTTTTTTTCAGTTCATGTCATAGAGCTGCATGGATAGCCAAACAAATCCCATGTAATCCCTTGCAACTGATTAACTACTGAGTGAAAAGTGATCGGTTTCATGAGTGAGTGAGTTGGCTGTATTCCTACAGGGAACAATCGGGGAACAGATTGTCCATCAAGAGATAGGACCTTAAAGGAGGAGGACTTTCACGTTGTGAAACTGGTCAGAGAGGTCTATCTCTTCAGAGACATCCACAGACTCTTGTATGTGGAGACAAACCTGGGATCAACATCCAGGTAATTATGGCTGATAATGTCAGCTGCAGGGTAATATTATAAGTTGTTCACTGGTCTCGAGGGGGGCATGGGTTGATGTACCATCGAGGCCACATCAACCCATGGGCCCCGAGGGACCAGTGAACAACGTATTTATCTTACCAAACACCTCAATGGTAATTTTGAAGCACGGGTATCAGATCATAGTTAGTATGGAGTACAAGACAAGAAAAACAATTTAGAGTTATCTCCCTTCAATCGATTTGCATTCGCAAAACATGGGTAATTTCCGTACATCATACGTGATTCAATGTTATTCGAGATAAAGAATTACTACTACGAAGTACCAAATGAGTTCGGTATTCCCAGCGGGGTACATAGAAAATGTTACTCACTTGTAAGCGGGGTACATTGAAAATAATAGAAGAGCACTCAGCCAATCAGAAAACAACATTTATGTGTGAGGCAAGATAATACGCAATGTATTCTATTGAAACATGGCTGCATGTAGTTAGAACTGCCTGGAGGAATGAGACAAGTGCATGTCTGATTTCGTTTGGTTGGTTGGTTGTGTACTGCCGCATTCAGCAATATTCCAGCTGTATGGCGGCGGTCTGTAAATAGTCGAGTCTGGACCATCGATCTACACAACTGGGATTCGATGACTAGTGTGAACCAAGTCAGCGAGTCTGACCACCCGCCTCTTACTACAAGCATGGGTTGCTGAAGACCAATTCTAACCTGGATCTTCACTGATATATGTGAAGTGTTATATGTTAGAAGAACCTGAAACAAACATATCCAAGAAAGCCAAAGTCTGTAAACTTTTGCCAGTTCAAGTCTGACAATTAAGAAGCTTCCTTAGTTCCTTTTCATCCCATTTTAAGTTAATTTCCTAACTGTTTTTCTGTAAAATGATTTCATCTCAAAGACTAGAATTAGTCCAAAGATGCAACAGAATGATCTCCTTCTGACTATCAATCTTGAAGACTTCCGATTCTTCTCTTCATCACCACAACAGAATCTATCAACTCACAAACCTCAAGTAGATTAAATGTTTGTATATGTATTTCTTGGTCCTCACATATTCATATCAGGATAACCTCCATGAAATACACAATACCGAACAGACAACACAATACTGTGCCATCACCAGCTGTTCACCATACTACATCAACCAATATATATTCTGTCTGCTGCAGTCAACAATACTCTACATCACAGAGGTCTGTAAATACATCGGACCTGTGAACATTCGGGTTAGAATTGCTCTTCAGCAACCCATGCTTGTTATCGTAAGAAGTGACTAACGGGATGGGGTGGTCGGGCTCACTGGCTTCGTTGACACATGTCATTGAATCCCAATCACATAGATCAATGCTCATGCTGTTGATCACTGGATTGTCTGGTCCAGGTTATTTACAGACTACCACCATATAGTTGAAATATTATCGAGCGCACCGCTAAACAACAACCGAAGTGTAAATACATGGTGTCTGAACAACACAAACAGGTGATGAGAGCAACACTGTCAGCAGACTCGTACACCGTCACCACTAATTCCCTTCCTGGTTCAGAAACAAGCATGGGTGGCTTGAGGCCTTATCTGGCCTGACCAGACTCAAGGTCTGTTTGTACAGTACAAACACAAGCAACGACCTTGCAATACTTTAGGGAATACAGACATCTAAAAAAAGGGATTTCATTGATTATCCAACCCTAAAATAATGAAAGAGGAAAAACAAATCATGAAAAGCATGTCTGCCCTTTTCCACAGTCCAGCATGCTTCACATCGTGATCTGTAAACCCAGAAATGTAAGAAGCTGGTTGTCATGATGACCTGGACAGATGTAGAGGCAGTCACTTCCTACACTCAATACAGGACATAAACAAGCAAATGGCTAAATGATCAGATAGTTGATGTTACACTACATAACAGAGGCTGAAGGGCTACTGACACTTTAGATAACAAGTTCATTAGCATATAGAGATATTCCTCTCCGACATGACCGGATATGTTCACAAGATACTCAGCCGACTTTGCGGTCTTCGTGGCACATAAACCGACACATAGATGTTTAGCAAAGGGATATGACACTACAGAAGTGAACTCAAATTCAGTATCTCTACTTAGATTACCAATATCATCACAAACACCTGTGTCTCCAACATCTAGCTACACACCTGTATTAACTTGATTAACTTGATTACTTCAGACACTTGTGGTAACCTGTGTGCTACCTGTCTATTCACAACCAGAATCTTTACACACCTGTGTGTTACCTGTCTAGTCACAACAAGAATCATTACACACCTGTGTGTTACCTGTCTAGTCACAACAAGAATCATTACACACCTGTGTGTTACCTGTCTAGTCACAACAAGAATCATTACACACCTGTGTGTTACCTGTCTAGTCACAACAAGAATCATTACACACCTGTGTGTTACCTGTCTAGTCACAACAAGAATCATTACACACCTGTGTGTTACCTGTCTAGTCACAACAAGAATCATTACACACCTGTGTGTTACCTGTCTAGTCACAACATGAATCATTACACACCTGTGTGTTACCTGTCTAGTCACAACAAGAATCATTACACACCTGTGTGTTACCTGTCTAGTCACAACAAGAATCATTACACACCTGTGTGTTACCTGTCTAGTCACAACAAGAATCATTACACACCTGTGTGTTACCTGTCTAGTCACAACAAGAATCATTACACACCTGTGTGTTACCTGTCTAGTCACAAGAATCATTACACACCTGTGTGTTACCTGTCTAGTCACAACAAGAATCATTACACACCTGTGTGTTACCTGTCTAGTCACAACAAGAATCATTACACACCTGTGTGTTACCTGTCTAGTCACAACAAGAATTACACACCTGTGTGTTACCTGTCTAGTCACAAGAATCATTACACACCTGTGTGTTACCTGTCTAGTCACAACAAGAATCATTACACACCTGTGTGTTACCTGTCTAGTCACAACAAGAATCATTACACACCTGTGTGTTACCTGTCTAGTCACAACAAGAATCATTACACACCTGTGTGTTACCTGTCTAGTCACAACAAGAATCATTACACACCTGTGTGTTACCTGTCTAGTCACAACAAGAATCATTACACACCTGTGTGTTACCTGTCTAGTCACAGGCCTTGTACTTTGCCACTGATACAGACTTTGACACATTCAGTGTGAGAAGCTATGAAGCAGTGTGCAAAACAGCCACTGGCCTGCTAGTCCATGGCTAGTAAAAATCCAGTGAGGCCAGTAAATCTCACAGTCACTGTCCCGACTGACTAGTGAATTTTCATGGGAAGATTTTGCACATATATCACTCTCTCCGGCTTGTTATGTAATAATACACTTTTAAACCATGCAAGATTATGGCCTGAAAAAGTGTTCATCATATTAGGAGTTTAATGATGAAACCCATGTCATGCCGACAATATCTTATCCTCATCTATTTTTGTAATCTTTTGCTTAGTTCCTACATTCAAATTTTGGGCTATTGAGTTATTTTGTGGGCTAGTAACTTTCAGAAATAGCTAGCCCGTCTGGCTAGCAAAATTAGGACACAATTTCGCAAACTGTGAAGGCTATGTCATGTGTAAAACACAGACCATGTCGTGTGTTTATTGATACAGGCTTCGTCACATTCAGTGTTTACTAAATTACAATGTACATTGTGATCAGTAAAGCAGAACCTATATGATGTGGGCGGACAAATTCTAGCGGAAAATTACATAATGGCAGTATGGATAATGATAGTAGACTGTGCATTATTTATGGTCCTGTTTCAGTAAACACGATAGCATCACCAGCATCCCATTACCAGTTACTGAAGCAAGACACTACACGCCTACATACTGTATTACAGTCAACTCTCGTCAAATATATTCTGCATAACAGTTCAGGTTTTGTGGATGGACTTCCTTGGTCTTTATGCAAAGATAAAGGATATATAACACAAACTTCATATAGTTGTTTTCTTTTTCACTTTTGAAACTTTTACAAATTTACCAAAATGAAATACGCATTTTTTTAAAAATAAGCATTCTGAATGTTTGTTGTACCCTGCAACATAGTAGTTTTTTGGGGTAAATCAAGAACTTATTGGTCAAACTCCCAATCAGAAGAAACATTATAAGCCTAGGCCAATTTTATTTCTTGTTTTACGGATCCGCCTGTCTTATTGTTTCAAGAATAAGAAGAAAAAAAAAAAAAGTAATTGTCCCCGCTCAAAAACATAAAATCCTAATGTTTTTATTGGCCAAAAATGTAAACTTACAGAAAAAGTTTCTTTAGATTGTTTTTTTCCCCATATACACTTCATAAATTGCCAAAAGTAAAATACTTTGTGTACTTAAAAGGAATATTACTTTGACTGGTGATTTTTTTTTCCTCCTGCCTTTAGGTTTTCTGAGGACAAAAATCCATAAAACAAGAAATAAAATTGGTCTGGCCTAATGGAAATATTTCAATATAGAACAAACTTTATGGATAACAACTTCTTTTATTCGTGAGTGCTAAGTTTCGATACAGATTCTTGTACTGTTGTCTAGAATCTGTATCGAAACGTCACTCACGAATAAAAGAAGTTGTTATCCATAAAGTTTGTTCTATATTGTACTTCCCAACTTATAAAATGCCACTCAAAGAAGGAGATATTTCAGTATCATTTTTTTAAACCTGAGTCACATAGTCAATTACAATTTAGTAAATAGTACCTCACATTACCGTTTGTCTAAAGAGGGAAAGAAGCTTGAGTGAAGCAAATTTAGTCAGAAAGCCAGGATTACATTTTGTGAGTGAGTAGGGTAAGTAACTGGAATTTTATTAGACACATTAGACACACCTTGCATAATATTTATAATACACTCATGATATCAGGAGTGTCAGTCAGAAATTTACAATCATATTATGATTTTTCCACACCTCAATATTTTCAAGTTTACAGAATATTGCCCATGCCTCCCAAGGAATGCTATGGTAAACATAACTTCTCCCATTCAGGAAAACACTCTGTACTTCTAAAAGGTTTAAACAAAACTGAAAATCATACCACAAAGTTATACTTTCACGACAGCTTTACAGAAACATACCTTCTTTTACAGAACTGACCATGTTACTATGGTTACTGAAATGGTTTGTAAACAATACAGCAGAAATTCTACTTAAGATAGTTATAATGCTTTTCATCTCCTTGAAGCAATTCACATGATCAAGCTGATAATTAACATGACACATTTTGTTTTCCATAAAAGTTCAAGTGATTGTTTCATTTATAGTCAGCAATATTACGGCTGTGTCATGCTGACGATCTTAATGACATTGTCTGAATGACCTAACCTAGTTTTTATGAAAGCTTGTCTGCACAGTCAGCTATAAAAATGTTGGTGTGAGTGAATGCAAAACAATGCAGTTGAGGACTGTGTGTGGGTGAGTTGTGTCTGGTGCAGGTGGTACATCACCATGGCAGCATGCACAGCTCACAACACTTCCATAAACATCCTCTTAACAATATTTGGATGAATCATATTTGAGGCAACGTATAACATATTTATCACACGTCAGCACAAACCCTTGCAGAAGGATCCAAATGACTGTTACTGACTATAAGAATATTTATCACAACCATAAAAGGCAGTAGTCATCCATATGACTTGGACTGTCTCCACTGCTTGGACTGTTGTTTACTGTTCAGCTGGTAGAGCCCACTGAGTGAGTGAGTTTAGGTTTACGCCAAATCAGGAGCAGACAAAACAGTGATTGATATTAAGAGCATGGTCCCAGGCCATCAAGGTCCAATGAGACAATTTCAACAGTCACCCTGCCCAGCAAGTATATGAGGGGTGGGGTCAGTTCTGTCACTTGTTTAATGCCTCACTCAGCAATATTCCAGCTATATGACGGCGATTTGTAAATAATCAAGTCTGGACCAGACAATCCAATGATCAACAGCATGACCATCAATCTACGCAAATGGGATATGATGACATGTGTCGACCAAGTCAGCCAGTCTGACCACCCGATCCCGTTAGTTGCCCTTTAGGAATATTACGACAAGCATGGGTTATTGAAGATCAATTCTAACCCGGATCTTAACGGTCGGTAGAACCCAGGACTCAGTCAGGACTATAAATAGTAACAGTGAGCAGGATCTGCTTCAAACCTCTACATTATGGAGACTTAACCTGGCATGTTTCTGATCTGGATTGGGAAGCCTTAGAACATAGCGTGCTGAAACCTTTGTCATGCCATGTGTACTCGTCAGAATGTTCTCAACAAAACATTGACGTCTAATTGTATTTACTATTTGATGTGTAATGAGAGGTTGATTAACCATAATCAATCCTTGTGTGAACTGTTTCCTCAGTGGTGGACAGCATGGCAGATATACATGTGAATGTTGAAGGTGTACAATAAATCCTTTGTCATCAAACTCACGACATTTCAGCTTCTCCACAAACCCAACATGACAAGTGAGTGAGTGAGTATGGTTTTATGCCGCTTTTAGCCATATTCCAGCAATATCACGGCAGGGGACACCAGAAATGGGCTTCAAACATTGTACCCATCTGGGGAATCGATCCTGGGTCTTTGGTGTGATGAGCGATTGCTTTAACCACAAGGCTACCCAACTGCCACTTTAACATGACAAGTCTATCATTTTAATGGATTCCTTTCGACATTCCTATAGTAATGCATTAATGGTCAAACAGCAAAATAGAGCATGACACTGAAACTAAAAGAAAACTGACATGACTCCTCTGATACAGAACATTGTGTATGTGTCCGGCAACCCTACACTACAGCATGACGGCGAAACATTGAAACTTGCTTTGGCTGCTCTAAAACACCGACATCTGACGGAGGATATGTTGTCGCTAGCAATCCTGCAGTCATGCTGCACAATACCCTAACAGCCTTATATTACACCCATCAGTGAACACAAACCACCTCCAGCTGTTGCCGTGATCCATGTAACACTTCCATGAAAATGATATACTGGCAATGGCATAATCTCAAATACATTTATATTTAATCTTTCACTTGTGTCATCCATTTCAACTAAGTGAGAATAATGATGAGGAAAGATTGTTCTAATAATGTTCCAAGTTCAGGTCTATCTGCAGCAGGTGCTTGGACTCCTGATTGTTGAAGACAGATTAGTCAGTGTGCAGCTGGAGTGAAGGGTATTTCATCAGTTGAGATGAAACATGGAATGAAATATTACCATATGTGGCCCTATAGTGAACAATATGTCAATATGTAGGACACAATTTGTACTTTGAACTTGTCCCTGACAAGCTGAGTATGTACCCTAGGATTTCGCCTGCTGATCAAGGCCAGGTATACACATGAACAGCCATTCCTGCATACAGTGAGTTAGTGAGTGTGTCAGGGAAGGGGTGGGGTGGGAGGAGGTTAGAGCAGTTGTTTGTTATATCCCAAATCAGAATGTGCAAAAGGACAGCCAAAGTGATGCAGCTATAGTATTTGTTAACCATTTTGGTGAAATCTATGACAATAGATTTGGTGATGACAAACCTTAACTATAATCAAGCCAAATCTGGGATTCAAACCCCATCAGGTCATGGCATGACTTAGGGCCTAAACCTCTTTCTACACTCTGAAGGACTTCCTTTGAGTCACATATGATGACTTCCTGAGTGATATAGTGATATAGTGAGTGAGTGAGTGACTATTAACAGGAAGCACATATGAAGCATTCACAGACTTTGTAATAGACAGCCTGCATCATGACCTCCACCACTTGACGTTTTCTCTTTTCACGAAGGGTATATTAACGGGGAGACATTGACATCTTACCTACAACATGATTTTCTGCATTGCTACTGATTTCCCCAATTGAGGGGCACCAATGAGGGGCACCAGCAAGGGGGACCAGCGAGGGGCACCAGCAAGGGGGACCAGCGAGGGGCACCAGCAAGGGGGACCAGCGAGGGGCACCAGCAAGAGGGACCAGCGAGGGGAGAGACATGTGGGAGGGACATGGCGGGTGGCCCAGAGGACGGACTAAGTGACATCTCACTGCCACATAGGTGATGGCTACATGAGAACTACCATGTCATATCATCAGCTCTTCATGTAATCTGTCGACCCGTGAAGTTCCGGGGTAGAATAGGTCTTCAGCAACCCATGCTTGCCACAAAAGGCGACTATGCTTGTCTGTCAACTAACGGGATCAGGTGGTCAGGCTCGATGACTTGGTTGACACATGTCATCGGTTCCCAATTGCGCAGATTGATGCTCATGCTGTTGACCACTGGATTGTCTGGTCCAGACTGGCTTATTTGCAGACCGCCGCCATATAGCTGGATTATTGCTGAGTGTGGCGTAAAACTAAACTCACTCACTCCTGTAATCTGTCACAGCAGCATGGAGGTGGAGTAAGGGCTGCTGATCCTGCTAGATACTGCCCAAACTAGTTGTATTTTATTTCACTTGTCTTTTTCCCCTCAACTGAGAGTGCTATGTGTCCATTCCCTGCAACATGCCAGGTAAATGCAGACCCAACCACTTGGAAGTAGCATAAGCAATATGTTCACAAACCATGTTCAGTTTGCCTGACTACACAGGTGGGATTCAATCCCCCTAACAGATAGGTACAACTCAAGCCCCCTCAAAAGACTGGTGGGAGACAGGTAATTGTCAACCCATTCCAGCAATACAGACAGGTGAAAATCAACCCACTGACCAGACAGACAGGTAATTGTCAACCCATTCCTGCAATACAGACAGGAGGGAGTCAGCCCACTGACCAGACAAACAGGTAATTGTCAACCCATTCCTGCAATACAGACAGGTGAGAATCAACCCACTGACCAGACAAACAGGTAATTGTCAACCCATTCCTGCAATACAGACAGGAGGGAGTCAGCCCACTGACCAGACAGACAGGTAATTGTCAACCCATTCCAGCAATAAAGACAGGTGAAAATCAACCCACTGACCAGACAGACAGGTAATTGTCAACCCATTCCAGCAATAAAGACATGTAATTGTCAACCCATTTCAGCAATACAGACAGGTAATTGTCAACCCATTCCAACAATTCTGACCAGACAGACAGGTGGGCTATTGTACAGCTACAGGCCTACAAGCTTCCTACAGTCAACAACAAACACATGCAGACACTAGCCACAACACACTGCTTGAAATCAATATCACCCCCTCACTCTGCATCAGCGACCATGACATTGATCCAAACATAAACTCTGACCTTGATCTGCATGCTCATTGGTGAGTGTTGATAAACACCAACAGTTAAAATGAGAACGCCATGTGAGTGTGGGGCTCCTGGCTGGTCACTTGTGGGGCTCTACACAGGCGGTGCTCACATACAGCATAATGAATTATGTCAGGAATTACAGATCTGTCGGGATGTCTGTTGAGCAAGGCTTCCTCTTTCAGTTACCTCATCAGCAATAGGATCTTAGTTCTCACTACCTCTATACAACAAACAAGGACATCACATTACAGAGAACTTTTGTCTGATCAATCTGAGCCACACCAGAATAAGGAAAGACAGTCAGAAAGTATTTTCTAATCATTTAAACTTAGTCAGGTTCAACATGGGGATACCATATCCCAGTTTCAGGTCACACAATGATTCCATCACAATCAGCTCTCTCCTGCTTCTATTTTATAAAAATTGAAACAGAAGAGACTTACAGACATCGAGTCTCGAGTCAGTAATTGGCCAGTTTGGAACTAACTCTGAAAATCAAGAAAGCTGCTTTCTCACTGGTGAATCTCCCTCTTACAAGTCATTCTATTGGTTGGTCAAGATTTCATAAAGGTCGCTCTGAGGTGAACGGGGGAACTCAAATCTTTGTTCAACAATAGTGAAACAAAAGATCATATTTTAATGACATTGCTTCTAAAGCAACCTTCAACTTCATCAGTCTATGCTCAAAGCAGTTCACAAATATGCCCACTCTAAAATATCTCCAGATCTGACACAGATTGTCTCATTGTAAGTCACACCCACCACTTCATCATTTAGATTTGTGACAAGCATCTATCCATATTGTCATGTCTCAGTCAGCAGTCTGTACGTCACCATGCCACAGCATTAATATAACATCCTTGTACATTGTGTAATGCCTGCCTCAGGCAATAACCTGATCCATTACGACTAGCTTACCCTATAACCCCAGCAGTCAATGCTAATAATACTCAGAAAAACTTTGGAAATCACACTTTCCAGAACAAGTGTTTTCACATTTGTTTGAAATCTCATGATGTGGGGAAAATGGTTTCTGTGTACCATCCAGAATGTCAGCAAACAGGACACTGGCATGACACTCACAATCAAGGGAAACAACTTGGTGTATTCACCCCAGGCTGCACACAGTATAATACCAATTAATGGCTCCTGATGAGAGGCTATTGACTACATAAGAACATCATTACCACACCAGCAGGAACATTGACAGCCTGTTCAAAAGTTCAATAATCATCTGTAACAAAACACAATCCTTCTCGGTTGCAACTCTGCTTTGTTCAACAAAATTAATTCACATAATGTTTTTCTCAGCATGTCAGCAATGAGGTTCATTCACATGTTAACCAGCATCATTACCTGGCTGGTGCCCAAGGTCATCCTCATCCACAAATAGTTTAAATGTTTACTTGAAATAAGGAAGCTATCACCTATGCTCCGGATGTAATTATTAGTGACTAATTATGCCTAAGACATTACATGGTACTATATTAATAAACATTAATTACAATGCGAACCAAGCTTCTGACTAAACTATTTTATGTATATTGATTCTTGATCAAATAATGCTGCAATGATGTATTCTTTAGAACAAAAGTATTATTTAATGCTAATCCTGACTCATACTATTTACTACCCATGAAGATCGGGTTAGAATTGATCTTCAGTAACCCATGCTTGTTGTAAGAGGCGACTAACGGGATCAGGTGGTCAGGCTCGCTGACTTGGTTGACACATGTCATCGTATCCCAATTGCGTAGATTGATGCTCATGCTGTTGATCACTGAATTGTCTGGTCCAGACATGACTATTTACAGACCGCTGCCATATAGCTGGAATATTGCTGAGTGCGGCGTAAAAATGAACTCACTCACTCATACTATTTACTTGTTACTTGTTTCTCACACAATTAGAGATATGGTGGAAACGCTCTGAGTTATGTTCCCCAAGAACAATAAAAACATATCACCCAAACACATCTCTCAACTGTACATGTGCACAGCCCCCTGTGTGACCAGTCTGTGACACGTGACTCTTTCCATGTCCAAATAATAACAAAGTTAGTGGAAAGTGGGGATGGTTGGGAGGTACTTTAGCACATGAGTCAGGATAAATATCAAATAACATTTTTACTCTACAAAATACAGTTTACGTCTTCTCCTGACGCGTAGTATTTGCTTGAATCCGTCAGCAGGTGTAAGGGCCAAGTAAATTTGAATTCATGTACTGTTCATTTAACCCCAAAGGAACTTCCAGTCTTCTTGAATCTGATGAAACGGGGTACTACCTTCTTTTGGAACAAAAGATGTAAATCATAAAGATTTCGTGGAATTGTAATATTCAAATGGGATATGATTCTGGCTTGTCTGAAGACAATCCATACATTAATAATACGTAGTAAATCTACTTATGAATCTTACTCACTCATTTCTTCAACACACACACACACACCACACACCCCATGGAAGCATGGATTCTCAGTCATTGTTATGGGACAGTAATCACCACCTGACTTCCATGGGTCTACATGATTGTTGGTGAGTATTATCTTCTCAAAGGAATTGTCAAATGGTTGCACTATTACCAAAGGACCAAACTGATGAATACCCGCAACATCAGATTGCTCAGATACAGTTGTTCCAGAAACTAGAAAGAGCTTGAACATCATCTAAAACCCCCTTCTTCTTAGAGGCATCTTTGCAAGATGAATGCAAAGAACTCGGACTGGACAAAGTGATATATCGTCTGTCTTCTGAATTGATGTAAGACCTGGAATATGCAACTATCAGGTTGTAGAGAGCTGATTCTTTGCTAACCTCGAGTGTCCTCTCATCCTAGAAAACAAGAGACCAAGGGGATGATCTATTCCAATGAAATCCCACTTCAAACAGAAATGAGGCGATGAATGTTCATCTCTGTCGAATCTGGTAGATCTGACTTGTTCTGATGCTGGTAAAACATTTCAGAATTGTTTAAGTCCCAAGTAGGAACTCTTCTGTTGATCCTTAAATCCAGCAGAGAGGCGATGGATTCCATGACCTGGGTGTAAACATTTGTTGTTGTCGATGTGTCTATCCATCTGAAGATGATCTCTGACCATTTAGAAATGGTCATGGTCCTATTCTTGTTTAGCAGCAATGCTGCTTTTCGTGAGGCAGTGATCTGAAAAGCATCAGAAATGATGATGAAATCCCTTTGATGATGACTGGTCATCTCACAGTCACAGCTATGGTGGTAGGTACCAATAGTCAATACCCCTGAGTCAATCAGTTCACGTAAGCTGTGCTTGTTGTGATTCCAGCATAAACAGGTTTCTTTACAACCCTAGGATTTGCTGACACATGATGTAAAACAGATCTGCACATGAGCACTGCATTCTGTTAACTTCTTGACTGTTCAAATTTCCCAATAAGTCATGAAGAGTTGATGGCTCTTTGCCTGAAAAATGCCTTCTTAACTGGATTCTCTGCATAGAATTTTGTACATGGAGTTCATAGTCTCAACTGACATGATCAGAATCTGATCCTCAGAGTTTTTACAACTACTTTACTTGCACAATGACATTGGCTGCGTTAAGGTCTGACCAGGATTGACATTATAAAGGCTTCACAAAGGTCTGAGGTATAAATGCCCGAGGTTACATGAAGGTCTGATGTTCCGTGAAGGTCTGATGTTGCTTGAGAGCCTGAGGGTGCGCTAAGGTCTGAGGGTGCATTAAGGTCTGCGGGTGCGTTTAGGTCTGAGGGTGCGTTAAGGTCTGAAGGTGTGTTAAGGTCTGAGGGTGCGCTAAGGTGTGAGGGTGCGTTATAGGTCACATGCAACCAAAAAAACAAAAGTAATTAAATCACAATTATCATTGATTCATGACATATAATATACATTGCTGATTATGAAGAAACAAATAAACAAAAGTATAAGCGTACAATCGCAAATCAAAAGTGCAATATTTTGTACTTGGGTTTACTTCCCTCGAAACAAAGCACCCGGAAGACCGAACCCAGTCAGAGTGGGTGGGTGTGCACTCAAGTGTAATGAAGACTTTCATTTGCTGGTTCGTTTCCCGATACGCTGATGGCTCATTGCTCATTGTGTGTGTTCATAGAGAGATGTTGGGTTTTGTAAATACATGCTCATTTTTTCTGCATTTGCATTCGATCCAATCAACAAATACTGAGATGGTGAACTACTGCGTGGCTGGAAACTGTCGTTCATCCAAGTACAAAGCAGGACTAGAAAGTGACAATCTGAGTTTGCACTGGTTTCCGTCCGATCCAGTCATCCCATAAAAATGGATGCAGTTTGTTTGCAACCCATAGACATAATAACATGTCGTGTACAAGTATCACACCTGCTTGTCTGTGTAATTACATAATGTGACAGAGACAGACCTCAGGTGCACGAGCCATAAATCAATGTATTTTGTTTATGGTGTATAGCCTGATATGTTTCAAGTTCAAATTGCATGTGGCCAATGTTTGAAGTTGTGTATTGCATATTGTCATTAGCAGACAGGCAGGCAGACACATAGGCGTCAATGAAACAGACATTGAGTTTTGTCTGTGACAGAGACTGCTTATCACAATCAACATATTTTTCTATGTTTCCACAGACATGTATTAAAACATTTCAGTTTTCAAACTGAGCAATTTTAACAAAGAAATTAGTATTTCTCATGCTACACTTTCTTGAAAACTTGGTTTGCAAATCTGCCAACCCCCAAAAAGCAAGATGTGAAAACATATAAGGAAAAGTATGGGACCAGTGTATTTTTATTAGTGCAGACCAAAGATGCTTGTAATCACAAGAAACATCTTTTGTTCTTCAACTTCGACCACAGCGATAATCCTTGCACGCATCACTTGCTGTGTTGTTACTAGTGGCCTTCCCGGTTCAAGCCGTGTTAACCTAATATGGGTGCAGCGCAGCACAGCTGTTGAAACCACTTTTCACTCCAGCGCTGGGGTGAAATTAGTGAATCGTTTGAACTCTGAAATCGTGTGTGTGTGTGTGTGTGTGTGTGTGTGTTCCCATCGCGTTATTTTTCAACTTTATAAGTTGAATTTGCAGTTTTGATAATTTGTTACTGTAAGTCCATACCAAAAGGTATCAGAATCTGCAAAGTTCTGTTTTGCGTTGCATGTGACCTTTAAGGTCTGAGGGTGTGTTCTGGTCTGTGGGTGCGTTAAGGTCTGAGGGTGTGTAAACATCTGAGGGTGCGCTAAGGTCTGAGGGTGCATGTAGACTGTCTGATGAACACTCAGTACTGCTAGAGACTGTAGAATGTGATTGTTGACTGCCATTTATCACTTGAAGGTGTAATAAGGTCAAAGTCTACCTGAAGGCCTGCATAAAGGAAGCATCTTGTGTAATCTGAAGAAGTTGTAGTTTCCTGAGAATCCTACAAACAGGTCTCATTTATCCTCTTCCACTGCTGAAAGGTTCGAGAGCCCTGAGGTGATGATAGTCATAGGCGGTTGCACGGATATCTGACGTGGTGCACGGGCCTGAAGCTGCGTGAAGGACTGGGTATGTGCAGTGGAAAATGTGGTAGTCTTCCGAGATGCCTATATGCAGGTCTCGTCATCATCTACTGAAGTAGGCTTCGTGAACCCTGTGGTGGCTGTTGCCGACGGCTTCATGAAGGATGACTTCTACTCTTCTTCAACTTCACTTATTTCTGATGTTGTTATCTTCTGGTAATGATTTTCTTGTGTTACAAGCAGCTTTCATAATCACCTCTGCATGGTAGAGTCTCGTGACAACAAGACTGTTACTGACTGAAAAATGTTCTTGTCAATAGATTGAAGCATAATTTCCACTACAAAGGAATGTATAGGAACAAACTGATGGTTGGCCGACTGCTCTATAAATGTTTCTGTCAGAGTGGATGACTACACTATGGACCCGCATTTTTCGCCCATCTTCTTCCTCTGACCTGCAACGGAACAATCTGCAAACTCGCACCCAACATGGTACAATGACTGATTTTATTATCCATTTTGCCATGTTTAGGACTCATGTTGAAACAAGCTCTGCGTGTATCTTGGAAACACAGTGTTATGAAGAGAGTAATTAAATTCCACTAAGTAATCACTACTTAGAAAAATCAGCTTGTAGATAACTTCAACTAAACCTTACGAAATATAATCCAATCAAAAAGTTTGAAAAAGGTTTATGATTTCAATAAGATGGCTTGGAATAAAAATACAAGAGACCTTTCCCCAACCATTCTGTTGGTTGAAAGTAATAGGACTGGGAGTAAGGAGTCATGGGCTGGTCACATGGGGAAATTGGTGTGCCATGTGCAATGGAGGTTAGCAATACTTCAAGGCTGTACTGAACGCTAAGCCCATGGATTTATAGTAATTCTATCCTTTAAAGAGGCATGTCTAGATGAAGGACGTCAGTCTGTTTATATTTTTTTAAGAAATTATCAGTTATAATAATGTGTCAGACATGAGACATTTTAAAAAACCATTTCTTTTGGCTTCCATAAATGAATAATGTTTTTTGAAACATGTTTGTTTGGTAGGACTGTGTTGTTGTGTATTTCATCAACCAGAGAACGAAGGTAACATGCTTAGCAATTTTCTTCGTCTCTTGGTTAGAAACAACCAAAGATGATTGGTGCGTTTTGGAAGTGAAGCTGGACAAGGACGTAGATATAAACATTTATCATCCCAAAGTGGCTCCCATAGTAGATATCTGTAACTTTAATGATCTCATGTTGATATATCTAATATCAGAAGACACCTGGGTGAGATTCTCTACATATTGACCTGTATGAATTATCTACTTATTCCCACAGTGCAAGAACAACTAAAAAGGCAACTGCAATGCATCCCACCTTCTTTGTATCATGGAGGAACAAGGGGGACAGTCAGTAGGGGAGGGAGGGAGGAGGGAGGGAGGAAGCATGTAAACAGACACAAGTCAGATAGGGGCCATTGAGAAAGGTCAGGAGAGGTCACCGCACATTACTATTGAATGAGGGGGGGCAAGGGGGATAGACCTGAAGCACTGAGTTTATTGATTTCCAACAACCTTGAGTCTGTGATGGTGTATCTCCTGAAATGAGTCTGTGATGGTGTATCTCCTGAAATGAGTCTGTGATGGTGTATCTCCTGAAATGAGTCTGTGATGGTGTATCTCCTGAAATGAGTCTGTGATGGTGTATCTCCTGAAATGAGTCTGTGATGGTGTATCTCCTGAAATGAGTCTGTGATGGTGTATCTCCTGAAATGAGTCTGGCATGGTGCATCTCCTGAAATGAGTCTGTGATGGTGTATCTCCTGAAATGAGTCTGGCATGTTATCCAATGGGTTGCATGTCAACAGCGTTTGGACAACCGAACAGATGCAACTTGGCTCAGGCTGTGGGAACCCCAGCCCTAGTGATTCCCCAACATCAACACATGTGCCCACACCTACCCCTATGGAGCCTCAAGACCTAAGACCTTGAGTTGTTGTGGTCAGCAAGTGGCCAGTAGAATTCTTTCTTTATGAGACTCAAAAGGCAGAGTGATGATTGGTGTCAATTTCTCAAAAATTCCACATGGATCAGCAAAATAACCATGAGTGAGTGAGTGAGTGAGTACACATGACACTGTCACCTCAGAATGCAGGCCACTTTACTGCATGGTTAGACATTACCTCATTAACATGACAGACATGACTCAACTACTGTGAGCAGAGCATCTTTTCAATCATGACAGACAAATATTCCCAAATCTGTTCCCATCACAAACACTTAGACTTGCACAAGTCTCTTAAGCAATAATTACAAATTAAATCATAAGATAAATACTAAGAAAAAGTGTCGTCTGCTATCTGGACTTGCCCATTACAAGGACAGAATTCCTCCACATCCACCAACTTATCAATGACTACAGTTCCGAATGGCTAACTCAGTACTAGTAACTGACACTGTCCACTAAGCTGTGATAGCCAGGTGTCCGGTGTAGGCAGTGTCAGGTGTCTGCCATCAGCCAGACATCCCGACAACCACCAGTAGTTTCTGTTGGACACACATCTGCCACTAATTCCAGCCCCATGTCAGGCTGCTTGTAAGGTAGCACTCTCTAACTCCCACACACACCATTATAATATCATATTATGGGAAAGGGACCACTAGAAGCGGTTAGGACTCAACTTCAGATACGGATCCCTGTAACTATCTCTACCCTTTGAACATCTGTGAAAATGAAAATGTATGATTAGCCAATAACATGAAATCTGTTTTTACTGCATATTGGAGCCATTAGCTTCCATTTAAAAATTGCATCATCAAAATGCAAACAGAAGCATATTATGGATGTGTATTAATTATTAATATGCTTTTAATCACTAATTTCAAACACTTGTTCTTTGCCTGGTACTGGGTTTCTCTGATCATCGGGATTCCCTATCATTCATGGCTCTACATCGATATGATCTATAACTGTTTCTCCAAGATGTCAACTCAGTTTCATTGTATTAATTACCTATACGCATGAAAACAGCTGATTTAACACCCTGCAGATCAGTGGCCACATCATCAATATTCCAGCAAGGTGACATCTCTCTGTAAACACTCAACTCAGGACCAGACAAAATAGTGATTGATATTAAGAGCATGGTCCCAGGTCATCGAGGTCCAATGAGACAATTTCAACAGTCACCCTGCCCAGCAAGTATATGAGGGGTGGGGTCAGTTCTGTCACTTGTAGTTGTTGTTTTTGTTTGTTTGTTTAATGCCTCACTCAGCAATATTCCAGCTATATGACGGCGATTTGTAAATAATCAAGTCTGGACAAGACAATCCAGTGATCAACAGTGTGAGCATCGATCTTACGCAACTGGAATATGATGACATGTGTCAACCAAGCCTGACCATCCAATTCAATCCACACTGTAATAGGACAATCACACGATGTCCCTTTCGTCATACACTTGTAGTGTATATCTTTTCAACATGAACTTCTAGTGGAGAAGCTGTGACACACTGAAAATCTCATTTGTTACATGTATATCATATTTTACAGGCCACACGATAATTTCATGAGATCCCTTTGTTAGAGGTCCTGGTATGTGTTTGCTGGCCTCTGTCTTGTTGTTAGAGGCCCTGGTATGTGTTTGCTGGACTCTGTCTAGTGGGTTAGTGTATTTGTCCAGGAATACGACCTGACGACTGTGTCCTGGGAGATACAATAAATAGCTGGATCAGAGCACTATTGCGTAACTCAATTCCAGATCCAATGTTTGCCATAACCTATCTACACACCAGACTTAATAACTAGGCATAATATCCATTGTGTCTGACACTGTCAAATAATGAAGATCAATACTTTTCTTGCACCAGTTCCCTTGAACAGCTAGCAAATCAGCACAAGTGAGGTAAAGCTATGTTTTGCACCCTGCAAAAGCCCCACCGTCACAGGTGCCTTCAGCTAATGAGAAGCATCAATCAATTATTCACCAGCATTTATCCACAAGCAAAGACCAGTAACTCAATCAGGAAGTCCAAGGCCACAGTCACAAATTGAATTGTGTGGGAGGTGAATGGAAGAGCCAGCTGTGCCAGCTACTTAGCTCCAAAACACTGATGCAATCAAAGACAACAGAGCAATCATCCCAAACTCTGATATCTGCTGTAGAAACAAACTACAGTAAATGAGTGTTTCAAATTCAGATAAATTTCGCCAACAGGTGAACTAGCACGTCCAATAAAATGCAGTCCATTTAGAAAGTTCCATGTCCAGACAGAGCTTCATACAGACTTCCGTCACAAAATTCAATAATGGACATACAATTCATGTCAAAGCATTTCACCTTGCAGGCCATGATTGGATTTGGAAGACAGCAGAGCCAATTGACAACAGGTTTAACCTGGAATTATTATATTCTGTCATTATCATATCAGGTCACTATCTTAATGCTGCTCAGGGCATAATTCATATGCATAACTTATGTTTTACAAAACGATCAGGCAGACTATGGAATACACATTTTTAAGTGGTAATGGGACAGGTGCACGTTCATGGGGACTAGATGATTCACATATCAAGATTTTAATAGTGAACTCTTTCTCCCGCAAGTGACTATATCTAATAAAATAATGTTTTTAAAGCTAAGACTTTATCCATGACAACATTACAGGTCAGACTACACACATACACTCTAATACATTAGGCAACAGCAAATATTGATTGATAATATTTTGATTGTACATTCTTCACGTAATTCAAACACTTGATTACATGATTACATGAATACATCACTATAATAAGAGGGGAACAATGCTTAGTGTGTTGACTCGGTTTACTTGCTCAGTAACACCATATATACTAGTACATGTCAAATTAAACATCCCTAGACAGTCACGCTATCCCGCAGGCCCGGGTCTAGTAAAATGTTGACAGGACCAGTGCAACTTTGATAAGTGCTATCCTTACGGTCCAGTAGATATTTAAGGCTGTCATTATAAGAGTCGCTTAGCAGGACCAGTAAGAATCTGTAAGGACCAGTGATTTTTAAAAGTTACTGGTCCTGTGGTCTTGTCCGGGGATTTGGGTGAATGTCAAGCCCTGTGTGACGCTGGACAGATGCCTCTATGAATCAGTCACCTCTACGGTTACTGACAATAATGACTACTGTACAGGAAACACCACAACAATCAGCATGTGGTGGGAGCCAGGTGCTGCTACTGTACATACGACAACTTCCTGCACATTACAATATACTGCACAACAACAAACACAGATAACACTGTGGTTATACACTACAGAATACGACAACAGTTGCAATCACAACAGTTGCAATCATTACAAAACACAGATAACACTGTGGTTATACACTACAGAATACGACAACAGTTGCAATCATTACAAAACACAGATAACACTGTGGTTATACACTACAGAATACGACAACTGTGGATCATTACAAAACACAGATAACACTGTGGTTATACACTACAGAATACGACAACAGTTGCAATCATTACAAAACACAGATAACACTGTGGTTATACACTACAGAATACGACAACAGTTGCAATCATTACAAAACACAGATAACACTGTGGTTATACACTACAGAATACGACAACTTCCTGCACAACAACAAACACAGATAACACTGTGGTTATACACTACAGAATACGACAACAGTTGCAATCATTACAAAACACAGATAACACTGTGGTTATACACTACAGAATACGACAACAGTTGCAATCATTACAAAACACAGATAACACTGTGGTTATACACTACAGAATACGACAACTTCCTGCACAACAACAAACACAGATAACACTGTGGTTATACACTACAGAATACGACAACTTCCTGCACAACAACAAACACAGATAACACTGTGGTTATACACTACAGAATACGACAACAGTTGCAATCATTACAAAACACAGATAACACTGTGGTTATACACTACAGAATACGACAACTTCCTGCACAACAACAAACACAGATAACACTGTGGTTATACACTACAGAATACGACAACTTCCTGCACAACAACAAACACAGATAACACTGTGGTTATACACTACAGAATACGACAACAGTTGCAATCATTACAAAACACAGATAACACTGTGGTTATACACTACAGAATACGACAACAGTTGCAATCATTACAAAACACAGATAACACTGTGGTTATACACTACAGAATACGACAACAGTTGCAATACACTTACAATACTCTACAACACAGATAACACTAACACTGGTTATACACTACAGAATACGACAACAGTTGCAATCATTACAAAACACAGATAACACTGTGGTTATACACTACAGAATACGACAACAGCACAACATTACAAACACAGATAACACTGTGGTTATACACTACAGAATACGACAACTTCCTGCACAACAACAAACACAGATAACACTGTGGTTATACACTACAGAATACGACAACTTCCTGCACAACAACAAACACAGATAACACTGTGGTTATACACTACAGAATACGACAACTTCCTGCACAACAACAAACACAGATAACACTGTGGTTATACACTACAGAATACGACAACTTCCTGCACAACAACAAACACAGATAACACTGTGGATAACACTTATATACACTACAGAATACGACAACTTCCTGCACAACAACAAACACAGATAACCCTGTGGTTATACACTACAGAATACGACAACTTCCTGCACAACAACAAACACAGATAACACTGTGGTAATACACTACAGAATACGATAACAGTTGCAATCATTACAAAACACAGATAACACTGTGGTTATACACTACAGAATACAACAACTTCCTGCACAACAACAAACACAGATAACACTGTGGTAATACACTACAGAATACGATAACAGTTACAATCATTACAATATACAGATAACACTATGGTTATCCACTACAGAATACGATAACAGTTACAATCATTACAATATACAGATAACACTATGGTTATCCACTACAGAATACGATAACAGTTACAATCATTACAATATACAGATAACACTATGGTTATACACTACAGAATACGATAACAGTTACAATCATTACAATATACAGATAACACTATGGTTATACACTACAGAATACGATAACAGTTACAATCATTACAAAATACAGGTAACATAATGAAGTCATTTTGAAATATCACATTTTCAGAAAGTATAAACTTCTATGAGTATCAACAAAAAGAACAACTGATATAACTCTGTGAAGCAATAAATCAATTGTCACTAAATATATAGATCACTGGATTGTCTGGTCCAGACTCGATTATTTACAAACCGCCGCCATATAGCTGGAATATTGCTGAGTGTGACGTTAAACAACAAACAAAACAACCACTGAATAAATAATGAACATTAAAACCAAATATATTTTTAAAAATAAATATAAGATAAACCATTCCTAAAAACTGGAATGGAAATGAATCATATAACATAGCTTTGAAAACTATGAGTGTCCTGAATGGAGTTTTATCTGATTCACCTTATTGCACCTGTACACCCCCCACCTGCTAATTCAGCCGATCACGTACCGATCCATCGAATTTCTGATTTCAGAGTGTAAAATGCATTCGACGGATCGGCACTGTGATCTTAGCTATGAATTAGTTATCAAAACATTGGATCATACAAAAAAAGAAAGACTGTCTATATTTTTGTACTTTTGTACAGTATATATCTTTACCTACTCATATGATACAATGAGAAATTGATGCATTAAATATATGTTTGGACTCTCTATATTTTTTTACTTTTGTACAAAATTGAAATTGATGCATTAAATAAAATGCATTCATAAGGAGAAATATATAATTTGTGATGTTTAAACTTCTCGAGTAGTAATTTAGACTTGGTGCATAAACCTGGGAGTATAATAATGTAAGGTAATGTAATGCACGGTAGGGATTAAACTTAGGTCTCCCTAATCTCAAATATCTTTGTTATAAAAATTGCTAGTGGTCCTACAACTAAACCAAATAAATGGGTGTTTATAATAATATTCTGGTAGATACTTTTGTCTGCTCTCCTCATACCTAGGACATGCAAGGAGGACATGGAAGTCATCTTCACCTGTGTTTCTACAGAACAGGCAGAGCGATGCATCAGGGTCAGGGTTTTTAGCCTGCCGGGAATTTTGTATACAGAAATTATGAGCACTACATCTGAACTGTGAAAGTGCTCTACGGAGCTTACCTATATCCTGTGCAAGCCACGTCCATCCAAAGCCATAACTAAATAGTACTTGCCTAACATATGATACCCAGTTTCGATGTCAGCAATCAGAAAGTCTTCACCGGAATCTGTTCTTGTTCATTAAAAAAAACATTTAGTCTAATCCAATACAAGCCGATCCCTTGAGTAATGACATTAGTCTCTCCCAGTGTGTTAACACAGTCTGAGATTCGACCGATTAGCACAGAACCACTCAAGCATGATTCAACGGATGGGCACTGCTGGCTGTTCAAAATTCGATGGATTAGGCCCTAATCATTCAGCCCTGTGAGGCCCCAGTTGACCTGGGTATCAACTAGGCATGCATAGCCAGCTTTCACAGTGAGCCAAGCCAACTTGCAAGTACGAAAACTCAGTCATTATTTTGTCTGTTCCGTGTTTCTTTATCAGAGCGAAATAAACAACATAATGTAACATTTATTTATTGATAATACAAAAAGGTAGAATTCTGTAGGTTTTGCTGCTGAGTGTTCAGCTAATGCTGTAGGTACAGTGATGTTTCTGTGGCACTGTTGGACCCTATACATAGAGCAGGGTTGGGAAATAAATCCATGCAATGTTGGAAAAATAATATAGGGAACATATTTGGGTTCCAGTTTCTTATCCACCCATGACAGAAAGCTACCCTGCCTATCATTCTAATAATATATGCCTGCACTGTTATAATGATTATTTGAAAGTGTAGGCTGGTCAACAGCTGCTTAAACAGAAAAACCAATTTCAGGGGAAAAAAGCAAGTTGTCTTTATTTATTCTTCAAAACAAGTCAATACCCTAATAAAAACCTTTCAAAATGTTGTAATGTAGGCCTACATGACATTAGAAGTTCAAAATGTATTCTGAATAACATACCCCTACTCTCACTGAGGCCTACACACGAGACTGCTTTCTGCACAACAAATGTTAATCAATAAGAGTTGTGGGCGGCCCTTAACTGAACAAAGTTTTGAACACCGATGTGTGCAACTGTTTATTCCTAATGGATTCCCCAGCCTCCTAGTGTGATGGGCTTGTATACTGTACTACCAACCAGCGGAAACCATTCACTTGTAATAACATCAAGGACATCATACAAAATAAAGGCTCAATATTTAGGGAAAGTTGTCTCATTTGGAAATTTTAGTGTAAATTTGAACAATTTCATGACAGACTTATAGATGTCTGTAGGCAGTGTATGAAATAAGGCCCGTCCGATCGCCCAAGACGGTCTAGATTTCTGACGGACGGTCTACATTTACAGCTAGCCAGCCCGATGGTCCGGTAAAATTTTTAGATGTTCCATACATCTGAGTAAATTCACCATATTTGGTCTGGTTAAATCCATTTTGGGCTGGTAACATTTTGAAGTTACCAGCCCTGATGTCTGGCTGGATTTATGGCTTATTTCATACACTGCTATAGGTAATCAAATGAAAAACATGTCAAACTGATTTGGTTATGAATTTTCTTCACATATCAGTGGGACGGTTACCACCAAGTCATGTACACAGGCAATTCTCTAAATTTTCCACAGGATGAAATGTACCTCCCACACAATGTAACATTTCCTTCTTCATCAGCCCACAGGATGATAATCAACAGTATTTCAGCCACGTCACATCGTGACAGTCTAATGTGGCAGGAGAGCCTAAAGTGGTATTAAACATCCCCATTGTACAATCACTGAATGTGTTCCACAAAATCATGTTGAGGATCTTGACCTTGTCATTCAGGCAGGTGGCCACTGTTGTGTTCATAGCAGATATGCAAATTTCCAGACAAATTTCATCAGTGTCATAATTTTCCTGAAGTACTTAAAGGTTTTTTATCATTGTATAAATACACGTTATTTCCTGTTACTTGTTCATTCTTCTGTCGCGTCATTCATACATTCATACATTTCCTACCCATACTGATACACCTTATCAATGACAACACAAAATGACCCTTATTTCCTATGAAGTAAAATTCATATTATATTTTTCCTGCCTAATACTGATAGCTTACATTGCACGGTCGCTGTTTCCTGTGCACAACTTCAAGAGATTTTGTGAAATTACTTAGTATACCCCGGCAACATTCTCCACATCCTCAGGCTCAGGACAACAAGCATGAAGGGATGCTGGCAAATACCCTCATTAAACAGTAAACAATGTTTGGGGCATCCAGACACAAACCCCAAGGCCTTTGTTTTTGACACAAATCGCATGTTATCCCTCATGACATGCACATTACAGCTTGTATGTCTGTTGTCAAAACACCACACTCAGCAATATTCCAGTTGTATGATGGCAGTCTGTGAGTACCCTGGGGTTGGCACAGAACAAACCAGTGATCAACATTATGAACACATATTCACAAAATCAACACAGTCACCAGCCATCGGATCACCAAATCCATTTATTCTCAACTTACAGTAAGACAGTTAGACTAATGCTTAGTTCCTGAATATATATAATTTTGATACATGTACTAGCAAATAAACCCATTTAAATTGAAAAGGAGTCCCACTCCCAGTGAGTCGGGAGATTATCTTGTTCACTTAGGGCGTTACCACTGTTGGGAGGGCTAGGCTGTAGGGAACATAATGTGGTTTAGGAACTGTACAACAGTCTGCCTACATGATACTGCAGGACTAAAATTGATTTCATCCCGGTGTCAAATGCTCCACAGAGAGTCAAACACCAGCCATGTGTTAGTCTGAATATAAAACCATAAAGTAACACATTGTGGAATGTGATCTGTGGTTGCCTACCCGTATTATTCGGATCAACAGTATGATTAAACTGTCACTTGAGACATAACATGTAAAGGAATTTTACTTCCTGGTAGGACTTTGACTTAGCTTATGTACAAAAGCCACACCTGCCCTATTTTATTGCAAGATAAAACCAGTTACATCAGACAGAATTTGTGTCTTCCTTCAGCATGCTAGGACCAATTTCTGTTGTAAACATGTCAAGTAGCAAGCAATACTGTGGTCCCAGCAAGTGAAGGCTGTCTAATGTTGCTCTCCACCGAGTCCACACAATAATCAGATAATGATAATAAGATTAATATCAGATAATAAACAGATGATAAACTGCTAGAGTGACTTTCATCATGCAGTTGGTTGACTGACAGAACCACCATCACTTGCACTGCAAAGAGGTCCGATTCTGATCCTTCTTTCAGTGAAATTCTGTAAAGAACTGGAATGAGTGACATGTCAGTGTTCCAAGGTGAGGGTGTCCCATGGCTACATGGCCCCCCCGTGATGTTCAGATGTAGACTGACAAAACCACCATCACTTGTACTGCCAAGAGGTCTGATTCAGATCCTTCTCATATAGGAATGAGTGACATGTCTGTGTTCCAAGATAAGAATGCCCCATGGCTCCTGAGTACATTGATGTTTGCTCCTACATTGCTGTAACGCAGTGAGTGAGTTGAGTTTTACCCCACTTTTAGCTATATTCCACCAATATCACAGCGGGGGACACCAGAAATGCTGTAATGTCTTTCATGTTCATAATTAGATCTACGACACTGGGATCCCCCAACTTTCCTACTGAATTTCAGAAACAGTGTATGTCTGATCCAGAGTTTAACATTGAAACTAATTTCACTTTCTTAAAGATTAAAACATTTTTTGACCTGTCACAAAGACAGATAGTGACAGACCCCTTTATAACCTGTGGAGCAGATGTATGTCCCCGCCTCAAGGGTAGCATGTAGTAGCACAACTATTCCAGGTGCGCCATCACTGACCCTGGACCAGGTGAACATCACACCAACAGCTAGAAGTGACTTCACCATGTGTAACTTGTAAATTGCTCTACATCACTTGCAGCAAATATTATTGATTGTCTCTCTTCATTATTCCTTCTTAACACAAAATTCAATAAGCAGTTTGTCAATCTGAATATGCTTTCAGTATTTAAAAGAAATTAACCTGTAATATCAGGCCAAGAGAAGGAATAGGTGTATATGATAATTGGTGACTTGACATCAGTATGGTTTGTAAGTAACTTTGTTATGTCATGACCAAATTTGGTCGTAAAATTGTAGCGTTCTTAACAATTTACCAAACAAAATTATGCATTGATAAGAACTAAATTTCACACCGTACATTTTTTGTTCTTGCCTTGGCATTCAAATAATTGCACACATCAGGACATTAACAGTGCTTAAGAATGTCCAGGAGCCACATATCACGCATATTAGTCACATATTATTCATCAATCTAGGAGATCACATTAGGCCATTTTGTCTGTCAGCCCCATCCATCATGATACGATAGTGCAGGGGGTTAGCAGCAGCCATGGGCAGCCCGCTAGTGTACCTGGGCTGACTCACCCGTCCCTCCACACCTCCTGGGTAACAACACACAGGCAGGCAGGCTCATCGCATAACTTGGGAAAACTTATGTAACCTAGCTTAGACAGCTGTACAACCCGGGTTGCTTGTAACTTGAAGTAGCGTGTTAGGACTTGATGCACTGTGTACAAGGAAGTGAAATGTATCCAAGCTATGTGTCACATGGTCGACACTCATGTCATGGCTGCTCCAGATCTAGTCTGTCTCACAGCCCCTCAACTGCATTATTTCCCGACCCCTGCCCCTTCTGCAATGCTAAAGCCTTAAATGAAGCAAGTCTAGATTTCCTCTGGTTCTGAATCTCACATCTCACCGAAGCTACTTTTCAATTTAAAAGGAATTGTATATTTCTATCAAAATTATACATATTCAGAGACTAAACACTAGTCTACTCCAGAATTAGTCAGAAAATACTAGGATATACCAAACTCACTGAATATTTCTTTGTAATTTGCAAATTCTTAATTCCCAAGCCAAGTTAGTAAGGCTGACCACCAGATCACATAGTCTCTTTTTTCTCTGCGGTGAAAATAGCAAGGTGGACAGATCTGCACAAGGCTGAGCTTCATCTTCAATTCCTTGATTTAAAAACAGCCCCCAAGTTAACACAGAAGAAATTATTTATATTCTTGTGACCAAATGGCTGATATAGAAACAAACTCCCCTATGACCGAACCCACTCATAATCCCTTGTGATATTGACAGTAAAAAGTATTGTATAATTTTATTTCTGGTTAAAATTTGTACATCCAGACTGTGTAACTATCTGCACTACAGTAGGCTGTAATAGAGTATTGATCATGCAAAACAAGCACATTCTGCAGTTTGTCTGTACAGTTGTTGACCCTCACAATCCTCGACCAACAGTCTGTGGGGCAGTGTCCTCTGAGGCTGACTGTGACCATCACAGTTGGTTTGTATTCTTCCACAATTACAGCCAGTTCTCCCATCAGGAGAGAGTGAGTGAGTGTGGCTTAACTCTGCACCAAACAATATTGCAGGAATACCACTAGGGCTGCGCAATATAACCGGTTTACCGGTATTTACCGGTTCAGACGTGAAAACGATACGTATTGTGATACGCTGATCGAAAACCGGTATTTTGACATGCATTCGGAAAACTTCGTAACACTCGGAAATCTTCGGATATTTCCTTTTTTCGTTTGTGCCAAATATTATTCACATTTATATTTTATCCTGATTAAAAGTTGTTATTAAAGTTTAATCAAACATAGTGATTTTGTTGTTTTTTTCCTCTATAAATCAAGCTTTAACTGGATTATAAGTAGTTTTTGTTTAGAAATACTTCATGCAATATATTGCAATACATATCGCAATACATGCTTTCGCATCGCAATATATCGCAATATGAAAATTCTCTGCAATACCCACCCTTAAATATCACAGCATAGGCCAACACAATGGGGCCTCACACATTGCTTGGTTTGCTTGTTGGTCAACACCACACCCAGCAATATTCCCGTAATATGAAGGTCTGTAAATAATGAAACCTTGACTAGACAATCCTGTGATTGACATAATGAGCATCAGTCTATTTAACTGGGACACGTTGTAAGTAAGAGTCTGACCATCAGATCCTGTCAGCTGCCTCTCAGCAGGAGCTTGGATGTCTGCAGACAAACATTATCAGTTGATATGATATGATATGATTATAAGTTGTACACTGGTCTTGAGGGGGACATGGGTTGATGTACCCTTGATGTTTGTTTATGTTAGGAAGAAACATCCAGGGTACATCAACCCATGGGCACCGACGGACCAGTGAACAACGTATTTATCTTACTGAAAACCTAATGGTAAATTTGAGTTGTTTGAAGCACGGGTATCGGATGATAGTATGGAGTACAAGACGACAAGAAAAACAAATTTAGAGTTATCTCCCTTCCATACGCATTCGCAAAACATGGGTAATTTCCGTACATCATACGTGATTCAATGTTATTCGAGATAAAGAATTACTACCATGAAGTACCAAATGAGTTCGGCATTCCCAGTGGGGTACATAGCAAATGTTACTCGCTTGTAAGAGGGGGTACATTGAAAATAATAGAAGAGCGCTCAGCCAATCAGAAAACAACATTTATGTGTGAGGCATGTCATGTCATCTCCAAGGTTGTAAATAATCAGAAACCAGTAGATAATAAGTCGGGTGTAACAAAACCTGTAGGTGAGAGCATTAACTCAGATCAACAGAACTGCCCAAAGCTGACACACAATCAGCGAGTGTGTGAGTGAATATGGTTTACGCCGCTTTTAGCAAGACACCTGAAATGGGCTTCACACATTGTACCCATGTGGGGAATCAAACCCCCACCTTCGGTGTGACGAGCAAACGCTTCAACCACTAGACTACCCCATCACCCTACACAAATAGCAACAGACTGACGATCTGCTGCCTTGTGCTAGCTGATGGACATAAAGCTTCAGGTATTGGAGACCATCTACAAAAATGATTTCCAACTGTGCAAGCCTATTAACTGACAAGGCAGAAAATAATTCGGATCGATCAAACAATCCAAACCAATCAAAAGAAACATTTCTGATAAAAACAACCTCTCAAGCTACCCTAAATGACATGCGATCAGGAGACATTACATACTGACTTTGTGGCAGCCCATGCTGAAGTAAGTAGCACAGAAACATAATCTATCCTGCATCACCATCAACTCAAGGTGAAGGTCGTTCATACTGATGTTGCAAAAGAAACTTGTTTACAGGTAAAACTTACAAAACAATTTGTTTGTACAATAATATTTGGTTGAAACTGTTTGACATTTGTCATTTGATCTGCCAAGCGTCATCCCAGAGACAAATAAAGAGATGAGTGGAAGGTCATATCTCAATCATTAATGCTGAACAATAATGGAACATGCGTCTGTATCTACATCAGCTCTTTGTAATATCAACGGATACCATGCATAACAACTGTCGTCATTTTGTTTCACAATTTGTTTTGAATTATTTACAAACTGGTACTGATTGAAATTTATACAATGTCATATTCCCACCATTTATTCAGATATTTGTGTTTTCAAAAACAACATCTGACGTCAAAACGTCAAAAATAGATTCTACTTTCACTGTGCTTAGTTATATCAAAATTAAAATACATTCACAATAATCAATTATGAACAAAGGTATTGAAAAAGTTGACATCAAACTGATTGAATATCACATGGTACAGATATTACTGCAATAAATCCAATATCATGTTGAATATCACATGGTACAGATATTACTGCAATAATGTAATTTTTGGAGTAAAATTGATATTTTATACTTATCCTGACTCATGCTCTTTTTGCTTGTCTTCTTCTTCTTGCGAACATAGTGGAACACTTGTATCTCCCTAATTGAAGCTCCCTTCAATTTAAAATCACTAATTAGTATTCACCACGAGTTACCTCCTTTCCACAAGCTCGGGAACGAGGGCGCCACCTCTACCCATGTGCCTCACTCTCTCCTCATATACTGAGCCCAACATTTGAATTTACAGGGAAATCCAAAGTGTTTATTTGGGAGGATGGGAGGGCTGACCTCATGAGTCAGGATAAGTATAAAATATCAATTTTACTCCAAAAATTACATATTTTTCCTTATCCTGACTCATGCTCTTTTTGCTTGTAGCATCCTACGGAACGGAGGTGGGAATATCTAATACTTTGGATTTTTAATAATTAGTGATTTGAACTGTGATGATTGTAATAACCCTATGGGAACTTCATAAGGCACTGAACTGATGAATTCCTGCTGCTAACTTATCAGCTGCCATATAAAGGTTATTACCATGTACTTATTATGATAAAGTATATATAACATTAATACAATGCTTAAGACTAATAGACTTAAGCTTGTTAATATGCTAGTATAAACTCCTTAGAGTTTGTTAGCTAAAATACTTTAAGATATAACATAGTACTAAGCTTAAGATATGATTAAACTTAAGCTAATTATATAATAGCAAACTCTTTAGAGTTTGTTAGTTTATATACTTATATGATATAGATATAATGCTGAGCTTAAGATATGAATAAGCTTTAGCTACATATATAATAGCAAAACTCTGTAGAGTTTGTTAGCTAATATATTTTTATAATATGAGTATAGTACTGTGCTTAAGCTATAATTAACTTAAGCTACATATATAATAGCCAAACTCTGTAGAGTTTGTTAGCTAATATATTTTTATAATATGAGTATAGTACTGTGCTTAAGCTATAATTAACTTAAGCTACATATATAATAGCCAAACTCTGTAGAGTTTGTTAGCTAATGTATATTTATAATATTAGTATAGTACTGAGCTTAAGATATAATTAACTTAAGCTACATATATATAGCAAAACTCTGTAGGGTTTTGTTAGCTAATATATTTTACAATATGAGTATAGTAGTGTGCTTAAGATATAATTAACTTAAGCTACATATATAATAGCAAAACCTCAGAGAGTTTGTTAGCTAATATATTTTACAATATGAGTATAGTAGTGTGCTTAAGATATAATGAACTTAAGCTACATATATAATAGCAAAACCCGTAGAGTTTGTTAGCTAATATATTTTACAATATGAGTATAGTATTGTGCTTAAGATATTATTAACTTAAGCTACATATATAATAGCCAAAAAACTCTGTAGAGTTTATTAGCTAATATGTTTATAGTGTAACCATAGTACTAAGCTTAAGATAAGATTAGACTTAAGCTAAATGTATATAGCAAAAATAAACTCCTTAGAGTTTATTAACTAATATACTTTTATGTTAAAAAACATAGTATTGAGCTTAAGTTATGATGAAACTTAAGCTATATATATATAATAACAAAACTCACGAGTTTTGTTAGCTAATACCTTTATAATGTAAACATACTGCTTAAGATATGATGAAAACTTAAGCTAATTGTATAATAGCTTAAAACAACCCTTTAGAGTTTGTTAGCTATGATATAAACCTAGTATTGAGCTTATGAAGGAAAACTTAAGCTACATATATAATAGCAAGAACTCCGTGAGAGTTTGTTAGCTAATACATGTTATAATGTAACCATAAAGCTTAAAATATGATGAAACTTAAGCTTAAATATATAATAGCAAAACCCTCTTTTAGAGTTTTGATAGCTAATATACCTATATGATATAAACATAGTACTGCTTTAAGATATGAATAAGCTTAAGTTACATATATAATAGCTAAAACTCTGTAGAGTTTGTTAGCTAATACATGTTATAATATAACCATATTGCTTAGAAATATGATGATACTTAAGCCAAATAGCAAAAACTCTTTAGAGTTTGTTAGCTAATCTACTTATATGATATAAACATAGTACTGCTTAAGATATGAATAAGCTTAAGCTACCTATATAATAGCAAAACTCCTTAGAGTTTGTTAGCCAATATATTTTAATAATATGAGTATAGTACTATGCTTAAGGTATAATTAGCTTAAGTTACCTATATAATAGTAAAACTCTGTAGAGTTTGTTAGCTTAATTAACTTAAGCTATGTATAAAATAGCCAAAAACTCTGTAGAGTTTGTTAGCTAATGCATTTATCATGTAACCATAGTATTACTCTTAAGATATGAATAACTTAAGGTAAATATATATAATAACTTATATATTGTATGATGTAATAATCATAGTACTGTGATGATAAAAGGAACTTAAGTAAATTATATATAGCATGAAGCTATTTAGTATTGTTATAAGATAAGTAAAAATCTGTTAGATTGACTTATCTTCTCCGAGGAACTGTCAGCTGTTGTGCGAGGACCATGGGATCGAATTGGTGTATACCTGAGACGTCCTCGGTGGTGATATCTCTCAGATAATGGTTTGCAACCACCATATCGGATTTCCAGAAATAAACCCTCCATTATTTCAATCACATTTGTGTAGAACAATTGTAGAAGTTAACGCTATAATATCATGAGTATTAAGCTCATGGAGGGTCGGAATAGGTCCATCCAAGATATGCACGTAGTATGACAGTTCTGATCCAAATGGAGATATAGTACATGAGACTTCACTCTGCGTAAGTTGATGATAGAGGAAATAATCTGTTGCATTTTTTCCTCCTGTTTGGTTTGGTGGAGATAAATTTACAGTGCTCTTGCTGGCCATCTTGATAGAATCATCGTATCATGGGGTCCAAGTATGTCATCCAGGCGTTGTTCATAAACCTCACTTGTGAGGTGTTGGAGCACTATATTCATATCCCCAGGTTGGGCGTGAAATTTCCGTTTTATTCTCCAAACAGAAGTTTAGTAGGTTTACTAACCATCTAGTTGTGTTAGTCGCTTGATGAAATTCAGCTGTAGTCTGAAACGCTGTGGATTTAGATCCACTTGTATCTTTCGTCTAGGTAATTCGCTGCAAAGTCCTTGACGATGTAGGTGCACAACCAGGTGTGTCTGTCCTCGTTGAACTTTATGTAAAATCGCCTGACTGCCGATCCCTCGCCTATACTTGACAGGGGAGGTCTCTAACTTGAAGAAAGGCAGTCTAATCATGAATGTTCAGGTTAACTGGACTGTAATGAGGCTTGCTCGCTCACTGATATATAGTTGTCACTTGTGACGTAAGTCTTGAACTGTGAATAGAGATCGACCTCTGTGTAGGTCGTTGTCCCTCGCGTCCAATCAGAACAAGGCATTTTGATTCTGTATAATACCCGCTGTGATGTCACCGTGTAGCGGGAAAAAACCCACCTTGAATAAATTCTTGTCGCCGCTTGATATTAGCATAAACGCCGGTCTTCACCGTAGCTTCCCGGTTATCCGAGTGACCACGTGTTTCGAGGGTTAATGGTAACCGCTGAAACCTCCCGCCGCGAAATATCTCGCCTGTAATTTTATGCTGGGTAGGTTATTTTCCTGGTTGTCGTGAAAGTAATTTCAGTTTTGAATATAATTCCGACTTCCTTATATATAAGGGTATAAACAACTTGCAAGTTGTGAGCTTGTAGACTGTATACATGAATGTATCGTCCATAATTGTAGAATTAACGCTGAACTTGTTGTACATATTTCTTCTCAGAAACTTTGACGATTAAGAGTTATACTCGCTGTAACAAGGCTGCTGTTCAATTTCGACATTGAATTGTCTGCAGATATGCGTAATGGTCACGCATGTAGATAATCGATCGCCGTCCGATTGTATATTAGCAATTTATACGGAATAGTTGATTTCTGTGAAGATCTATGAAATGTCGTTGACTAATAATACAGCGACGCTCTGTGTTGTAAATAGCCTGAGCAATTATCTTCGCAGAGGGCTTATAGATCGGCATCTGGCATACAGTTGATAATCAACTTATGCGACGCCTTGAACGGACTGGACGAGTAGCTATATATGACGAGTGGCTAGTATATGGAAACCTTGAGGAGACTTCCTCGGTGAACGCCGAGACTTCGAAGTTCTCGAAGTATCCCTTCTAGATCTTCTGGGTGAAGTAGACTTGGAGCCACTTTAGCCTTCGCGACCATCGCTGAAGGTGTCGAAGTCAAAGCCCGATTAGTATATATATATATATATAATATATATATGAGCTTTGCTTCGTGAACAGCCTCTGTGTTTAACAGGATGTGGATCGCTAAGCGCTTTGCCTAAGTAGGGCCAGCATGGATCATCTTATCATATCTGTAAAGTCGGTATTCACGAAGTCTGGTGATAAGTGTCTAATTGATCGCTCTAGATCTATTTAGGCCAGCGAACATACGCCTCGTCATGGATTCAACAGAACCAATATACGATTGTAGTTCTTATACTTGATATCGATGATCAACTTGTCTATGGGTTGATCTTCTCGAGACTTGTGAGGGGAACGTTGATAGTTTCACTGAAGCTCTTGTATAGTCCCTCGATGTCCTTCTAGATGATGATGATCTGGATTCAGGTGTCCTCATTCGCAGCATGCCTTCGAAGCTTCCTCTGCGTCCGTCCGGGGAACGACGATATGACCTTCGCTTCCTTCCGTGATGTCTGATGGTCCGAGTCCACATCTAGGGATGAAACCGCATAAGGTGATGATCTATCCTGCCTTCGCGAAGTCCTTCGGGAAGGCTGTACATCTAGGTTCTTTCCGCCGCCGGCGAAGGCTGTACATCTAGGTCCTTTCGCCGCTAAGGCCTTCGGCTGTACATCTAGGTCCTTCGTCAAGGTGGTCCGTGACTTCCTTCGCCAAGGTGACATCGCCCCTGGCTGCTACGCTGACGGGGTGCCTCTGGGGTGCTGTCTCACGTTGGAGCCTTCGCGAAAAGCTCGGACCCTGCTACCGCAGATATTGGTCCTCCATGATGTTCATAATTTGTCGCATCATGTCTTCTGGGATGGTCTGCGACGCAGGTCGCCGGTGCTTTATCTGCGGTGTTAATGGAGGGGTCCACCGGAAAATCGTCCGACATCAGTGTAGAGGCATCAGGCTGCATGGTGATCTCTGCTGATGTCGTTGTAGCTGTCCCCGGTCGCTTCTTGTGGCGTGCGTCCGGGGATGATGATCAGCTGATCATCGTAGAGGTCCAGGTCATCGGCTGGAACAATCTCGGTTGAGAAAGTCCTAGTAGACTTCGCTGATTTTCCCTCAGAGGTCGACGCCGCCCCCTGGGTGTCGCGACGCGTCTGCTTGAGTGTTGGTAATGATGGGACCCTCAGGACCGATCATCGCATATCTCGCGTTGGTACATCAGGCTGCATGCTGATCTGTGCCGACATCGGTCAATCTTTGATGTACATCCGGTATGATGACCGGCTGATCATCATACAGGCCCAAAACTTCGATGGGAACGGTCTCGGTTGTTGAGATGTAGTAGAAAAAACCTCTAGTCTTCTGCTGCCGCGACGATGGGATGTCTGGGGAAGCAGGATGCTTCTTGGAGATGGCGGACTCACGTCCCACACCTCTCCACCACTCTAGCGAACACCACACGGAGGGGAGTCGGCCAACAGCAGTAGACTGGCGAGGGTTCCGTATCAGTCATACTAGACTCTGCATACGCGACCTATCTGCTGTCAGCGTGCAAAGCAAACGCAAAGTAAATATTAATAAAAGGTAGAATTGGATAAATTAGTACCGCAACTGCAATGTGAATATAATAAACATGGCCGTTACATCATATTAAAGGCGGATCAGCAGCAGCATAAAAACGTAATCTGCAATAGTACAGAATTTTCATCAACGTAATCCACTGAAACAAACACGGCGGCGTCCCGTGAATAAACTGTAGAAAAGCGACTAAATATCAATATATAATCGCTTGAAGGATACTAGCTAAACCTCTATAGATGTCTATACGAGGTAACTAACTAAATATAATTCAAAGGATATAGTGTGTCGGGAGACACAGGCGCTCTCACGTCCAGCTCACTGGGCGAAGAAGGAGAGAGTGAGGCACATGGGTAGAGGTGGCCCTTCCCGCGCTTGTGGAAAGGAGGTAACTCGTGGTGAATACTAATTAGTGATTTTAAATTGAAGGGAGCTTCAATTAGGGAGATACAAGTGTTCCACTATGTTCGCAAGAAGAAGAAGACAAGCAAAAAGAGCATGAGTCAGGATAAGGAAAAATAATCCAATATCATGTTGAATATCACATGGTACAGATATTACTGCAATAAATCCAATATCATGTTGAATATCACATGGTACAGATATTACTGCAATAAATCCAATATCATGTTGAATATCACATGGTACAGATATTACTGCAATAAATCCAATATCATGTTGAATATTACCTGAAATAGAATGGATTCCATATTGAGCAGATATCATACTGAATAGATATCACATCTTTGTTAGAACCGGAGTTTTATACTATGAATCTACAAGATAAATTATTAATATGGGCATTGTGCAAAGTTAGAATTGGTTTTCATTACTTTAGATTGCACTATTTACGCAAACCCAATAGAGCTTTCAGTGATGTAAATGAGTCCAGCTGTAAAACTTGTCATACAGGTAATATTGAAAGTGAATTTCATGTATTATTTGTGTGTACCAAGTATTCAGATTTACGAAGTAAGTATTTTTAATTTATATAAGCAACATACTATTATGACAGCGATAGTCGATTGCAGGATACTATTGTGATAGCGGTAGTCGATTGCAGGATACTATTGTGACAGCGATAGTCTATTGCAGGATACTACTGTGATAGCGATAGTCTATTGCAGGATACTATTGTGATAGCGATAGTCTATTGCAGGATACTATTGTGATAGCGATAGTCTATTGCAGGATACTATTGTGATAGCGATAGTCTATTGCAGGATACTATTGTGATAGCGATAGTCTATTGCAGGATACTATTGTGATAGCGATAGTCTATTGCAGGATACTATTGTGACAGCGATAGTCTATTGCAGGATACTATTGTAGCGATATATTGCAGGATACTATTGCAGGATAGGATACTATTGTGATAGCGATAGTCTATTGCAGGATACTATTGTGATAGCGATAGTCTATTGCAGGATACTATTGTGATAGTCTATTGCAGTACTATTGCAGCGATAGTCTATTGCAGGATACTATTGTGATAGCGATAGTCTATTGCAGGATACCATTATGATAGCGATAGTCTATTGCAGGATACTATTGTGATAGCGATAGTCTATTGCAGGATACTATTGTGATAGCGATAGTCTATTGCAGGATACTATTGTGATAGCGATAGTCTATTGCAGGATACTATTGTGACAGCGATAGTCTATTGCAGGATACCATTATGACAGCGATAGTCTATTGCAGGATACCATTATGATAGCGATAGTCTATTGCAGGATACCATTGTGATAGCGATAGTCTATTGCAGGATACTATTGTGATAGCGATAGTCTATTGCAGGATACTATTGTGATAGCGATAGTCTATTGCAGGATACCATTGTGATAGCGATAGTCTATTGCAGGATACTATTGTGATAGCGATAGTCTATTGCAGGATACTATTGTGATAGCGATAGTCTATTGCAGGATACTATTGTGATAGCGATAGTCTATTGCAGGATACTATTATGACAGCGATAGTCTATTGCAGGATACTATTGTGATAGCGATAGTCTATTGCAGGATACTATTGTGATAGCGATAGTCTATTGCAGGATACTATTATGATAGCGATAGTCTATTGCAGGATACTATTGTGACAGCGATAGTCTATTGCAGGATACTATTGTGATAGCGATAGTCTATTGCAGGATACTATTGTGACAGCGATAGTCTATTGCAGGATACTATTGTGACAGCGATAGTCTATTGCAGGATACTATTATGATAGCGATAGTCTATTGCAGGATACTATTGTGACAGCGATAGTCTATTGCAGGATACTATTGTGACAGCGATAGTCTATTGCAGGATACTATTGTGATAGCGATAGTCTATTGCAGGATACTATTGTGATAGCGATAGTCTATTGCAGGATACTATTGTGACAGTGATAGTCTATTGCAGGATACTACTGTGACAGCGATAGTCTATTGCAGGATACTATTGTGATAGCGATAGTCTATTGCAGGATACCATTATGATAGCGATAGTCTATTGCAGGATACTATTGTGATAGCGATAGTCTATTGCAGGATACTATTGTGATAGCGATAGTCTATTGCAGGATACTATTGTGATAGCGATAGTCTATTGCAGGATACTATTATGATAGCGATAGTCTATTGCATGATACCATTATGATAGCGATAGTCTATTGCAGGATACTATTGCATAGATACCATTGCAGGATACTATTGATAGCGATAGTCTATTGCAGGATACTATTGTGATAGCGATAGTCTATTGCAGGATACTATTGTGATAGCGATAGTCTATTGCAGGATACCATTATGATAGCGATAGTCTATTGCAGGATACTATTGTGATAGCGATAGTCTATTGCAGGATACCATTGTGATAGCGATAGTCTATTGCAGGATACCATTATGATAGCGATAGTCTATTGCAGGATACCATTATGATAGCGATAGTCTATTGCAGGATACTATTGTGATAGCGATAGTCTATTGCAGGATACTATTGTGATAGCGATAGTCTATTGCAGGATACTATTATGATAGCGATAGTCTATTGCAGGATACCATTGTGATAGCGATAGTCTATTGCAGGATACTATTGTGATAGCGATAGTCTATTGCAGGATACTATTGTGATAGCGATAGTCTATTGCAGGATACTATTGTGATAGCGATAGTCTATTGCAGGATACTATTGTGATAGCGATAGTCTATTGCAGGATACCATTGTGATAGCGATAGTCTATTGCAGGATACCATTGTGACAGCGATAGTCTATTGCAGGATACTATTGTGATAGCGATAGTCTATTGCAGGATACTATTGTGATAGCGATAGTCTATTGCAGGATACTATTGTGATAGCGATAGTCTATTGCAGGATACCATTATGATAGCGATAGTCTATTGCAGGATACTATTGTGATAGCGATAGTCTATTGCAGGATACTATTGTGATAGTGATAGTCTATTGCAGGATACTATTGTGATAGCGATAGTCTATTGCAGGATACTATTATGATGAGGTCGATAGTCTATTGCAGGATACTATTGTGATAGCGATAGTCTATTGCAGGATACTATTGTGATAGCGATAGTCTATTGCAGGATACTATTGTGATAGCGATAGTCTATTGCAGGATACTATTGTGATAGCGATAGTCTATTGCAGGATACTATTGTGATAGCGATAGTCTATTGCAGGATACTATTGTGACAGTGATAGTCTATTGCAGGATACTATTGTGATAGCGATAGTCTATTGCAGGATACTATTGTGATAGCGATAGTCTATTGCAGGATACCATTATGATAGCGATAGTCTATTGCAGGATACTATTGTGATAGCGATAGTCTATTGCAACAGACTATTACGATAGTGAAAGTCTATTGTGACCAAGTTTTTTTCTCATTCAATTGTCTCATTTGAAGTCATTTCCCAAATGAATGTATAGTTTATATGAAATAAAAACAAGTTGAAGTAGTTTCAGTCTCTTTTAATAACTAACAAGAAACTTGAAATCCAGATCAAGTAAACAGTTAAAACATAAACTTATTGCTATTGACAATTTCAAACTCCGAGACGCATGTTTTGTTTTTGCAGCCATGTTTGTTTAAGTGGTAACATGGGCGGATAACTCTAAATCAAAGAGAACGAATCTGCTACTTCCTGTATTTTGCACTGCCCATTTATCAACAGAAGTCAATTACCCGGTACTAAACTATTGATAGTCACACATACTATTGACGCACCGATAGTTTTTCGTTTCTGCCATCGATTAATTGCTATCAGAAGACTCAACAATTGCAATCCATCGATAGTTTGAAGCATTGTTACAGCACCACCATCGAATGTGTACAACTGAGTCAGACCATCAGGACCTGACCATCTTGTTGTACCACCTGCAAACACTAAAAGTGAGGTGAGGTGAGAATATTTCGCTCATATGACGACGTGCATGCGTGTGTATGTGTAGGTGCGGCTGCTTGTACTAGCCCAGACTGAAGCTGGTTTTATAGTGCTAGCCCACTGAGATACCATGCCACAGTGAAGCATGAATACCCCACTCAGACACATTATACTGACTCCGAGCCGACCAGTCCTTGTTGTACCCATTAATGCGGAGCGCCAGGCAGGGAACAACAAGTACCATATTTTAACGTCTTTTGGTATGACGCGGTCGGGGATCGAACCCGCGACCTTCCACTCTCCGGGCGGACGCTCTAACCACTAAACCACGGAGGCGGTCTACAAACACTAAGAGAACTGATGATTGAATGTAGCTGCAGAGGTGTTTAGTTCCAATACCAGGTGCTGCATCTGAGGACAACATCCGACCATGGTGAAATTTCATATCCTGCAAAGTGTGCGTGTGCCAGTAGGAAACAATCACTTGTACAATACAGCTGAGCAAATCCTTAAATATACCCCTGAGAAACCATCTCAGTGAACTAATGTTTAGTCTCTGAATATACAATTTTGATAGTAACAAATAAACACATGTAAATTGAAAAGGAACCCCAGGGAGACCAGAGATTCAGAACTTGAACCTGTGGTAATCAAGAGTTGCTTCATGTAGGGCTTTAGCATTGCAGGGAGAGCATCTTTGTGCATGAAAAATAATCATTAATAACTCTCATAACATCAAAAACATGATACAATTGCAAAAAGTAAACGATACCTAAACATATTTAAACCGATACTTGTAATTGTGTCATCTTAGAAAAAGTATCCATGCATTGATGTATAGTAGCATCCCTAGAAAATAATATGGTTCAGGGACTGAGACAGACTACCTGAACATAAGACACCTAGAAAAGACCATCTCTGTGCATTAAGGGCACGCTTGATAGATTCAGATGGATCCTGTTATCGAATTCGCCAGTTTTTTAAAACTTATTGCCATCACACCTTCTCCATCATTTCATCAGTCAATATATTTGCTGACGCATCGACAACTGACTCTTCACAGCTCTTGTCACACCCTGTACGTCTTACATAGCAGGTGTCGCATGACAGAACAAACAAACATTGCCGTGAAAACAAACACTGGTGTGAGTAGTCTCCGTTTGGTTCTCCTGTATTGTGCATCTACGTGGGTAGAACATATCCCATAGCTCTCTACTCTGTATCATATCATGAACATACCAGTATGTATTGTCCCTTATCATATATAGACTGATCTAGGACACATAAACATAACAAAAAGATCTGATCTTTGTCCAGCTAAAAGTCACTGAAAAGGATTTGCTTTCAAAATGTTGAATCAATATTCAATCCAATATTGAAGCTGACATTGTTGGCATGAATTAAGGTCCCACCACTGATCTGCTAAACACACATTGAAACGATTGCAAGCTACAGCAAACTACATTACAACAAAGAAATTACCTTAGAATAAGATATTACAAAATATGTTCCTTCAGATTTGTTTTTTAGAACAAACTGATTATTGTAAAACAAAATTGAAACTGTGACACAATGTCATTGGTTGGAAATCTATTTGTGGGATATTGGGAGGCAGGAGACAATATTCAATCTGACCGTCACATCAAACTTATTGGGAGAAGTAGAGAAATCCAATCTTGATGAAAAACATGTTCAATTGACATGGGAGGTGAGTTCAACATCAAATTACCGCTAATTTTCTTATTTACCAACTATGTTGATAAAGAATGTTTTTCTTCCAGATTTGCACATGTTTTTGAATGTTAGAAGCTCAAAAATTCTAACAATGATAATGTCAGATATTGAATAACATCTACTAACTTCAAAAACAAACACCCTTAAAATTTTCCCTTCTCCTGTCATTTGAAATAATAGTACTACATGGGCATATTTCCACCAATCCCCTTCTCCACACACTAAGGGGGCGGTGGGGTAGTCTAGTGGGTAAAGAGTTCGCTCATCCCGCCGAAGGCCCGGGTTCGATTCCCCACATGGGTAAAATGTGTGAATCCCATTTCTGGTGTCCGCCGCCGTGATATTGCTGGAACATTGCTAAAAGCAGCGTAAAACCATACTCACTCAATCACTCCACACACTAGAACATTTTTTACATGTTTCTGAAAACCAAAGATAGTTTCTTTTGAACTCTTGAATTAATTCACCAGCCAGTGTGTGCAGGACTGACGTTACAGTAAGATGTTGGTTCAAGGACCAATATGCATCTGAAGCAGTGCATCGCTGTTATCTATACTGTTTGTGACTCATTCATGTAGGTTAACATTAATCTGATATGTGCAACGTGTGTTGTTTACTAGAGAGTTATCTTTGTTGACATGCAAGGAGTGTTATCATTGTTCTGCACAGTTCTGTCTACACCGCGTCTATCTATGATGTAGATAGAAACCAAAACATGTTCAGCATTCATGTGCCAGCAATCAATCAGTTATATGCTACACTATCTTGATTTTCCTTCTCACCATTACATAGGATGCAAAAATGAATAATCATCTACCTAACCCTGTAAGTTACTGAGTCTGATGAACCAGGGGTCGAGAGCATGAGCAATAACCCAGACCTTGGTCTATGATGATATGCATGCATTCAGTCAGACTTCCAAGACCATCTAATATATCTTTATCAGATTCAAGGAGGATTCTCCAATCTGAAGATCTTGCCACGACATGGCCACAATAAAGTTTGTCTGTTGTTTGACGTCGCCCTCAGCAATATTCCAGCTATATGGCAGCAGTCTGTAAATCATCAAGTCTGGCCCAGACAATCCAGTGATCAGCAGCATAATAATGAATAATATGGGTTAGTTGGGGTTATGACAAGTTGAAGAGTATTTCAGTCCCAAGGCTATATCCCAGCCAAACTAGGACTCGTAGGGGGCACATTTCTGGTGCCCCCCACCTGATGCTTATATTGCTGGCATATTCCTAAAAGCAAGTGATGCTGCTGCTCCTCAGGTGAAACCCCAGATACAGGGCCCTCACATACACATCATCATAATCAAGATGAACACCAAAGCAATATTTACAACTGATAAAATCACCTTCCTACACCCACACTGTAAAACCTGCCCTGAGGACAGACCAAGCAAATGAACCTGAAACACAAAAGGTATGCTTTGAAGCCATCCGTTCATCATGATGACCGAGTGATATTAATTGATGTGACCTCAGCTGTGATGTCATGACAGTGATATTCCATCTATGATCTGACTGCAATTTATTCTTGACAAGCCAAGGTGGCATCCATGTTGTTCAGCAGACAAGAAATCAAACTTTTGAAATACATATCACAGCTTTCATTTGTTGACTGTAGCTTTTGTTGAAATCTGTTGCTATGTGAACAAAATGATGACTACACTAATTTGGGGGATATATGATCAATAATGTACTAAATGTGAGCACTGTGTAATGTGTCAGTATATATTCAGTATTATCTACCAGCTGCGGGTCAAGGTTACAGGACAGCTTGTTGATGCAGAGGGTACTGCACAAACTGCCTTCAGCAGGATATCTCAGAATATCTCATAGCACACCTTCACTGTCCTGGGACAGAATATCTCACAGCACACCTTCACTGTCCTGGGACAGAATATCTCACAGCACACCTTCACTGTCCTGGGACAGAATATCTCACAGCACACCTTCACTGTCTTGGGACAGAATACTTCTCCAGTACTATGACCATCCTCAGGCAGAATAGCTCTCCAGTAGGCCATGATTGTCACAGGACAGAATAGCTCTCTAGTACACCATGACTGTCACAGGACAGAATAGCTCTCCAGTACACCATGGTTGTCACAGGACAGAATAGCTCTCCCAGTAGACCATGATTGTCATAGGACAGAATAGCTCTCCAGTACACCATGATTGTCATAGGACAGAATAGCTCTCCAGTAGACCATGATTGTCATAGGACAGAATAGCTCTCCAGTACACCATGACTGTCACAGGACAGAATAGCTCTCTAGTACACCATGACTGTCAAGGACAGAATAGCTCTCCAGTACACCATGACTGTCACAGGACAGAATAGCTCTCCAGTAGACCATGGTTGTCCCAGGACAGAATAGCTCTCCAGTAGACCATGACTGTCACAGGACAGAATAGCTCTCCAGTACACCATGCTTGTCATAGGACAGAATAGCTCTCCAGTACACCATGATTGTCACAGGACAGAATAGCTCTCTAGTACACCATGACTGTCACAGGACAGAATAGCTCTCCAGTACACCATGATTGTCACAGGACAGAATAGCTCTCCAGTACACCATGACTGTCACAGGACAGAATAGCTCTCCAGTAGACCATGGTTGTCACAGGACAGAATAGCTCTCCAGTAGACCATGGTTGTCACAGGACAGAATAGCTCTCCAGTACACCATGACTGTCACAGGACAGAATAGCTCTCCAGTACACCATGGTTGTCCCAGGACAGAATAGCTCTCCAGTAGACCATAACTGTCACAGGACAGAATAGCTCTCTAGTACACCATGACTGTCATAGGACAGAATAGCTCTCCAGTACACCATGATTGTCACAGGACAGAATAGCTCTCCAGTACACCATGACTGTCACAGGACAGAATAGCTCTCCAGTACACCATGATTGTCACAGGACAGAATAGCTCTCCAGTACACCATGACTGTTGTAAGAGCTGAATCCAGTAATCATCGGAGCTTTACATCATGTGACCTGACTGTTTATCCTACCCAGACAGCAGGAACTGAGTCTCATGCTGTCAACCTGTGGTTTGTCTAGTCCACAACTGATTGTCTACAGGCTGATACTGCCATAGCTGAAATATTGATGACTACCACAAAACATTTACTAAACAGGGAATTATCAATACTTGCTTAGAGGTCAATATTTGGTCCCAGTCTTCAGCCAAGTCAGCATAAATTCCAAAACTGAATAACAAATTTCCCAATTCATGCTGTTATTGCTATCTAATGATAGCCAACTTGTTTGGAATCCTAAATAAATCTCTTCTAATGCAAAATTCACTTCACTCTTTCAGGCTTCAAGGGACTTAAACAGATCTGAATAGAATTATATATTCATGCATCATGTGCATAACCCGTGTTGCTTCCAGCATTTGTTTGTTATAAAAGACCATAAAATGAACAGGTGGTTATACTGGGTGACTAGGTTGACAGCACGTCATCGTACCCGAAGGTTCGGGATCATTACCCGGCACATTAATCAATGCTTGCCTTGTACAGACACAATCCCTTACAGTCCCGTGATGCTTGAACACTGCACATGTCAATTTATATATCTAACTGCAAACTACAAACTTTCAATGCATTAGGGGTTTAATATTGTTCACAAAACACCTACTATAGATACCATATGACTGTGACAGTCAATACATCTGAAACATTTTCTTTTGTATTCTCCCCGTGAAGATTCGGGTTAGAATTGATCTTCAGTAACCCATACTTGTCGTAAAAGGCAACAAATGGAATCAGGTCAGGTTCACTGACTTGGTTGACATATGTTATTGTATCCCAAATGCATAGATTGATGCTCATGCTGTTGATCACTGAATTGTCTGGTCCAGGCATGATTATTTACAGACCGCCACCATATGGCTGGAATATTGCTGAGTGTGGCGTAATACTAAACTCACTCACTCACTCTTTTGTATTCTTGTTTGTCCCAAGTCGTGACACTGAGTCAAGCTGTTATCTATTTAAGGAGTGGAGTGAGCAAGCATATTCTCCAGTCTGTTGAGATCCACTGTCAAGCACATCAGTGAACATAAACATCTATACCAAACAAAACAAATAGGGACAGCAATAGGTTTTGTCACATGTTGTTTTCGTGAAGACTGAGAGGACAGTTGAAATTAATATTCATGATCCCAAATTGTTTTTGTTTAGTATATGTTTGAACCAATACACAACATTATCCCAAACCTATATTCCCTAAACAATCCCTCTACCAACTCTCATGGAACAAGTTACAGAATTACCTTGGTGTTCTAAGTGCCTGGCAGGCACACAGCTAAAAAATTAGTTTGGAATTGTCAGTTTCAATTTCTTTTCTCTTATATTCAGAGCATATTTACATCACAGTAATGTTAAATTATGTCTTCCTCTTCATAGGTCCTGTCATCAGTGAAATATGAACCATATTTGATAAACGTCAACATTGAAATCTTCAAGATTTACAGACATCTGCAGCAATGTTCTAGACAAGTATATTGTCAGGTAGTCAGTTTTAGGGAGTAGCTACAACTCATTAATATTTCAATGTTGAAACAACAACCAACATATAGTCTGTTTGCACTTGCAGTGAAAACGTACCGATGAATTTCACTATAAACAAACAAGTAAATCAAATAAAGTGAAATTAAGATTGCAAATCCTAATAATTTTATCTTGCCAATTGAACATTTAAATCTCAGAATTTTATTCAACTTAGGATAAAAGTTGTTTAATAAACGATCATAGATTCAAATCGCAATTATTGGTTTGTATCACAAGGGGGTAAGCGCAGTAGTTGGAACAGTAAGACAAAAAGTAAAGTTAACTTAGACCAACCCTACTTGTTCTCGCTGTTTCATTTAATGTACATACCCCCTTGATATACAAACCAATAATTGCAATTTGGATCTATAATCATTTGTTGAACAACTTTTATCCTAAGTTGAATAAAATTCTGAGATTTAAATGTTCAATTGGCAAGGTATAATATATGAGGATTCGCAATCTTAATTTCACTTTATTTGATGTACTTTTTTGTTTATAGTGAAATTCATCGGTATGTTTTTACTGCAAACAGACTATTGTTTCAGAACCTTGCAAAAAAATCAGATCAAACCTAATTGTGCACAATCATAATTGGGACCAATTTTCACAATTCAAGAGAATGCTCAAGGATTACCAGATATACTAGTATTCTGAAAAGGTTCTGGGCCCCGTTTCACAAAGCTCTCGTAGCGCTACGGCTATCGCAAGTCAATGTTACAGTACAGGAAGTATGAATGCTACGAGAAAAGTTACGAGAGCTTAGTGAAACGAGGCCCAGCTTGATTGTAGTAAGTTGAGTAAACAGTAACACTTATTATCAATGTGCCTGTTTCAAAAATATACTTACAACAACCGTAGGCCATAATATGTAGCAATACTTAGTAGAAAACATTCAACATTGCCAGTATATAATGACTTTGTAACAGATAGATGACATAACAATATTGAAACTAACATAGCATTGTTGTACAATAAAAATTGTTTGGACAATGGTAATGTTGTGACATTTTCAACATTGTTTCACATAACAAAGCAAACAGTGCACACACATTTACTATGTAGCAGCTTAACCACCCTGGGTTTTTAACATCAGATCCTGTCATTACATGCATTAACATGGAAGAATGAAGCCAATGTTTCAAGCTGTTGACAATTGACATAGTAATTTCGTCTTGATGGGACGACAAACAGCCCAGGCCGTCATATTTGACAACATGCCTGTTGAAAAACAGCTGATCTGTGCCCCATGGGCGCACACATCAGCCTATAGGAATGTGTTATCAATTGTGGTGTTTAGCCAGACAATATCGTTCCCATTCGGATTAACATTGTAAACAGGGAACACGGTCAAAGTCGGTTGTACTCGAGTAAATTCGATTATTGGACAATGGCCGAGTTGTGAATGGAGAAGCACTGCTGCCACCAATATCGACATATCCGGGAGAAAACTCCCAGTGACAAGATTGACCTGACTTCTGCGGGATGTGTACGGAAAAGCGGCCTTCCAAATATTCGGGAGGCATGCATACATAAACAGCCCTGAAAATAAACCCCAGTCTTCAACCGTGGTCAGTTATAAACCTAACCCGATTTGTGACATCGCGACCTCGGGAAGGTAAACAGCCGCAATATCCCCTGGAATGCGAGGCTCGTTGGTAAACACAGTCGGTTACATCACCGTACGCTACCTACCTTAGGCGGTGAATAAAATTCCAGCAAATATCCTCCTGTGGTTTTGAGAAGTACTAAACGTGTCCGCTCCCATTTGGATTTTCCTTTAGAATCCTCCCCACTGAGGACATGCACAACCCCCTCTTTTTTCAATTCGATTTGTCCCTCGGATTTGCTCGTCAATTTTCCTTGTTTCGATTTATCATGTTTGTGCTTGTGTTTTCTGTGATTAGTGTCAGATACATCAAGCTCGTCCGAAGATTGCTTGAATAATCTTCCCTTTCGAATGTTTTTAAAAGATAATCTGCGTAGTAGACTTTTGTGTGTTCTTTTGGAAGGGCTGGCCTCACCGAGATGGATGTCCTGGTCGGTATAGTCAGCCGAGCCATTTTCTTGGGGGGAGGTTTCCTCCGGTACAATCAATTTAGCTTCTGCACTCTGATCTAACACAAAAGACGATCTACGAATTTCAAGGGCGAATTGGCGTTGAAAACATTCCGCAAATTTTCGGGAATAGTCACACGGGTCCCGAGAGTCCGTTAAACTAGAACTCCTTTGATATAAGAGGAAGGATCGCACAAACTCCACGGCTGCGGCTTTCGCATGCTGTTCACAAAATAAAGCCCAGGGTAGATGAGGGGGTGGGGAGCCACCCCCGTCGTCTCCGTTCACTGTCGCCATCTCTACCTCAACCCTCCATGGGTGGCGTGGTCACCGACAGGGACACAACTGCTTCTGATCGCCGTGTTTTTACGGCGAAGATCATCTAATCACGTCTACACTCACTCGGCACACACAGATGCTACTAAAGAAACAACTACTCATAAAAGTTGTACTCGCTCGCCGCGCTCTGTTGTGACGCGCCTTCCGCTGTCGCGTTATAAATAGATGCGCGTCAACAACGTTAGAAAATAGTGACAATCCCTCTTGTTGTTTTTGTCGACGTATATTATCCACATAAGACTTTGTCGGCTTGTTTATTCTCGCAATGAAGTAGGCATGTAAACTATATGGCAGGTGTGTTGTGAACTACATAAAACAGAAACCTCACAGAATATTATCAAGACAACACACTGGGCCTTGCCAACATGTCTCCACCGAACACAGGTTTCATTAACGACAGTTATCATCGTCATAACGGAAAGGTAATTTTCGGGTCAACTCTGAAATGAGAAACTGGTTCAATGTGAGACCCCCATCTTCCGCCTCAAAGGTAAACGTTCTCACCTCAGCCTCAGGCCTCGTGCCCCGCGCTCCGCTGAGTGTCGGGCGGTAGAGTTCATGCACGCGGATATTTCTCATAAGTCTGTCGCTCAGTCCTAGACTAACAACTAGTCTCTGAAATGAACATATTTTACTGAAAAAAGTTCATAGTAAAAATAATATAATATAATGAAAAGGAGCCCTGATACTTTCTTAAATTTTCAGAGGAAATGTAGACTTGCACATTTTCTAGACTTGCGTTGGCTTTCTTGGATATATTTGCTTCAGGGTCTGTACGACAGACTAGCTCAGTCCCTGAACCACAATATTTCCCCTTCCGCTCAGTTCTTTCTGTAATGCTAAGTCCCTAATTAAGCAAGTCTAGATTTCTTCAGGCTCAACTACCCATCTCAATGGGGCTCCTTTTCAAACTAAAAGGAATTATACATTTGTTTCTACCATAATTTCTCATATCTGTGTAAGATAATAAATAGTGCTGTGTCAAAATGTTTTTCGGGCACATTTTTCTCAATAGAGAGGAGGGCGGTATGACTTTATTTGAATATATGTTTTATTGAAAACAAAAAGTAAGGTCGAAGGAACATTTTTGTTATTGTCCTCGAAGACTACCGACAGATATACCAGGCCACACAGTGACTACACATACCTCCAAGACTGTAACAGCTGTCCAGCATTTCCGTTTGTAAATAACATATCATGCTCCATATGACGTGGTAAAATTTAAGTATATTATTGTAGATAAAAGTAGTGACGTGTCGATACCATGGAAACATTTCCTGTGTTAGTCGAAGGTAACACGTATTTCATACAACGTTTTGCTCAGCAAGAATGAGATTAAGTCGGCCGTGGTAGTAATGGTTAGGTCCCATACTGCCTACAGTTCCAAACTGCCTACATCCCAAACTGCCAACAAATACATTGTAAGCAGCGTGGGAAAAGATTTTTTTGCCTGTAGAATAATGGAACAGCCCGAGTATCAATGAAGAAGGGGTGCTTCGTTTGGAGTAAAGGATAATTAGGGGGATTATATTAGTATATATCTGTGCATCTACTGTGTATAGCATGTTTTGAGTCTTCTCATCCAATAAAAGGGGCGGTGGGTTAGCCTAATGGTTAAAGCGTTGGCTCGTCACGCCGAAGACCCGGGTTCGAATCCCCACATGGGCACAAAGTGTGAAGCCCATTTCTGGTGTCCCCCGCCGTGATGTTGCTGGAATATTGCTAAAAGCGGCGTAAAACCAAACTCAGTCAGTCATCCAATAAAGACTACAAGACAAGTACAGTGATACTGTTTTATTTTGTTTTGGGAAGCAGTTAGCATGCTTATATTGTAACCTCCAAAGCTGACCCAGCTTCTGTACGATCGTTCTCGAGAGTAAAGTCCTCCCTCTACCGGCACAGAAGCAAAGTTCTACCAAACCTACCCAAGTCTCTAGCTGATGTTCAACTCGAAGGACCATGGACTCAGACAAAAGATGGACAGCAATTCTTGTGCATTGATGATGGTGACGACGACAAGATACTGGCTTTTGCTTCAGAGGACATGCTAAACATGCTCCACAGTGCCGACAAGTGGTATATGGATGGAACTTTCTATGTTGCACCAGCCCTATGGGACCAGCTGTATGTCATTCACTGTTAAATAGGAATAGCACGTGTTATACAACACTGACAACAGACATTTACAAATATTATCCGTTTTCACTGGATATTGATTATGCTAGATGTGTTATTGTGAAGATTGGGCTTGTTCTTCTTGGTCTGGAAATTCAGTTTGATAGGAGCAAGATACTTTATTAAACCTTCAAAACAGCCCCAGTCAGACGGGATTCAGAAAAGCGGTTATATGGCAACGAGGAAGATAACATGGCCCACGGACTCTAAGCATTTTTGGGAAAATGTACTTCAATGAATTTTTAATATGGACAGCACCCTTTACAAAACACAAACAATATTTCTGTATAAAATTGAATCTAAAGCTCCTACATGCAGGTATATCAACCATGTTACCGGAACGAACCAGGATGGAGTGAATGGATGTTTGTTCTCGGTCCTCCTTGTGGCGGAACAATGAATTGTTCCACGAAAGTAGATAATTAAACTCATTGTGTGATTGTCAGATTAAACGATATAAAAATAATAGTCTCGGTAACTGGCAGAAGGACAATATGATCAGTGTACTGAACACAAGTCAACTGGATGAACAATAAGCAATATCTATAGGATAGAAGAAGGAAGGGGATGTTGAAGTCTCACAGTCCCGGAACCTCATTGTCTTCCCTACCGCCCAGCCCTTTCTACAAAGCTAAAGCCCCAAATGATGCAAGTCTAGATGTCCTCAGATTCCCCCTTCTTACTAGCCTGTACTACCAGGGGTGGAAAGAACTTTAAAATTGCTAGTGTACTCGGGAACAGTGGCACATGTAAAATCACTTGCCCTGGTAATTTTTCCACTATACCGGCCGATTTTCTTGTTGATTTGTTTTTGCTTGCCCAACAGAAAAAAACACTGGACTCGGACGTCGGGCAATGGGTTATTTCCACCCCTGACTACTAGATCTCTTTCCTATTTAAAGGGAATTGCTTGTTTCAATCAATATTATATATAATCCGAGACTAAGCGTTAGCCTGGGGATGTTGTGGTTACGCTAGTCTGCCCCATAGTCTGTGGATTTTTATATTTTCCATTCCTGACACTGTAATACAACACGCACACGCACACGCACACGTGCATGCACGAACACTCACACACACACACGCCACTAAATGAAGCAAATCTTGAGTTTCCTCAGATCTTCCTTATCACTGAAGTCTGTTTCAATTTATATTTAGTCAGTGTTTTCCCTTAAACCCGAAAAGCTGCAGGCCCTAAGGACCCAGAAAAATAAAAAGTTGTTGGTCCTGGTCAGAATGTGTTGGCACTGTTTTTTTATATGGAAATAATACTTTTAGGTTTTGGGGATGAAAAAGCTGTCGGCCATAAGGAGCTGCAGAAAACAAAAGCTGTGGGTCCGAGTGATTTTCAGTCGGCTTCGGGCCTAAGGACCGACGTTAATTTCTAACGCTGTATTTAGTTTCTTGTTTCTATAAAGTTCTATATTTTCCCTCAGTGTGAGACTCAGCGTGGGTCTGTGGTTGGTCACGAGCGAGTGTTCGTGTGTGTCACCCCACGTTTCCGACTACTGTGTTGAACAACGCCATGATTGTGTGGCTTGTACAGAATGAATAGGAATGATTTTCACATCTTCAACTACAATCGCATCCACCATATCAGTTTGTAGTGCATTATGTTTGACTGAATGGCGTGTAACAGTCCCAGCCACGCCTGTCCAGCTGACCGGACCGTGTCGCCACGGTTGAGAGGGCCAGGTCACCACTAATTGACACCTGCAGTCGCTGCGAGAAGCCCGGGAACTTCCATGTCTTCGGCCGTCATGCAGCCCCTGAGTCAGTGTGGAGAAGCCCGGGAACTTCCATGTCTTCGGCCGTCATGCAGCCCCTGAGTCAGTGTGGAGAAGCCCGGGAACTTCCATGTCTTCGGCCGTCATGCAGCCCCTGAGCAGAGACCATATACCGATATAGATATATGGTCTCTGCCCTGAGTCACTGTGGCGGAAAACAACATTCCCTTACTCCGTTACCCAGTAACAAGACTGCCTGTATATGTATCACTGCATGAGGGCACATGTGTCACACAATTCGTGAAGTATGTGTTTGCACATTATCTAACTTCTGTTGTAAGGGACCGTTCATAATTTATGGCTAGGGTTTTTTGTTTTGTTTTGTCGTTTGTTTTTTATTTTGTCTTTTGTGTGTGTGTGTGTGTGTGTGTGTGTGTGTGTGTGTGTGCGCGCACAATGTGAATGAACACCCCCCACTCCCCAGAACAAAATGGGTGACACCCCATCTTAAAATCATCCCCCACACATACACACACGCACACGCACACGCACACGCACACGCACACACAGTGGAGCATATTTATATATATTTCTGATTTGATGTTTTGGTTTGTTGTTTAACCCCGCACTCAGCAATATTCCAGCTATATGGCGGCTGTCTGTAAATAATGGAGTCTGGACCAGACAATCCAGTGATCAACATCATGAACATGAATCTACGCAATTGGGAGACAATGGCATGTGTCAACCAAGTCAGTGTGTCCCGTCAGTCGCAAGGATGGGTTGCTGAAGATCAATTCTAACACTGATCTTCTCGGGTTAGATTTGATGTAGTTGGGTGCTTTCCAGCAAGGCAAGTTGTGATAGTTAGATATGAACAGGAAATTGGTGGACTACGATTACAGTAGAGTTTGCTATGTTGTGAGTGAGTGGGTTGGGGTTGTTTATCTACATCCTGGGGCAGGGTAACACCCTCATCATCAGGGGTGTTTTATATCCATTCTGTCGTGATACATACCCTGGACCCTCGCCTGATTGACATGGTCATGGATGTATAGTAATTCTACTCAAATACTAGCAATGTCTAGATATGCGGAAAGAAACATGTTTCAGAGACAACTTGCTCTTATTAACTAAAAGTATTGACTGGGATATTTACAGCCATGTACAGCCATAGGAGTAAAGTTCAGTCGAGAGCTTACTGGAATTATTAGGTTTTGAGAGCAGTTTTACAGAGAAGTAGGAGAAGTACGGAGTTCAAAGGAAAGACCGTTCCATTGACATGATGCTGTGAAGAAGAGGTTTCTATGTCCATAGCTACTCAACGCAAACACTGGCAGCGAGGTATATACTGTCACTCAAGACAAACACAGGTATCAAGGTATATACTGTCACTCGACGCAAACACTGGCTTCAAAGAATATACTGACACTCAACGCAAACACTGGAATCAAAGTATATACTGACACTCAACGCAAACACTGGCTTCAAGGTATAACTGACACTCAACGCAAACACTGGCAACGAGATATATACTGACCCTCAACGCAAACACTGGCACCGAGATATATACTGAACAGCAAAAGAAACGCAAGTCTGGCCTTTTGTCAAGTTTTTGAATAGAAGACAACCAAAATCATGTCTAATCAATTATTCTATAGAAAACACTGTCAATTTAACAGCTAAAAAGTTGCTGTTGACATTGAATTGCAATAAGTTCAAATTAATCACAGTCCGTCATATGGAGATACCCCTGAACGCGAAAAGTGACAGTCTCTTTAGTAGCGCGTATAGCCACCTTGAGCTTGCACACAGGCCGTGCAATGTGGCCTCATTGAGTTCACTAGTCTGAAAGGATGCCTGAGGCAATTGGTTCCGCCCAAACACCAATCTCTATTCCAATTGTGCAAGTGTGAGTGGCTGTCTACCTGCCCCAATCCTCCGTCCACTTTCGTCCCAGAATGTTCAATGGGAGCCATATCCGGGAAAGAGACGGCCATGGCAAAATGTTAATGTTGTTCTGAGCCAGACAATCCATCGACACCCTTGCTGTGTGAGGGATGCAAACGCCATTGGCGTTGTTGACGTGCCAAAATTGGCTCCACATATGGCCTTCGGCAGTGGATTCCAGCAGCCCGAAGACGACGCCTAATCGTACCGCTGGACACTGCTCCCCTTGACCCAAGAACTAAGGCTGCTGTTACTGTTGCTGCTTGAGTTCGGTTCCTTAGATGAGTGACCCGGATGAACCGATCTTGCGTATGAGTTGTCACTCGTTGCCGTCCGGTACAGGGACTATCAGCAGCAACCCCGGTTTGCTGATGACGTTGAGCAAGTCGTGTAATGGTGGTAAACTGACAGCCCAATTGTCTAGCTACAGCGGTTGCAGAGCTACCTCCGTGGCCAATGGCCATTCCCCCTGCTCAGTCGTTAGTCTAGGCATCGTTTGTGTGGCGTGTACACCTCCTAGCGTCAATGCTGAACGTTTTTTTGACACAAACCCTTTATAAAGGATACCTCAGAGTGCAATTCATGCTTTCCATCCAGAACCGTCGATGCACGTGATAAAATTATGGCTTTGCTGCACTGTGGTTGTGTTTGTGCCAGTGTTTCGTATGGACGTCAAATTGCATGACATTATCTCATCGGGGATCATGACGTCACTTTACCATGAACGTTCCATAAACATCAACGCTTACCTTCATGGAATTTCATTTTTCGAAACTTGCGTTTCTTTCGCTGTTCAGTATATACTGACACTCAACGCAAACACTGGCATCAAGGTATTTACTGACACTCAACGCAAACACTGGCATCAAGGTATATACTGACACTCAACGCAAACACCAGCATCAAGGTATATTCTGTCACACAACGCAAACACTAGCATCACGGTATATTCTGACACTCAACGCAAACACTGGCCTCACTTTTCCATATATAAATGGTTTTTTTCCAAGAGAGGGTGTTGATGTTATACTTCAATAGATGATGGCGTTATACTCTAATAGATGGTGGTGTCATACTCCAGTAGATGGTGGTGTTATACTCCAATAGTTGCTGGTGTTATACTCCATTAGATGGTGATGTTATACTCCAATAGATGGTGGCGTTATACTCCAATAGATGGTGGTGTTATACTCCAATAGATGGTGGCGTTATACTCCAATAGTTGCTGGTGTTATACTCCAATAGATGGTAGTGTTATACTCCAATATATGGTGGTGTTATACTCCAATATATGGTGGTGTTATACTCCAATAGATGCTGGTGGTGTTATACTCAATAGATGCTGGTGTTATACTCCAATATATGGTGGTGTAGATACTCCAATAGATGGTGGCGTTATACTGGTGTTATACTCCAATAGATGTTATACTCCAATAGATGGTGGTGTTATACTCCAATATATGGTGGTGTTATACTTCAATAGATGCTGCTGGTGTTATACTAGATGGTGGTGTTATACAATAGTTGCTGGTGTTATACTCTCAATAGATGGTGGTGCTGGTGTTATACTCAATATAGATGGCTGGTGTTATAATTCAATAGATGGTGGTTAATAATTCAGTAGATGGTGGTGTTATACTCCATAGTTGCTGATGTTAGATGGTGGTGTTATACTCCAATAGATGGTGGTGTTATACTCCAATAGATGGTGGTGTTATACTCCAATAGATGGTGGTGCTTGTTATAATAATCAATAGATGGTGGCGTGATGTGGTAGATGGTGGCGTTATAGATGGTGGCGTTATAATAGATGGTGGTGTTATACTCCAATAGGTGGTGTTATGGTGGTGTTATACTCCAATAGATGGTGGTGTTATACTCCAATAGTTGCTCCAATAGATGCTGGTGTATATTCCAATAGATGGTGGTGTTATAATAGATGGTGGTGTTATACTTCAATAGTGGTGTTATAATTCAATAGATGCTGCTGGTGTTATACTTCAATAGATGGTGGTGTTATATGGCTGGTGTTATAATTCAATAGATGGTGGCGTTATACTCCAATAGATGGTGGTGTTATACCCAATAGTGGTGCTATACTTCAATAGATGGTGGTGTTATACTCCAATAGATGGTGGTGTTATAATTCAATATATGGTGGTGTTATAATTCAATAGATGCTGCTGGTGTTATAATCCAATAGTTGCTGGTGTTATACTCCATTAGATGGTGGTGTTATATAATCAATAGATGGTGGTGTTATACTTCAACAGATGGTGGTGTTATACTCAATATAGATGGATGGTTATATGTTATAATTCAATAGATGGTGGTGTTATACTCCAATAGATGGTGGTGTTATAATAATATATGGTGGTGTTATAATCCAATAGATGGTGGCGTTATACTCCAATAGGTGGTGGTGTTATACTCAATAGATGGTGATGGTGGTGTTATACTCCAATAGATGGTGGCGTTATAATTCAATAGATGGTGGCGTTATAATTCTCAATAGATGGTGGTGGTTATAATTCAATAGATGGTGGTGTTATACTCCAATAGATGGTGGTGTTATACTCCAATAGATGGTGGTGTTATACTCCAATAGATGGTGGTGTTATACTCCAATATATGGTGGTGTTATACTCCAATAGATGGTGGTGTTATACTCCAATAGTTGCTGGTGTTATACTCAATAGATGGTGGTGTTATACTCCAGTAGATGGTGGTGTTATACTCCAATAGTTGCTGGTGTTATACTCCAATAGATGGTGGCGTTATACTCCAATAGATGGTGGTGTTATACTCCAATAGATGGTGGCGTTATACTCCAATAGTTGCTGGTGTTATACTCCAATAGATGGTGGTGTTATACTCCAATAGTTGCTGGTGTTATACTCCAATATATGGTGGTGTTATACTCCAATAGATGCTGCTGGTGTTATACTCCAATAGATGGTGGTGTTATACTCCAATATATGGTGGTGTTATACTCCAATAGATGCTGCTGGTGTTATACTCCAATATATGGTGGCGTTATACTCCAATAGATGGTGGTGTTATACTCCAATATATGGTGGTGTTATACTCCAATAGATGGTGGTGTTATACTCCAACAGATGGTGGTGTTATACTCCAATATAGATGGTGGTGTTATACTCCAATAGATGCTGCTGGTGTTATACTCCAATAGATGGTGGTGTTATACTCCAATAGTTGCTGGTGTTATACTCCAATATATGGTGGTGTTATACTCCAATAGATGGTGGTGTTATACTCCAATAGTTGCTGGTGTTATACTCCAATATATGGTGGTGTTATACTCCAATAGATGCTGCTGGTGTTATACTCCAATAGTTGCTGGTGTTATACTCCATTAGATGGTGGTGTCATACTCCAGTAGATGGTGGTGTTATACTCCAATAGTTGCTGATGTTATACTCCATTAGATGGTGATGTTATACTCCAATAGATGGTGGCGTTATACTCCAATAGATGGTGGTGTTATACTCCAATAGATGGTGGCGTTATACTCCAATAGTTGCTGGTGTTATACTCCATTAGATGGTGGTGTTATACTCCAATAGATGGTGGCGTTATACTCCATTAGATGGTGGCGTTATACTCCAATAGATGGTGGCGTTATACTCCAATTGATGGTGGTGTTATACTCCAATAGGTGGTGATGTTATACTCCAATAGTTGCTGGTGTTATACTCCAATAGATGGTAGCGTTATACTCCAATAGATGGTGGTGTTATACTCCAATAGATGGTGGTGTTATACTCCAATATATGGTGGTGTTATACTCCAATAGATGGTGGTGTTATACTCCAATAGATGGTGGTGTTATACTCCAACAGATGGTAGTGTTATACTCCAATATATGGTGGTGTTATACTCCAATAGATGCTGCTGGAGTTATACTCCAATAGATGGTGGTGTTATACTCCAATATATGGTGGTGTTATACTACAATATATGCTGGTGTTAAGGTACTCACCCAACAGATCCTGGTGATATTTTCCCAACAGAATGTGTTGATGGTATCACCCATGGTTCACAAACCTTGGTCAGACCAGTCACATGACACATTGCTTTGTAGCCATTTGACATTTGCACCTGGCCATTTTGACTGGGAATTTCAAGCCTGTTTGGATGTGTGTCCATTTTGACTATAACCGTAAGGGCTATACCATGTCACATTTGGTCCACTGATTCTTTTAATTCCTCATCTGTGGTTCAGTGTTGATGTTTATTCTTATCCAAACCCTGAAATATTCTGAATACTGAGTGAGTTTAGTTTTATGCCGCTTTTAGCAATATTCCAGCAATATCACAACAGGGGACACCAGAAATGGCTTCACACATTGTACCCATGTGGTGAATCGAACCCGGGCTGTCGGTGTGATGAGCTAATGCTTTAACCACTAGGCTACCCAACCGCCCCTCTGGCCTGAATAGGCCACTGCACTCATTTAGAGAAGAAAGACATTATCTTTTTTTTTCTTCATTTTTTAAATTTTATTTCTTTTCACCAGTACATGTTTTACAGCAAATGGATAGTTCATAGTTCAATACACATAGTATCTTATCAAAATGGGTATGACAATTCAGTAGCTGATGGTTATGGCTTTTACAGGAGATGTATTGTTCAGGTAAATAGGCAATGACATATTGACCAGTACTTCGTGAATTTGGTGTAATCACAAGTTAAGGATGAGATATATCTGTCTATTTGATATGCATTGGTTATATCTCTTTTGATATATTGGAAATGTGGTGGTCGTTTAGAAAGTTTGCTTTTATAAATGTTGAATTTAGTTGTATTTATGATCAGATTTACATCATTTCGCTTTTCATAGTAGCCAAACAGGATATGTTGTTTGGTAAAATCTAGTTTAATTCCTGTTTTCTCCTCGATCCAATCTTCTAGTTCTCTCCAGATATGGCTAACTTTTGTACATTCGTAAAAGAGGTGTGTTATTGATTCAATGTCAGTTTTGCATAAGTCACATTTGTTATTATTCGTATATTTCATTTTATATAGAAGGTCGTTCGTGGATATTATTCTGTAAATGATGCTGTGTTGAAACCATCGTAGTTTGCTGTTTGCATGTGTGCGGAAGGGTATATAATGTATGGTTTTCCATTCTTGTTCTGTCAGGGAACATCTGAGATTGTTCTCCCATTACCGAATGTGTTTTCTGGTCTAAATGTCGAACATGTTTGTGTTTAATGCATCATAGAATATTCTGCAGCCTTTTTTTGTTTCACATACATCTTTGATATAAATGGCAGAATTGGTGTCTGAAGTTTTGATTTGAGTTTAACGCGTTTACTTTTAACATAAGACTCAACGGATTTGATTATGCCATGATATTCAAGGAAGTTTGTTTTTATCTGATATTTCTTCTGAAGGGAAGAAAGGTTGAGATAGTTTCCGTCGTTATCAATTAAGTCATTAATATAGTGGATACCTTTGTCAGAGAAGTGTTTATAGAAGAAGGTGCTTCCTCCTATTCTAATGTTCTTATTGTGCCATAAGATTTGGGAAAGGATGTCATGTTCTTTTTTGGCATTATCACCTTTTAAGTTTAGGTATAACTCCCAGCATTTCAGGACATCCCTCCAGAAGGGATTTGTTCTGCGATTTGTTAGTTCACATGTGAGGTTATCTTCGTTATTTATGAGGTGGTCGCGTGGTATTGAAAAGAAATAAATCAAGGGTTTTGAATTGGGTCTTGAGTTCAATAGTCGCCTAATCCATGATATGTTTTGAGAAGATATTATCTGGGTTATGTTTGGAGCTCGTAGTCCGCCTTCATCATATGGTTTTGAAATTATTTTTCTACTGTTTTTATCGGGTTTGTTTTTCCATATAAAACTGAAGCAGAGTGATTCGATTTCTTTGGTTAGTTTATCGTTAGGATCTGGAAGCGACGCGAATAGATGGTTGAGTTTTAGTAAGATTAAGCTTTTAATAAGGTAATTCTTCCTAATAGAGTTAGATCACGTTGTAACCATAAATTCATAATCGACTTTATTTATGCCTTTTAGTTTGTCCTTATAATTTTTTTCGACCATTTCCGCCAGGTTGTGTGTAAAGTTGAGGCATATAAGGGTGAAACTTTTCTTTTCCCAGTCTAATTTCCATTGTTTACATAATATTGCATCTGATGAGCGTTGTGAGCCTATCCAGCATAGTTGTGTTTTACTCCTGTTTATTTTAAGGTCTGAGAAAGCAGCGTACGTATCTAGTGTGTTAAAAGCGCACTCAGTACGCAGGCTTCATTACCATTTAGAATCAGCGTTGTATCGTCAGCGAACTGTGATATGAGGTATCTTTATACAAGTTGTGTGAGTAAGTTTTACCCCACTTTTTCCAACATTCCAGCAATATCAGGGTGGGGGACACCAAAAATGGTTTACATCAGTAAGGGAGGTTGTCACATGTGAGTAAAAAAACATGTGAAACAGCCAATGAATGGTAACCAACACTGTTCATACTGTTTTCAACATGTTTGTGTTGATTTAAATTTCGGGGAAAATTATTTTATGACTTTAACAAACAAAATGTGTGCTGCCATGGTGTCACCTGGCAATGAAGTTTTCTTGACTCTCATTGAAACCGAAAACTGTGTGGAAATACCTCTTGGTTCAGGTTTGAAACAATCAGAAAACTCGTATCAAAGTCAGAAATTGGTAAATAATAATCGTCAAACAGATACTGGGGTCTCGGAAGGATAGCAAAAGATAAGATCTACACCCCAATTCCAGTGTTTGAGTGTGTTGGCCGCTCAAATTGTTTTTGAGCTGATCCCACATAAAGAAGCTGACAAACACATCGAGATTGTAATAGTTTTATTCACAGACCATGATGTGATATTCAAACACAGGTTGATGGTCACACTAACAGTGTCAAGAACATGTTGCAGAACATAGAGCTACGCAAAATACTACTGTCTCAACAACTGCTATTTGTTGACAGAATCGTGAGACTACCTGTACAGGACGAGGTCGCTATTCCTCTACACAGGGGAGATAGGGACAGCTAGTGAAGTGAACTATCATGGTCACTGCACTGTCAACAAGTTCATAAAATCAACATTGCATGTTGGATTGAAAGACTTCAGAAAGCAATGTGGCTAAAATAACAACTGTCCATGAAGAAAAAAATTACGAATAAATGCAGAAATCTAAGCTTGTGATAACATGACTGCCAGTAAGGGATCCCTGACCATATGACAACCAGGGATGTGTTCAACATGTCACAATATTCAGTCACTTCAAACAGATACAGGATTTTCCAGTGTATTCAATTCTGTAAGGATAAATACTGACAGGAATATATTTTGACAACACATAATATATTTACTAGTACTGCTATATGCAAACAATGTTTTTGTGATGAGCCTCACAAAACATGAGGCCATGTTCTTATAAGATTAGTCCTGAAGTTGAGGCCCATGTTAAACACATCCCTGGCTGTTCAGCAGGCCAGCTTGAGCTTGAAGCGATCCTTACAGAGGTTAACTTTGTCAGTATGGGTTAAAGTTCCAGTTGCACCAGGGAGTAATGATCAAATCCTATTTAAGCAGAGAAGGTAGTAAAATTGATTGGAGTTCCATCAATATGAAAATTTGGCCGAAATGTAAAGGTTTTAACATTTTCTTGTTTTATTGCTGCATTTGAATCACACCCTATATTGAGAAGACCGGTTTGACAGAAAGTGAACTGTAATATCACTGTAGGTTTAATGTCAGCAGAAGGTCCAAGTGATGCAAACCAGAGATGTTCAGCACCTGGTCATGGTGCTGGCAAACCAAGGATTGCCATGGAAACCAATGACAGGAATACAGTGCTGAAAGTGCCAACACGTCTCAGAGAGAGCTAAATAAAAACACGTACGCCCGCTCGCCGGCACACTAGCTCCCTTCTACTGACATGCATAAAATATTTACCTCGTTATCCAAATCTGTCCTTTCAGATGCATTAAGTACACCCCTTTCAACTCTGAACAGAAAATGTGATTTAGTTTGCCAACTATAGCAGCTGATCCCCATATACATGAATAAACATGACCGATGAGGAAGTAACAGGATGCATAGGGAAATAAGTGACAATATATTGGAGCTCATCTTTTGTTGCAGTGCTGGTCTAAACACAGAAACTATACTTGCTTCCGTACAAATTATTTCGGAATGCAACTCTGTGGTTAAAAACTGAAACTCTTCACAAAGTCACAAAGTGCTTGTTTGTTTAATAATTCTTGACATATGCGGTTTGGAGTTAACAGAGAATACTGATATCAGTATTATCCCCAATAGAACATGTCTGTGCAGGGAAAGGCGTATGTGGTACAAATCTAGACAGTGAAGCATGACAGTGAACCTGTCCTAACCCTGTTGGGAGTACGGATCTAGACAGGGAAGCATGAAGGTGAACGTGTCCTAACCCTGTTGGGAGTACAGATCTAGACAGGGAAGCATGTCAGTGAACCTGTTCTAACCCTGTTGGGAGTACAGATCTAGACAGTGAAGCATGTCAGTGAACGTGTCCTAACCCTGTTGGGAGTACAGATCTAGACAGTGAAGCATGATGGTGAACCTGTCCTAACCCTGTTGGGAGTACAGATCTAGACAGGGAAGCATGAAGGTGAACCTGTCCTAACCCTGTTGGGAGTACAGATCTAGACAGTGAAGCATGATGGTGAACCTGTCCTAACCCTGTTGGGAGTACAGATCTAGACAGTGAAGCATGAAGGTGAACCTGTCCTAACCCTGTTGGGAGTACAGATCTAGACAGTGAAGCATGTCAGTGAACCTGTCCTAACCCTGTTGGGAGTACAGATCTAGACAGTGAAGCATGACAGTGAACCTGTCCTAACCCTGTTGGGAGTACAGATCTAGACAGGGAAGCATGAAGGTGAACCTGTCCTAACCCTGTTGGGAGTACAGATCTAGACAGTGAAGCATGAAGGTGAACCTGTCCTAACCCTGTTGGGAGTACAGATCTAGACAGTGAAGCATGACAGTGAACCTGTCCTAACCCTGTTGGGAGTACAGATCTAGACAGTGAAGCATGACAGTGAACCTGTCCTAACCCTGTTGGGAGTACAGATCTAGACAGTGAAGCATGACAGTGAACCTGTCCTAACCCTGTTGGGAGTACAGATCTAGACAGTGAAGCATGAAAGTGAACCTGTCCTAACCCTGTTGGGAGTACAGATCTAGACAGTGAAGCATGACAGTGAACGTGTCCTAACCCTGTTGGGAGTACAGATCTAGACAGTGAAGCATGAAGGTGAACCTGTCCTAACCCTGTTGGGAGTACAGATCTAGACAGTGAAGCATGTCAGTGAACCTGTCCTAACCCTGTTGGGAGTACAGATCTAGACAGTGAAGCAAGTCAGTGAACCTGTCCTAACCCTGTTGGGAGTACAGATCTAGACAGTGAAGCATGAAAGTGAACCTGTCCTAACCCTGTTTGGAGTACAGATCTAGACAGTGAAGCATGAAAGTGAACCTGTCCTAACCCTGTTGGGAGTACAGATCTCGACAGTGAAGCATGAAAGTGAACCTGTCCTAACCCTGTTGGGAGTACCCAGGTTCCAGAAGGAACCAGGTCCCCGTTTCACAAAGCTATCGTAGTGATACAACTGTCAAATCTCCTATACTGTAACATAGACTTACGACAGTCATAGCACTATGATAGTTTTGTGAACTGGAGCCTGGACAGGAACTCATTCTAGGTGTAGAATTCAAACTGCAGCAATAAACACATTTCAAATATGTTCACCTGCAAATCTTGGTTGTGCTCTTTTCCTTAAGATATATAACTTGATAAGAAATAATGTTGCATTTAGAATGCATGTTACTATGGTTACAGTTAATGAAATGCATGCTGGCATGTCGATGAAAAAGATTCTACAGCAGAGTACTTCAGTAGAGTACAATACCCAAGAACTAAACATGACAAAACGAAGCAGGTAAATTGTTCAGGATAACAAATTGTAACTTAAATCGTTGAAATAATGAATGATGGAACATTAACTGACTAAAAGCAATATGCATCAACAATACAATACACCATTAATAGGTGTTAAGATATTGACATGCCCAGGTGTGAAGACATCCACCTGTCCAGGTGTGAAGACATTCACCTGTCCAGGTGTGAAGACATTCACATGTCCAGGTGTGAAGACATTCACAGGCCCAGGTGTGAAGACATTCACATGTCCAGGTGTGAAGACATTCACATGTCCAGCAATTAAGACATTCACATTTCCAGGTGTCACAACATTCACAGGCCCAGGTGTGAAGACATCCACATGTCCAGGTGTGAAGACATTCACAGGCCCAGGTGTGAAGACATTCACATGTCCAGGTGTGAAGATTTTCACCTGTCCAGTTAACAAGACATTCACATATGTATTTCCCATATATATTAAATTCTGTCCAAAGTATTGTACAAATGGAGCATATTCTTGTATATATCCATGAGAAGGTTAAAATCTATCTATGTATGTACAGAAATAAATAATACTGAAGCTACTCAGACACAGCCCTCATTCGTTGCCGACTCGCTTGCAGACATTCACAGCATCATTAAGTAGTTGGTCAAAACAGAACCAAAAACACACACAAACCCAAGATATACACGTAAAACAGATTCCTGTTTTCATAAAACCTATCTTAACTTCGCCACACTACAGCTCTGCCACAAATGATCAGAAAAGTTATGGAAAGAATAATTCTGAAACCAAAACAAATATACCAGTACCTATTAGAATGTTTGATGGTCTGTGTACCAGTAAGCACACTGGTACCTCAGTCAGTACAATCAGATTGGCCACCATGTTTGATGGTCAAACAAGTAAGCACACTGGTACCTCAGTCAGTAGAATGTTTGATTGGCCACCATGTTTGATGGTCTGTGTACAAGTAAGCACACTGGTACCTCAGTCAGTACAATCATATTGGCCACCATGTTTGATGGTCTGTGTACCAGTAAGCACACTGGTACCTCAGTCAGTACAATCAGATTGGCCACCATGTTTGATGGTCTGTGTACAAGTAAGCACACTGGTACCTCAGTCAGTACAATTAGATTGGCCACCATGTTTGATGGTCTGTGTACAAGTAAGCACACTGAGTCAGTACAATCAGATTGGCCACCATGTTTGATGGTCTGTGTACAAGTAAGCACACTGGTACCTCAGTCAGTACAATCATATTGGCCACCATGTTTGATGGTCTGTGTACCAGTAAGCACACTGGTACCTCAGTCAGTACAATCAGATTGGCCACCATGTTTGATGGTCTGTGTACCAGTAAGCACACTGGTACCTCAGTCAGTACAATTAGATTGGCCACCATGTTTGATGGTCTGTGTACCAGTAAGCACACTGGTACCTCAGTTAGTACAATCAGATTGGCCACCATGTTTGATGCAGATGAAACAGTCTTCTTAGATAACTGTCACTTATTAAATGGGGTAGTCAGATGCAATCAAGGGAGAGCCATAAAAAACCTATAGTAGGCCTTTGTGTTGGGTAATGAAATATCATATTTGGGGGAAGGTCATGAAAAATATTTCCTTATCCTAATGCTTGTCTTCCAATTTGCTTGTTTGTTTTGTCCTGACACTCCTTGCAAACATTTCTATATTTTTGTAAATGAGTCTAAAAGATAACTGATCCCTAATGTGACTAACACAGAACACCTTTTTGACTGAAAATGTTGGGTTTTTTTAAATTTCATGATTACATGAGTTTCTGTTCCGGCTATTTATTCCAAATCAACCTTGATAATATTTTTAGGTGTTAAATCTGTTAAATATGAAAAGAAAGAAATGAAACTAACTAATCTGATGAGAAACTATAAACCACACATCAACACTATTGTTACCATAGAAACAAGACATTATATTATACTGATTACACTGATTCATCTACCCACAGTACACAGTGATAAACTAACTGCTGAAATTACTGCATTTAAGGGACACAATAAACTGCCAAAAGAAGCCTTGATTTACAAAAGTAGTCTAGATATTCCTGCAATAAGAACAATAAGAACAAATAGTTATAACCAGTGATCAACCGTGGCCATAAATTAAATATCAATAATCAACTGAGTGACCTATAATCGCTTTAAGCAGTAGTTTAGTGAAAAGTGTCCCATTTCAGTGACACAGAGTGGACTGTACTGCAGAGTCTCAGCTTAGACTGGACAACCAGCCAAATGTTAAATCTTCAATGTTACGCAGTCTGTAATTTATTTCATATTTTATGGCTCATATTCAAGATAAAAACTGGGATTTAAACCCATCTTCAGTAGATCCTGGTATGACTAGGGCAGACAACTCTGTAAATCCTAAACCATCTCACTGAGATTATCATTCTACATTGATACCATTACATGTTAAGCTCAGCAACTTGTACATACATCGCAGAACTGACAACAGTAACTAGGGTCCGTAGCTCACCTCTGTAGTTGAAGACATGATCAAACCCCTGATCACTCTAAAATATATAAAAATAAAATCTAAGACAAGTTACGTAACAAATTGTGGAAATTCTCTCTATTATTATGGACACATTTAAAAGGAATAAAAATCAAACTTCAATGAATGGATAATCAATCAAAACATCAGTGATCAAAGTAAATCAGAATATAGCATATTCAATATGGCTGCCATATCGACCATGATTCACATGAAGCTTATGAATAGAGCATGCCATTTCTTGGATCATATGTTTGCTAATCATTACTGGATCCAATCAGGATTCTTCATAGATGTTAGAAAGTTTGCACTTATGACAGATGATGGACAGAGGACAAGCATACAGCCAGAAGCTCACATGAACCTTCAGTTCTCAGGAGCACGTATCTTCAAACACGTCCTGTAGCATCCCTTCTGGGCCAAGATACCACTGTGTTGATGTGCATGTGCTGTCTAATCTACTCAACTCTGATACAATATTCCAGAATATCACCAAATGTATACAGAGCACAATGTTATTAGCCACTGACAAGATAGTACACAACACTTACATCTTATATTAAGCACCAAACCATCAAAATAAACAAAATCAATTTGAACAAATGTTAGAATGGTGGGTTTTATAATTGCTTGATTCATGGATTTGCTGACTACCATGGAATATAGTGGAACTATCAACAATAGACATTTTCCAAATGTATTCCGATAACAACATTTTGTAAAGTTGGGATAGTAAGGGAACTCGCTTGGAAACAACTTCTTATTTTACATCAGAAACCAATCCATAAATCAAGAAATGATAACCCCTAAACTACAATGAATGACTGTCCTCTACAACTCTAGAAATCTTATGTTACAAGTCTCCTCTACGGTCTACTGTCTTCACTCAGATATATCTGTCACTGTTCTCAAAATGTGATCAAACAACCTTTATAACTAGAAATACAAATGATAGCTGACATGTTTGTAGTGTAGATGCTTGGTGCCATTATGTACTATATATCTAAGAAGTGTCTGTCCTATCTTCATGGTCAATACAGCTTGATATACACTGTATTCCTTCATCACAATCAAACAGACATTAAATGTTGACATCAAAGTGATGCATGTCAGCTTGAAGTCAGACAATGATCTGAGGCTTTATGTAATGTACCAGTCGAATGAGTCATGGAAGTTGGTTTGAATCCTGCCATTGCTTGATACTGAAGAGTACCGGGGGTACTTGTAGGCTTCCTTCTCGCAGGAAGAAGGCAGTGGTTTGTTGTTCATGGGTCACGGAGGAATACAATGTATACAATGTTGTACTGACAAGGACGTGATGGTTACATTGACTAAACGGCAAGTGTGCTTCTGAATCACAACAGCTGAACATCGACAGAGCATGTACAGGAGCAGGGATATTTACACAAATATACACAGGTAACAGATCACAGGTAGTGGAGAGTACAAGGTCTTATCAGGGTCAGTGTTACATGTTGACCAGTACAGAGAGTGTGGTGTGAGCCTGGCCCAAGCTGAGAGCCATTACTGTAGGTGTCAGTGTTGATTCATGTAAAGTGGGCAGTGTTACAGCTGTATCACTATGGCATTTGTCATCAAGCACGACTAGACAAACCAGTGATTGATAGCATGAGCAGTCAAGTAAGTGCTTGATGTCACCTGACAAATAACCTGATCACCACTTTGTCTAACACATGACAAAAGAGATACTGGGACCCGTTTGCTAGAGTTGGCATAACTGTTTATCATAACTGTCTTGACATGCAAATTCTGAGAAAGTTCTTTGTCGTTTAAGATCCTAGTATCTAGGTCAGAAAGTTGACCATTGATAACACTTCACGTAATTTACCTATTCTGCCTGTTTGTAAACACAACCCACACTGTCAGTAGGAGGCAATTAGTCTGATGCTTGGTGCAGACCCAGGTCTAAATAGGGCCAGGTTTGCTAAACACACATTTGACCGACACTGAACTTGTAGGTTTCTTTATTTGAGGGCTTTATTTGCTGACTAAGGACCCCATTCTTCAGACATACCACATGATGGTCTATTATGGGTCTATTATACTACCCCCAAATGTATTAAAAAATCAGTGTGATAACCACTTGCACAAACAGTGAGAACATCATAATATTCACATGTCGATTACAGAGTGGAGACTGCTTCCGTTAATGCCCCCTACCTCCCCAAGACAAATGCCCCTGACACTAAAGTCTGCTAGAATCTTGGAGTATGGTGTATGTACTTTATCCAGTGCATCCTATCCTGGAGGAGTGAGTGTGTGAGTTTGGCACAACAGTGCTTTGAACAGCATTTAATTTGTTTTCACAGAGTAACAACCTCGTGTAGGAGGAAGGTCTAGTGATTCAAACCCTAGAAATTCACCAAGATGAGAAACCAAAAGCATAACCATAGTGCTGACAAGAATCCAAATGTGTGGAAATCTGGCATTCAAACCCACTATCATCAGATTCTGGTACAGCTATGGGAGGCAACTCTGCATGGCCAACTGTGGTGCCCTGGATGACTGGGCCACCAGTGACCCTGCAAGACAATGTAACAGTAGAGTTTTGACTCTGGTAGAGCAATGGTTTTCCCCACAAGTAGGACAGTCTAAAACATCTCCCTAGTCGGGTGTTGCTGGAGGTTCTGTGCTGAAGTAGGGTGTGGCATCTTTCACAAGTATTGTATGACAGACATCACAAACTTTGGAAGGTTTAAAGTTGGGCCCGCTGTGCACTGTCTTGGATGTGCACTCATTACAGAATATCTTTCCACAGTGGCGGCAGTGATGCTGTAACAGAAGACATAGGAACCGGAGTGAGTGGATAGCTGAGTGAATGGGCTATTGGATAACAGGGTGAGTGAGTGGGTGGGAGGTTGAGTGGGTGGGCAAGTGGATAAGAGGGTGAGTAAGAGAGAGTGAGTTGGTTGGAGGTTGAGTGGGTGGGCAAGTGGATAAGAGGGTGAGTGAGAGAGTGAGTGGGTGGGAGGTTGAGTGGGTGGGCAAGTGGATAAGAGGGTGAGTGATGGAGTGAGTGGGTTGGAGGTTGAGTGGGTGGGCAAGTGGATGAGAGGGTTGGAGGTTGAGTGGGTGGGTAAGTGGATGAGAGGTTGAGTGGGTTGGAGGTTGAGTGGGTAGGCAATTGGATAAGAGGGTGAGTGAGAGAGAGTGAGTGGGTGGGAGGTTGAGTGGGTGGGCAAGTGGATAAGAGGATGAGTGAGAGAGTGAGTGGGTGGGAGGTTGAGTGAGTGGGCAAGTGGATAAGAGGGTGAGTGAGAGAGTGAGTGGGTGGGAGGTTGAGTGGGTGGGCAAGTGGATGAGAGGGTTGGAGGTTGAGTGGGTGGGTAAGTGGATGAGAGGTTGAGTGGGTGGGAGGTTGAGTGGGTGGGCAAGTGGATGAGAGTGTGTGTGAGAGAGTGAGTGGGTGGGTAGTTGAGTGAGTTGGCAAGCGGATGAGAGAGAGAGAGTTAGTGGGTGGGTAAGTGGATGAGAGAGTGTGTGAGAGAGTGAGTGGGTGGGAAGTTGAGTGGGTGGGCAAGTGGATGAGAGTGTGTGTGAGAGAGTGAGTGGGTGGGAGGTTGAGTGAGTGGGCAAGTGGATGAGAGAGTGAGAGAGTTAGTGGGTGGGTAAGTGGATGAGAGTGTGTGTGAGAGAGTAAGTGGGTGGGCAAGTGGATGAGAGAGTGAGAGAGTTAGTGGGTGGGTAAGTGGATGAGAGTGTGTGTGAGAGAGTAAGTGGGTGGGAGGTTGAGTGGGTGGGCAAGTGGATGGGAGAGTGAGAGAGTTAGTAGGTGGGTAAGTGGATGAGAGTGTGTGTGAGAGGAGAGTGTGTGTGAGAGAGTGTGTGGGTGGGCAAGTGGATGAAAGGGTGAGAGTGTGAGAGAGAGGTTGAGTGGGTGGGAGGTTGAGTGGGTGGGCAAGTGGATGAGAGGTGAGAGTGTGAGAGAGAGGTTGAGTGGGTTGGAGGTTGAGTGAGTGGGCAGGAAGTTGAGTGGGTGGGCAAGTGAGTGAGATTGAGAGGCGGTGTAGTGCTATGAACAATATTTCAGTAATATAATATAGCTAAATACAAGAGGAAAGCCAGAAGTCATGGCAGTCAAAGTTATATCTGTATAAATTACTAACTTCATAATGCTTATCAATGACCTCAAGGTTTATGCATAAGATAAAGGGTATATATTTCATCACAAAAGCCTCTTTTGATAATATGCTGCCTCTTAACAAGTTTCTTTCCAAGCCTCAAAACAAAAATGTGTTTACCTTCCTGCGAGTGACACTGAAATTCTGTTTACAGTTATTGCAATCTTCCACATCTTCTTCATGCTGCCACCTCACTTCATTCTCCGCCTGCCGAATCTTCTCCAGCTGAATCTGAGGACATATGTACTAGAACTGATGAGGGAAGAAACGCACTGCAGCTGACGTGTGGTCAGAGCTGTAGTGAACAGAGACATGTTCTATGGTGCACAGAAGATGATCACATCAAATATGCTGTAAGTGAGTTGACCAGCTGTCTGACTTGTCTCATAAACAGAGGTAGCTAACCCTTTATATCAATAACAAAAAGAAAATGTCATTAATATTTCGTTAAACAGAATCCAATGATTCTGGTAATTGTTTTTGAACATTTAGTGCTATTGTTACCTACCTAAATATTGCATCCTAAATACAACTATGTACCAGTGTAACAATGTACCAACTATATATCAATTATGTATCAATGATAGTTCAGCCAGTTCACAGAATCTGCTTGATAACTGGATCAGCATGTGTGAAGAAACCTTGACTTGACACGTGACAAGTCAGCCTGGCACCTGGGAACATATGTCTGTTGTGTGACTTGTAACGGATGATGAATGGAGGACACTCACCTGCAGAGACTGTGAGAGTTTGACGAAGTCTCTCTGCACTGCTTCACTGTTGTCCAGGTCGACCTGCAGAGACTGCACCTTCCCCTTCAGGCAGTACAGATCCTCCTCCAGCTTCACCTGCAACAACACATCATCAGAAGATGCTCACAGAGTCCAGCAAGGGTTCAAGTTTGTACTGGTCAAGCTGGAAGCCAAACCCAGAGGTGTCAACCTCAAACAGACGCAGTTTGGAATTCAGGGACAACTGTGCCTGACACATTGGAACACTGACATTTCAGGAACAAAATTAGTACAAATAAGTAATCAGTATTAGCATAACAAACTGTGTGGCTTGATAAAAACGAATCTACTGTAGTGTATTTAATCACCAAATGTGGGACAAAGACAATGAACTTGCTAACAAACTGGCTATGTTTCTTGGCTGAAGTAATACATTTCAGTTAATATATTCAATAGGCTGACTTTGGTTCAAAATCTTGTGATGAATCCTCCCTAACCAGACTAGTTGGTATCTCTGGACACTATTCCAGCAACACTGCAGCTATGAGAGAAATGAGGCATGAGACATTGTCCGGTAGTGTTAATGATAATCCCGACCTTCTACACACAATAATGCAGCAGTCCTAAAGATGCTCCAGAGCCACCACCCAATGGAAACTTTTCCAAACCTGCAGAGGTTTTCAATTCTTTGAAGAGAGTCGTCCTTGGGGTACATATTATGCATTTTCCGGCTGTAAAATGCCCTGTGACAGTTGTATCAATGTTTTTTGAATAAAAAGATTGTACAATAAATAAACTCTTTTATTTATTATACGGACCCTACCTCACGGAGTTACCTCCCTTAGCGCATGCGCACCAACTGGAGTAGGCTCCTAGACCCGTATCATCATTCCTTCTGCTGAATTCTCATCAGTGAACAGAATTGCGGGGAGGTGGGTGGGCCCACTACCCAAGGATCTCTCTTCAAAGAATTGAAAACCTCTGCAGGTTTGGAAAATTCTTTTCAGAGAGATCGCCCTTGGGGTACATATTATGCATAAACACAGACTCCCAAAGACCGGAGGCCAGGGAGGAGGGAATTCTGTCCAAGCACACACAAAATATAGCGATCATTATCATGGAAAAAATTGAACAGACGCCATAACACTCACCTGTCACTGACGACCCAGTTTCGCTGCGAGAGGCATTATGGGAGGAACTGACAGGGAGGATTTGTGCTCAAAGACGACCTCTAGCATAATGAGACATTGCACGTAGTCGCGAATGTCAGTGAAATCCGACCCACTAAGTGGCTTCTTCGTGGAGAGCACCGTGAGGGGAAAACAAAAATACCACTCACTAACGATATCGTAACTCCTTAGAGAATCGAAAGGGGGTACAGGTTCTCTGAGTGCTCGTAGCAGACATGTCAATAATGGAATCATTGTACAGTAGCGTCAACACAAACCAATAAACCAAGACTCACTTGGTCAGGGTGGCAGGACACTGTCCACTGGAGAGAACGGTACGACCAAAGCTCGCACGATTGCGTGAATGTGTATCGAGCTGATAATGGCGTATAAAAGTGCTTGGCCGGCTCCAAATAGCGGCAGAGCAGATCTCTTCAATGGGGAGTGCCGATGCAAAAGCTTTTGATGCGGCTACTGCCCTGACCGAGTGAGCCTTCAACCCCTCAGGGGGAGGCTTGCCCTTAGCCTGATAAGCGCACAAATACCGACGATACTCAGCCAGCGAGACAAAGTTTGCTTGCTCGCTGGCAGACCAGCCTTCCCGCCACCGTAACAACAGAACAGCTGGGTACCCGTCTGGATCCCCTGCGTTCGTTTGATATAGACTTTGAGCGTCTTCACGGACATCCAACGGGTGAGTGCTCAGTAGGAGTGGTCCCCGATGTGGAAGGCTGGGTAAGAGTAGGAAGTTCGATAGGAGCTGTCACATGGAAGCGTGATCGACCTTCGGTCGGTAAAGTATCTGGGAGGCTTAATGCTGACACGATCCGTGTGAAAACACAGTCAGCGCCCGTCGGACGACATAGCATGTATATCGCCGACTCTTCGACCAGATGTTACCGCCACCAGAAACACAGCTTTCCAGGTCAACAACTGAATGGAAATAGCCGATAGGTGTGAGAAAGTGGGACGGACAGCCAATCGAGCACGATCGACAAATCCCAAGGTGGACTGGTTCGCCTGAGAGCAGGTCGAATCCGCCAGCGCCAGCTAGAAAGCGCTATGCGAGAGGTGCTGCCCCAGAAGAGCACCATCGACAGGGGTGTGAAAAGTGGAAATAGCGGTGGAGTAGCCACGAATGGTCGGGCCGCCAGGCCTTCTTCCAAACGAGCTTGCAAAAACTCCAATACTGGACTAAATCCGCAGAAAAGGGATCTGCAATGCCCCTATCTGCACACCAGCGCATAAGCGGGACCACCTATCCTCATACTGAACGCTTGTCGAATCCCACCTCGCCAGAATTGTGTCTGCAACTGCTGCAGGAATTCCAGCGTGCCTCGAGGTTAGACCTGACAGAGGCCAAGCCACCCACTGAATCCGTGGATTTGGGTGGGCGCCCGCTCTGAGTGAGAATGTCCGGTCGCAAAGGTAATAGAACAGGAGGCTGAGCCAGAAACCTGAGAATTACCGAAACCAGCTCTGTGGACGCCAAAGCGGTGCCAGTAGCACAAGTAGCCGAGCTGGCTGGGTGGACAGCTGTGAAAGGACACGGGGAATGAGTGGTAACGGCGGGAACGCATGAGAGCACTTTGCCCGTCCAATCTAACAGGAAGGCCGGCAGCCAACGCCCTCTGGTCCGGTATCCGAGAGCAGAACACGGGTGTCTGATGCGTCCCGCCGGACGCAAACAGATCCACCTCGAATCCACCATTACAACTGGGAGATTACTGTGAATATCTGCCTGTCGAGCATCCACTGCGTCGCGGCCAGGATCCGGCGAGAGCGCATCTGCTCGCGACGCTCTCCAGCCCCGGAGATAAACAGGGAGTACCTGACAATCGTGACTGGTCGCTCCAGAGGAGAAAGTCCCACGCTTCCCGAGAGGCGCTGGGGACACCGTGCCTCCCTGCTTCAGGATGTACGACATGGCCGCCTGGTTGTCTAACTGAAGACGGACTACCTGGCCACGACATGCTCTCTGAAGCCGAATACCAACCGCACAGCTCTCAGCTCCAACACGTTGATGTGAAGGTGAGCTTCGCTTCGACCAGAGTCCGAAGCCGACAGACTGCCCAGAACGCCCCAGCCCGTGAGGGACGCATCTGTCTGAACTGTGAGAGCTGGCGTCGGGATTTCCAAGGGAACCCCTGGTGAGATTCCCGACATTTGTCCACCACTGAAGGTGAGGTGTCAACCACTGGGGGACTGTGAGACTGCGCTCCAGATCCTCCGTGGTGAGTCCACAGCCGAGCCAAAGCTTGCTGTATGGGACGATCCTCAACCGCCACACTACAGAGATCGTCGCCGCCATATGGCCCAGTAGACGGAGCCAAGTCCGTGCTGGTGCCTGGGGCTGGGAGAGGAATGAAGATACCATCTCCGAACTCTGGTGACCCGGTCGGGCGACAAGGAAACGAGATCCTTGTTCGTTTGAATCGCTCAAGAAAACCAAGTCCTGGGTGGGTACCAGGTCGGATTTCTTGAGGTTGATGATCCACCCCAGTCGAAGTTAGAATGTCTATCACTGTGTGAGTAGCATCTTGACTTCGCTGGCTGTGTTAGTGCTCCGAGCAACCAGTCGTCTAGGTAAGGGTAACAACGCCTTCCTTGGCGAAGCGGCGAGGGTAGCTGGGACTAACATGAGCTTGGTGAACACCCTTGGGGGACAGTCGATATGCCGAAGGGGAGCACCCTGAATTGGTAATACATCCCGTCGTAAGAGAACCGGAGGTACTGCTTGAACGAGGGATGTATGGGTACATGCAGATACGCATCCTTTAGGTCGATTGACGTGAGCCAATCGCCGGGCTGAACAGATGAGATCACCGAGCGCAGTGTCTCCATCTTGAAGGATGGTACTTCGAGCATGCGATTCAACCCCTTGAGGTTGAGAATCGGACGGAACCCGCCGTCTTTCTTCGGGACGAGGAAGTACGTGGAGTAAAATCCCGCCTGTTCCTCTCCCGGTGGAATGCGCTCGATTGCGGACTTGTCCAGCAGAGCCTGAACTTCGTCGCGCAATATGTCCGCCCTGGCCTGGCATGACGGCACCGGAGTGCGTCGTATGCCGGTGAAGTCGGGCGGACCTCGCTTCCACAGTGGGAGATGGCCTATGCTGACCGTGGCCAGCACCCAAGCGTTGTTGGTAGCCTTCTCCCATTCCGGCAGGAATAGAGAGAGGCGGCCTCCCACTGGGATATGGGGTAGGAGCGTGTGCGTGGACCCTAGTAGCGGAGCTGACTGGGTGTGACACACGGCTTGAGCGGCAGCCTGTTGGGTTAACGGGAGGTCGGGGCAGACCTCCGCAGCGCCGGTGCTGGCTGGGAGCTAGTCGAGGACTGCTCCTTGCCCCTACCCTTGGCGGACCTACTCCTCCGCCTACCCCTACCAAGCGGCCGAAGCCAGCCGGCAGACTCGGGTGTAGGCTGCACCCCGGCGGAGGAAGGTGGCACGGGAGCGCGGGGGCGAGACACCCGCGGGTGCTCCAACAAGGCCTTAGAATCCTTGAAGGAGGTAGCTGCAGCGGCAGCCTCCCGTATGACCTGCTGTGCCCGGAAAGAGGGTCGGCTCCCAGGCGGAAGGGAGAGCCAGCAAGGTCTGCTGTGTTGCTGCCGAGTACCTAGACGTCGACAGCCACAGCCTGCGCATCCCCATGACTGCGCACATCACCGTCGGACGCAGCAGACCGCAAAAAGTGTCGCGAGGTGAGCCTGAACTTCCGACAGCTGACGGAGTAGCCGCGACATGCGGCGACATCGTCGCCAGCATGCCCTCTCCGCCTCCAGGGCCGACCTCTGTATCGAGGAGAGGTAGGCCTCATGGACCACCACCGCACCTGCTGCATCGGCGTTCGGTGAGACCTCCTCGTAGGTCCGGTGCGCGTGCGTCGCAGAGGATGCCAGCGGGCAAAGGTGGAGTGAGGCCCTTGCCGAGCAGCGGAGCTGCTCGAGGAAGCCGAGCCTCCCCAGGCGACGGAAGTGAAAACACACTCGTCAGCGATCGATGCGACGAACAGGGAATCCTCCCCAAGCTGGTAGCGCCCGCGACGAGTTCAGGTAAGTCAAACCTGACTCGGGTACCAGACAAGAGGGGATCGACCACGTCCGCGCGACCAACGATGGCAGAATGCGGAGCTGCGTCTGTGAGGGTTGCCTAGGGGGCAAAGCGCCTCGCCAGGCAAGCGGAACTCAGTCGAGTCCACGCTACCAGCAGGCACCGCGGCCTGGGGTAGGCCCTCGGCAATTCTCTGCCGGACCTCCCGCAAGGCCGAAGCAAAACGGAAGCCGCCGTCATGCTCCTCGACCTCCCCAAGCTCCATTGCCTCGGCGTCCGAGCCCGAGTCAGAGGCTGGGTCTCCTCCGTAAGAGGACCCTAACCCCGACCCGGTGGACTGCCTAGCGGTGGGCACCACAGGAAGGGAGGAACAGACCGACTGCTCCACGTCAGCGCCAGCCGGCGTGCGTGGACCCCGGTCCCGAGACGCTGGAGGCAGGCCAGGCAGAACTGGTGCCTCCGCTCTCATGGGGCGGGTGTGCGCAGGGACCGGAATACCAGGAATACTCAACGGCCCAAGCGCAAGCTCCGAGAGGGGGACTGGGAGCACCTCCCTCTCCGGAGCAGCCGAGGCGTCCGGATCCGAAGCCAGAGGCAACGGATCGACAGACGCCTCAAGGCTGAGGGATCTAGCCGAGGCCGGCGATCCCACCCCCGGACTCTCCGCCCCCCGTCCGGAGTGGGCGAGGAACTCCTGGCGGAGACCTCCAACCGACTCCCGAACGAAGGACTTCATTGAGTCCATCTGCTTCTGAAACATCGACTCCATTATAGACATGTCAAAACCACTCGAAGTGGTAGGAGAGGGGGAAGGGCCACGGGATTTTTTTCCTTTTTTGGGCGCCCGTTTAGATTTTGGCGGGGAACCTGCGTCAGGTCCCCTCCGCCTCCATCTCGCGGTAAAACAGGGTGTCGACGCCCGCCTCTTCTGTGCCGGGGGAAAAGGCCAGACAAATTGAACATGTATCAGCCACATGGCCCGTCTTCTCCAGACAGGCCACGCATTGGGAGTGACTGTCAGCCCGGGAATACTTCCCCACAGACCGAACAACAGGTAAAAGCCTGAAACAAACACGTAAACATGTTAGTTAACTTGTGGCCAGAAGCAGAGAAACACGTAGAAAACATTGAAAAACTTCGTGAAGGTTACCACGAAAGTAATAGTTGGTTTTAAAGCGCATATATTACGACCACGCACGCTAAACTTCCGCCATGGCAGAGCAAACTTCGCGTAAACCACGGGAAAGTTTGCGTATTTTGATAGTACTTATACAAAGTCACAATTATGAAACAACCACTGTAAGGCTTTACTGTTATTGTTTTAGACAAATAAAACCAAACATACAGGTGGTGTCTCAGACATCTTAAAATACAGCGCCGTGCGGCTCATGAAAGGTAATCACAACGAACGTCTGTTCAGGGCCGTGACAGCAGAAGGAATGATGATACGGGTCTAGGAGCCTACCCAGTTGGTGCGCATGCGCTAAGGGAGGTAACTCCGTGAGGTAGGGTCCGTATAATAAATAAAAGAGTTTATTTATTGTACAATCTTTTTATTCAAAAAACATTGATACAACTGTCACAGGGCATTTTACAGCCGGAAAATGCATAATATGTACCCCAAGGACGATCTCTCTGAAAAAGAATGGTGACACACTCACAGCATCCACACAACAGTTGGGGAATACAATTTTACCTAATGAATTGTTCTTCTTTTGCTGGGTTCAGACAGTTTAACAATATTGGAACTGATGTGGCCAAAGCAGTCTATTTGTGATTGAAGGTTAAAAAGAGTTATCTACCTTAGAACGCTCATGCTCCTCCACCCGTTGCTGCAGTGCATTGATGAGTTGTCTGGACTTGGCCTGCACACTCTTCAGTGACTGTTCTGCCTCACGGAGTTTGGTCTCTGACTCTGCCCGTACAGACGACTCTCTCTCTAGTTCTGACTGCACACTCTCATGACAAACTGGAGACAAGCAGACATGGCTTCTATAGTACAAACGTAGCAGAGTTTAGAATATAAATAACCTTAAAACTAAAATATTAATCTGAGAGGTTTACCACTAAGGTAAAACCTACTGCATGGTTTTGAAACATCAGGGTGAACCTTGAATTCGAACCCACAATCAAATTAAGGGAACTGCACTGGACAGGGCCATTGCGTCTGCAGTGACACAAAGAGACTTTCGTAATCAGAAACTGGAGGCCTGCATTTTCCCAATGGACCAGCAGTGGAGAGCTCCCTGTGACCAGTGGACCGGCAGTAGAGACCTACCTGTGGCCGGAGGACCAGTGGACCAGCAGTAGAGATCTACCTGTGGCCGGAGAACCAGTGGACCAGCAGTAGAGACCTACCTGTGGCCGGAGGACCAGTGGACCAGCAGTAGAGACCTACCGGTGGCCGGAGGACCGGTGGACCAGCAGTAGAGATCTACTTGTGTCCAGTGGACCGGCAGTAGAGACCTACCTGTGGCCAGTGGACCAGCAGTAGAGACCTACCTGTGGCCAGTGGACCAGTAGTAGAGGCCTACCTGTGGCCAGTGGACCAGCAGTAGAGACCTACCTGTGGCCAGTGGACCAGCAGTAGAGACCTACCTGTGGCCAGTGGACCAGTAGTAGAGGCTTACCTGTGGCCAGTGGACCAGCAGTAGAGACCTACCTGTGACCAGTGGCCGGCAGTAGAGACCTACCTGTGGTCGGTGGCCCGGCAGTAGAGACCTACCTGTGGCCAGTAGACCAGTAGTAGAGGCCTACCTGTGACCGGTGGGCCGGCAGTAGAGACCTACCTGTGGCCAGTGGACCAGCAGTAGAGAGCCTACCTGTGGCCAGTAGACCAGCAGTAGAGGCCTACCTGTGACCAGTGGACCAGCAGTAGAGACCTACCTGTGGCCAGTGGACCAGTAGTAGAGGCCTACCTGTGGCCAGTGGACCAGCAGTAGAGACCTACCTGTGACCAGTGGCGGCGGTGAGACACCTGTGTGGCCGAGAGTAGAGACCTACCTGGCCGAGAGACCAGTAGTAGAGGCCTACCTGTGACCGGTGGGCGGCAGTAGAGACCTACCTGTGACCAGTGGACCAGCAGTAGAGACCTACCTGTGGCCAGTAGACCAGCAGTAGAGACCTACCTGTGGCCAGTAGACCAGCAGTAGAGGCCTACCTGTGACCAGTGGACCAGCAGTAGAGACCTACCTGTGGCCAGTGGACCAGTAGTAGAGGCCTACCTGTGGCCAGTGGACCAGCAGTAGAGACCTACCTGTGACCAGTGGCCGGCAGTAGAGACCTACCTGTGGTCGGTGGCCCGGCAGTAGAGACCTACCTGTGGCCGATAGACCAGTAGTAGAGGCCTACCTGTGACCGGTGGGCCGGCAGTAGAGACCTACCTGTGGCCAGTGGACCAGCAGTAGAGGCCTACCTATGGCCAGTAGACCAGCAGTAGAGGCCTACCTGTGGCCAGTAGACCAGCAGTAGAGACCTACCTGTGGCCAGTAGACCAGCAGTAGAGACCTACCTGTGGCCAGTGGACCAGCAGTAGAGGCCTACCTGTGGCCAGTAGACCAGCAGTAGAGGCCTACCTGTGGCCAGTAGACCAGCAGTAGAGACCTACCTGTGGCCAGTGGACCAGCAGTAGAGACCTACCTGTGGCCAGTAGACCAGCAGTAGAGGCCTACCTGTGGCCAGTAGACCAGCAGACCAGCAGTAGAGGCCTACCTGTGGCCAGTAGACCAGCAGTAGAGACCTACCTGTGGCCAGTGGACCAGCAGTAGAGACCTACCTGTGCCAGTGAACCAGCAGTAGAGACCTACCTGTGGCCAGTAGACCAGTAGTAGAGACCTACCTGTGGCCAGTAGACCAGCAGTAGAGACCTACCTGTGGCCAGTGGACCAGCAGTAGAGACCTACCTGTGCCAGTGAACCAGCAGTAGAGACCTACCTGTGGCCAGTGGACCAGCAGTAGAGACCTACTTGTGCCCAGTGAACCAGCAGTAGAGACCTACTTGTACCCAGTGAATCAGAAGTAGAGTCCTACCTGTGGCCAGTAGACCAGTAGTACAGACCTACCTGTGGCCAGTAGACCAGCAGCAGAGACCTACCAGTGGCCAGTGGACCAGCAGTAGAGGCCTACCTGGGGCCAGTGGACCAGCAGTAGAGGCCTACCTGGGGCCAGTGGACCAGCAGTAAAGGCCTACCTGGGGCCAGTAGACCAGCAGTAGAGGCCTACCTGGGGCCAGTAGACCAGCAGTAGAGACCTACCTGTGGCCAGTGGACCAGCAGTAGAGACCTACCTGTGCCCGGTGAATCAGAAGTAGATACATACTTGTGCCCAGTGAACCAGCAGTAGAGGCCTACCAGTGGCCAGTGAACCAGCAGTAGAGGCGTACCAGTGGCCAGTGAACCAGCAGTAGAGGCCTACCTGGGGCCAGTGAACCAGCAGTAGAGGCGTACCAGTGGCCAGTGAACCAGCAGTAGAGGCCTACTTGTGCCCAGTGAACCAGCAGTAGAGACCTACCAGTGGCCAGTGAACCAGCAGTAGAGACCTACCAGTGGCCAGTGAACCAGCAGTAGAGACCTACTTGTGCCCAGTGAACCAGCAGTAGAGACCTACCTGTGGCCAGTGGACCAGCAGTAGAGACCTACTTGTGCCCGGTGAATCAGAAGTAGATACATACTTGTGCCCAGTGAACCAGCAGTAGAGACCTACCTGCGGCCAGTGGACCAGCAGTAGAGGCCTACTTGTGCCCAGTGAACCAGCAGTAGAGACCTACTTGTGCCCAGTGAGCAAGCAGTAGAGACCTACCTGTGGCCAGTGGACCAGCAGTAGAGACCTACTTGTGCCCGGTGAATCAGAAGTAGATACATACTTGTGCCCAGTGAACCAGCAGTAGAGACCTACCAGTGGCCAGTGAACCAGCAGTAGAGACCTACTTGTGCCCAGTGAACCAGCAGTAGAGACCTACCTGTGGCCAGTGGACCAGCAGTAGAGACCTTCTTGTGCCCGGTGAATCAGAAGTAGATACATACTTGTGCCCAGTGAACCAGCAGTAGAGACCTACCTGTGGCCAGTGGACCAGCAGTAGAGACCTACTTGTGCCCGGTGAATCAGAAGTAGATACATACTTGTGCCCGGTGAACCAGCAGTAGAGGCCTACTTGTGCCCAGTGAACCAGCAGTAGAGACCTACCTGTGGCCAGTGGACCAGCAGTAGAGACCTACTTGTGCCCGGTGAATCAGAAGTAGATACATCCTTGTGCCCAGTGAACCAGCAGTAGATACATACTTGTGCCCAGTGAACCAGCAGTACAGACATGTCCTGTGAGATTGTCAATTTACCCACCTAGTTTCTCTTGCAGGGTGCTGAGTTCCTGACTAAGTGTCTCCTCAATGGTATTTTTCTCTTGCTGCTCTGACACCACTTGGTCCTTGAGGAACATGATTTCACTCCTCAGTGTCTCCTCAATGTGCTCCTTTGCCACCTTGGCTGAGATAATCTCTTCTCGGTACTTCAGAAGCAACAGCTGCATCTCCTGCAACATGAACAGCACAACAGAGATTCTTTAAACAATTACCTCAGAGACATCATGGACTTTTCTTTGGAGGAAAAATCCACAGTGCCTAAGACAATGGATGTACAGAACTATTTGAAAATCTACATGACGATTTTGATTCTGAAAACCCAATGACTGAAATTTGGGCAAAGTGAGGATTCAATTTGACCCTCAGATGCGAGTAGTCAAGGGACAGTATGTGGCAATATCTGAAGAACACAAGCCCAATTGTTTACAGATAATGAGAAGAAAGAAAGGATGCCTCACCAAGTAGCCCATATAGTAGCCATACATATATAACACCCAAAGGTATTGAGCCTTGTACGCTGAAACACCCAAACACTACACTCCTTGGACAGTACCAATCCCAGTGACATCATCAACAATGTCATGACACACAGCGACAGAGACACACCCTTTGTAATGTGAAGACATTCCTGACAGTGATCATGAGAACAGCACCATGTCTGTAGCAACTGGAGACAATGTGTGAATCAGTAACTAAGAGAGATGCCATGGTGCTGCCATGTGATGTCTCACCTCCATGTTGTTGGGCAGGTTGATGTCCTCGTTCTGCAGCTGCTGGGCCGTCTTTGAATGTTTCCCAACAAGGCTGTCATTTTCTTCTTGAATAAGCTTTATCTGAAGCACAAGGGCTAAATCATGACAAACACATCCCAGATATAGTGTATTCCTCCCATCAATAACAACATATTGCACTGTGACCATAATACACAGTCCGGCGAGGATATCACTATAGACCAAGAGACTGCTCAATACACTGTCCGGCGAGGATATCACTATAGACCAAGAGACTGCTCAATACACTGTCCTGTGAGGATATCACTATAGACCAAGAGACCGCTAAATACACTGTGGCATAAGGATATCACTATAGACCAGATGACTGCTAAATACACTGTCCTGTGAGGATATCACTATAGACCAGATGACTGCTCAATACACTGTCCTGTGAGGATATCACTATAGACCAAGAGACTGCTCAATACACTATCCTGTGAGGATATCACTATAGCCCAAGAGACTGCTCAGTACACTGTCCGGCGAGGATATCACTATAGACCAAGAGTCCGCTCAATACACTGTCCTGTGAGGATATCACTATAGACCAAGAGACTGCTCAGTACACTGTCCCGTGAAGATATCACTATAGACCAAGAGACTGCTCAATACACTGTCCTGGGAGGATATCACTATAGACCAAGAGACTGCTCAATACACTATCCTGTGAGGATATCACTATAGCCCAAGAGACTGCTCAGTACACTGTCCGGCGAGGATATCACTGTAGACCAAGAGTCCGCTCAATACACTGTCCTGTGAGGATATCACTATAGCCCAAGAGACTGCTCAGTACACTGTCCCGTGAAGATATCACTATAGACCAAGAGACTGCTCAATACACTGTCCTGGGAGGATATCACTATAGACCAAGAGACTGCTCAATACACTGTCCGTGGGAGGATATCACTATAGACCAAGACACCACTAAATACACTGTCCTGGGAGGATATCACTATAGACCAAGAGACCGCTAAATACACTGTGGCATAAGGATATCACTATAGACCAGATGACTGCTAAATACACTGTGGTATAAGGGAGTCAGCTCAATACACTGTCCTGTGAGGATATCACTATAGACCAGATGATTGCTAAATACGCTGTGGTATAAGGATATCACTATAGACCAAGAGACTGCTGAATACACTGTCCTGTGAGGATATCACTTAGACCAAGAGACCGCTCAATACACTGTCCTGGGAGGATATCACTATAGACCAAGAGACCGCTCAATACACTGTGGCATAAGGATATCACTATAGACCAAGAGACCGCTCAATACACTGTCCTGTGAGGATATCACTATAGACCAAGAGTCCACTCAATACACTGTCCTGTGAGGATATCACTATAGACTAAGAGACCGCTCAATACACTGTCCTGCGAGGATATCACTATAGACCAAGAGACTGCTCAATACACTGTCCTGTGAGGATATCACTATAGACCAAGAGACCGCTCAATACACTGTCCTGTGAGGATATCACTTAGACCAAGAGACCGCTCAATACACTGTCCTGGGAGGATATCACTATAGACCAAGAGACCGCTCAATACACTGTCCTTTGAGGATATCACTATAGACCAAGAGTCTGCTCAATAAACTGTCCTGTGAGGATATCACTATAGACTAAGAGACCGCTCAATACACTGTCCTGTGAGGATATCACTATAGACCAAGAGACCGCTCAATACACTGTCCTGTGAGGATATCACTATAGACCAAGAGTCTGCTCAATAAACTGTCCTGTGAGGATATCACTATAGACTAAGAGACCGCTCAATACACTGTCCTGCAAGGATATCACTATAGACCAAGAGACTGCTCAATACACTGTCCTGTGAGGATATCACTATAGACCAAGAGACCGCTCAATACACTGTGCTGTGAGGATATCACTATAGACCAAGAGACTGCTCAATACACTGTCCTGTGAGGATATCACTATAGACCTAGAGACAAGGTCATAACTAAGTCTTGTTCCACCTATGTCCCTGCAAATGGCACATCACTGGTTGCCAGCATGAACAAAGATCCATATTTACACACACGATGACAGCCAATTAACCTGGTTGGACAGTGTTACCACCTAATTACCATTATTGTGGAATTTGGTAAATATTCTGCATAGCTTCCTCAAAGTGATGATCATCAGTACTTCCGAAATGTACCGTGTATTGACCGCCAAGATAGTAAACATGACTATTCATGGACCTGTCCTTATAACTGGCGATGGAAACACTGCAGTAATGTATTAGTTACATTGAGGGCAGCATCTCAAGAGTAACCACATTAGGAATACATTTCTACAGATTTAAGTCATGTGTGTATACCAGAGTACGTCCACTAGATGGGTGATGCACTGTGTGTGAAAACTGAGACATTACAATGCTGGACAGTCAAGGTCAAACAGACCAGCCTTACCTCTTTCTGTATTTCCTCCCTTGACTCTGTGAGTGATTTCTGCAGAAAAGAGATCCCAGTTGATTATAATTAGTGTTAGTCGGGAACATGTCATATGATGTCATATTTCAATGCTTTATGCTCAAATACAACGTGCACAACAGTTCATCTTGTATAAATTAGCGCAAACATTGTACGTTTCATTATATAAGGATCACGTGGCCCGACTGGATGTCGTAACACGCTTGATTGATTGATTGATTGATTGATTGACTGATTGATTGATTGATTGTTTGTTTAATGCCTGCTTCTGCAATATTTCAGTTATATCTCTTCAGCCAGTAAATAAACCAGTGATTGATATCATGAGTAACATCCAACATTGATGGCAGCCTTCAGTTGAATAAACAGCTTAGTACACTGATCTAGTCACAGCGTGAAAGTGGCCGTGCCCAGCAACTGGTCCTGTAGATGTCACTATAGTGTGACAGTAGCAGGTGCTACTTGCCCAGCAACTGATCCTCTAGCTGTGACTATAGCGAGACAATAGCAGGTGCTACTTGCCCAGCAACTGATCCTGTAGCTGGGACTATTACATGGAAGTAACTGATGATATTGCCTACCAACTGGTCCTGTAGTTGTAGCTGTGACTATTACATGGAAGTAACTGGTGATATTGCCTACCAACTGGTCCTGTAGTTGTAGCTGTGACTATTACATGGAAGTAACTGATGATATTGCCTACCAACTGGTCCTGTAGCTGGGACTATTACATGGAAGTAACTGATGATATTGCCTACCAACTGGTCCTGTAGTTGTAGCTGTGACTATTACATGGAAGTAACTGATGATATTGCCTACCAACTGGTCCTGTAGTTGTAGCTGTGACTATTACATGGAAGTAACTGATGATATTGCCTACCAACTGGTCCTGTTGCTAGAACTATAGCATGCCCGTAGAAGGTGCTATTTGCCCAGCAACTGGTCCTGTAGCTGGGACTATTACATGGAAGTAACTGGTGATATTGCCTATCAACTGGTCCTGTAGCTGGGACTATTACATGGAAGTAACTGGTGATATTGCCTACCAACTGGTCCTGTTGCTAGAACTATAGCATGCCCGTAGAAGGTGCTATTTGCCCAGCAACTGGTCCTGTAGCTGGGACTATTACATGGAAGTAACTGGTGATATTGCCTACCAACTGGTCCTGTAGCTGGGACTATTACATGGAAGTAACTGGTGATATTGCCTACCAACTGGTCCTGTTGCTAGAACTATAGCATGCCCGTAGAAGGTGCTATTTGCCCAGCAACTGGTCCTGTAGCTGTGACTATTACATGGAAGTAACTGGTGATATTGCCTACCAACTGGTCCTGTTGCTAGAACTATAGCATGCCCGTAGAAGGTGCTATTTGCCCAGCAACTGGTCCTGTAGCTGGGACTATTACATGGAAGTAACTGGTGATATTGCCTACCAACCGGTCCTGTAGCTAGAACTATAGCATGCCCGTAGAAGGTGCTATTTGCCCAGCAACTGGTCCTGTAGCTGTGACTATTACATGGAAGTAACTGGTGATATTGCCTACCAACTGGTCCTGTAGTTGTAGCTGGGACTATTACATGGAAGTAACTGATGATATTGCCTACCAACTGGTCCTGTAGCTGGGACTATTACATGGAAGTAACTGGTGATATTGCCTACCAACTGGTCCTGTAGCTGGGACTATTACATGGAAGTAACTGGTGATATTGCCTACCAACTGGTCCTGTAGCTGGGACTATTACATGGAAGTAACTGATGATATTGCCTACCAACTGGTCCTGTAGTTGTAGCTGTGACTGGATGAACTGCTGCTTGCATTCCTTCAGGTACTTCTCACAGTCCTGTAGCTTGTTGTTTAAACTGGAAATCTGGAAATAAGATCTAAATGAAAACAGTCTGTGTGTGACACACATGAATACAGTAGCATGTCTCTTTGTCAAATCCATTAATGCCACTAAACATGTTTCAACTCATGGGGCAGAAAGTCAACATTTAAACAAGGGGGTGAGGTAACAGTCAATAATTAAGGCGATGTCAAACAAACAGGGACATTTTCATTTGGTGCTTGAAAGTCTGTGCTTCAGATGTTTCATCAAACTGAGAACAAAATATTTACTATCATTTTTCAGGACTAGATTATGTGACTATAATCAAAGATTATGTTGATTCATAAACAAATCCCCAGCCACATTCCCCCTCCCAAGAATATAAAATTGTCAGCCACAAAGACTTTATGGAACATACAAGACTGTGGAATAAGGAGGGGAAATCTTCACCACACTTACTATCACACAACATGTGTTCATTGTGTTTCAAACTGTTTTTGGGGCGGCGGGGTAGCCTATTGGTTAAAGGTTGGCTCGTCACGCCGAAGACCCGGGTTCAAATCCCCACATTGGTACAATGTATGAAGCCCATCTCTGGTGTCCCCCGCCGTGATGTTGCTGGAATATTGCTAAAAGCGGCGTAAAACCAAACTCAGTCAGTCAAACTGTTTTCATAGCTGACCTGTTTCTCCGCCTCCTCCGCTGATTCCTTCAGGGCATCCTCCAACTCCGTCTGGTACTTGGTGAGGTTAGTGAGTGCCTGCTTCTCACTGTTCAGCTGGCGTTCCAGGCGGGCCGCCTCGGTCTTGGAAGCCTTCAGCTCCTCCTGCACTGTCTGCAGCTGCGTCTCATAGTTGGTACACATATCACAGGGTCGACCCAGTTTCTCCCGGGCAGACTTCACCTGTGGAACAAGCAAACATTCAGCCACTACACCAAGAAATCAGCATTGCATTATACACTTCCAGTGATTGAGTCAACAAGCCCAGTTTCACAAATTTCTCAGAACACCTATACCTGACAGGGGCCAGGGATTCTGAAATATTTTGTGGTATCCCCGTCACTGTGAATGAAAAATATGACGGACTGACATGTCGATAAAGCCAGGGTACACAATTGAATAACCTCTGCCTGAGAAACAGCACAAAGGGACAAAAAGGTGGTTCACCACCTGCGACTGTGACCACAGGACTCTCACTGTTTTGCTCTTTCTTCCATCACTTGGGAGGTATTTAACCTCGAAGTAATCAATTCGAACATAACTACTACCTCACACTCCCAACTCTTTCATTAATTGTTACTTGATGCAAAATTTCTACCTCATCTTGTATTAGTTTCCACTCCTTTTCACTGACAAGCCGCTTCCCTTCCAGTGATAACCCTTCCGTCTTCATCTTGGCACTGGCTAACAGGATCCGCCTTGCTTCAGAGTCAGGGGTGGGATCTATGAAAGAAGTATGTCCATCAATGTCAGCTTCACATCACAATGGATTGTCATCTGTAGGACACTATGACGTCATCATAGGTTATTCCATGTTCCCTAAATGGTTGGAACAATGCTTATCAGTGCAACAAGATGTCTCATGTGGTCAGTCAGCACCATTCTACCATTACAAACACTGTTATCGTGAGCAACAGTCCATACCCGCAAGGTACAACATGCATTCTACCCAGTCACTAAGTTAGTTCTGATGTGTCGTCTCGTATGGCAAACAAGGAGCGGGGATCAAATCAAGCAGGATTCCTGGCAGGTGTATCAGTATAACAACTACATATACATCCATGTACTTCAGTGTGGACTACGCATATTGTAGCAGGGCTTGGGCAGCAACCTACAGTGAAAGGGAATCCTGAACGGTTACTGTTTCCATATTTTCATGTTAGTAGATTTGTATTGTTTTCATCAATTTTCCAGTTACATGATGGCAATCTGTAACTAATCGAGTGATAATGACCAGAGAATCCAGTGAGTGACATCATGAGCATCAATCTTAGAGACTGGGATATAATGACATACTTCAACCAAGCCAGCGTGCCTGACCTGAATGTCTACAAGGATTGAAGGGTTACTGAAGGCCAGTTCGGATCACTTCATGAGTCAATCTTACGGCTCTTATAATATGATAAACCACCTGTCATAGTAATATCATAGTAACTGTGAGATTACATGCAAACACATAATTCCTTTACCAGTAATTGATTTCATCTGAGCTTCTGTAAGTGGAGGGAGATTCAAGACTTTATCAGGACTAATTCTGACTGTCATGCCGTCCACCTCGCTGAGGCTGTCATGGACACCGCTGTCAAGGAACTTGTCATCAAAGTTGATGTCTGGACTAGACAGTGATTTGCGGATTTCATCGTCTGCCGACACATCAAATGGAATGAGTTCTTCTGATGTGTTGGAAATTAAAGATGCATTGGACCGGCTTTGAGATTTGTCTAACACATTAGGACGTTTCTTTAGTTTCTGAAACAGCAAGACAGCGAGTGTCAGTGAACTCTTCCATCAGTATATCACAGAACACAAACGATACAGTTTCAGATATTCACCATTCTGGGTAACATACCTGGGCCATCAGTGAGAGAGCTACCAATAGACAATAGGTCACTAAATGTTCAAAAGCTGCAGAATATATTCAGTGAAACTTAGTGAATTCAACAGTAGCATTCAGATGGATCGAACAGTTCAAATAGACACTGAGTAAACTGAGTCGGTCCTGGTTGTTAGGATCCAGTCAACTATAATCTTGCAGGGGTCTTTTTCATGGAATGTTACAGAATGATCTACTTTTCAGGAAGATCACAAACCTGACCTGTTCATTATAAGAAATACAAGTCATGAAGGTATTACAGGTATCAGACTCTTAGTGAATATACCTCTTTGGTTTCATCATTGTTTGAAGCAGCAGTGGCAGCAGCTTGTTCTGCAAACAGACATGTTGTAATAATCATAGACGAACAACAACTAACAACTGTGCATGTTTGCTTGTCAAATACACATTATCTATACTGGAAACACCTTTCACCTTTTTACCCATCCTTCACACAGATTCACCCGTCCTTGACACACAGGCACACCCATCCTTGACACACAGATTCACCCATCCTTGACACACAGACTCACCCACCCTTGACACACCCATCCTTGACACACAGACTCAACCATCCATGACACACAGACTCACCCATCCTTGACACAGATTCATCCATCCTTGACACACTGATTCACACATCCTTGACAAACACTCTTCCATCCTTCACACACAGATATACCCATCCTTGACACACAGACTCACCCATCCTTGACACAGATTCATCCATCCTTGACACACAAATTCACCAACCCTTGACACACAGACTTAACCATCCTTGACACAGACCCATCCATCCTTGACACACAGACTTACCCGTCCTTCACACACAGACTCACCCATCCTTCACACACACACACGCAAGCACACACACCTATCCTTGACACACACTCACCCATCCTTGACCCACAGACTCACCCATCCTTGACACACTGTGTTTCCTTCTCTCAGCCTGCTCCTTTTCCTGCTTCTCCCTGGCTTCCTCCAAATCTTTCACTTTCTTCTCTTGTGCTTCCCGCTCCAAATCTTTCTGCTGGAGCTCTGAAAGTTTTGTTAATATTCAGTACAATGAACCTCTCTTTCTAAAACAATAACATTTACAAAAGCAGGTTTGAAGCAAGATCACATCTTCCCTCATTTATTCTGGATTAAGTCGGCATTATTATACAGTAAAAAGAATCATTACATCACCTGTGAAACAAACTCCAGCTCAGAATACACCTACTGTACTGAATGTTAACAGAGACAGGTATGGCAATATATAACTTTTATGTGAAGCTTTTAGATAGGGTTGTTCAACAAGCACCTGCTATCTGCCTCTGCTGCTTTCGGAGGTGAGGACAGTCTCCATCGCGTCGTCATGTCCATCATCATGAGTAAGCTGCGACTCAAGGGAACTGGTCATTGGCCATCTGCCATGTCTGTTTCAGTGCCTCATGGTTTTGTTTCTCATCCTCCAACAGAGAACATACTGCAACAAGAGAGAGGCAACTGTCCACCAAAAGCTACTGTGGCATACAAAAGATCTGGAATACCCTGGAAGTTCTTTCCAACTAACCCAAATGCAGCCTCATCCAACTCTCATTAGATATGTCAGTGAGTGAGTGAGAGAGGGAGTATGGTTTTACGCTGTGTTAAGCAATATTTCAGCAATATCACAGGCTATAAATAAATGGGCTTCACAAAATCGAACCCGGCTCTTATCAGTTCCAGGCCTCACCTTCATTCATTTCCTTCTGGACCCGGTCCATGTCCTCACAGAGGACGTTCTTCTGCGTGGTGAGGACCGCTACATACATTTCCAGGTCCGTCCTTGCAGCCTTCTCACCTTTCAAGTATTTCATCAGCTTTAAAATCTACAACATGAAACTGGTCAATCAGGGGTAGTGACTGGTTTGAATTGGGTTTATATATCCTAGATGTGAGTGAGTAGGATTTGAGTTTAATGCCGCTTTTAGCAACATTCAAGCAATATCATGGCAAGGGACACCAGAAATGGGTTTCACACACTCTACTTCTGTGGGGAATCAAACCCAGGTTTTGGTCATGATGAGCTGAACGCTCTAACCACTAGGCTTTCCCACCACTAGGCTATCCACATCCTCGATGTGATGAATATATATCAACGCTGCAGTTGTTTGGCTGCAATGCATTATTATGCAACAAGGCCTCATTACAGATGTTAACAGTCGACCTTCCATTACAGCAACCTGACCCTCAAACATTTGCACTCTGCTGATTGCCACAGCATAATATGGTAAGACATCAACAAGTTCAACACAACTGTATTACATTCATATGAACAAGCTTTTGACATATATCTATATATACCTTTTCATCAGGGTCCTTTACATCATCCAGATCCGGAAGGGAAGGAGATTTCTTCGCCTCATCGCCTAACAGGCACTCATTCATGGATAACTGTACAGCAAACATAGCACAATAGAATTTAGCTAAACCTGTAGAGGTTTCCAATTCTTTGAAGAGTATCGGCCTTGGGGTACATATATGCATTTTCTGTGGCTAAAAATGTCATGTGACAGTTGTATCAATGTTTTAATAAAAATATTGTACAATAAATAAAATCTTTCGTATCTATTAAACGGCCCCCACCACGTGGAGTTACCTCCCTGCTACGCATGCGCAGCCAAACAGGTAAGCACCTAGGCCCGTATCATCATTCCTTCTGCTGAATAAATCAGTGAACAGAATTGTGGGGAGGTGGGTGGCCCTACCCCAAGGACGATTCTCTTCAAAGAATTGGAAACCTCTACAGGTTTAGCTAATTCTTTTTCATAGAGATCGTCCTTGGGGTACATATATGCATTAACTCAGACTCCCAAAGACCGGAGGCTAGGGAGGAGGGAATTCTGTCAAAGTACACATAAATAGCGATCATTTGGAAGAATGTAACAGACGCCACAACACTCGGCTGTCACGTGTCCCGAAGCTTCCGCGAGAGGCATGATGGGAGGGTAACCGACAGGGAGGAAAGTGCTAAGATCCGACCTCATAGGTTAAGCAAAGCAATTCGCACACGGTGCGAAAGTAAAAACCACACCCACATCGTGAATCTATTATAAGAGCACCGTAAGGGGGAAACCTAACTCACAGCCGACCATAGTCTCCTGAGAGAATAGAAAGGAGTTAAATATGTTAATAGCGGATATATCAATGATACACAATTGAAAGCAGCGTCAACTGTCCAGATAACCAAGACTCACTCGGTCAGGGTGGCAGGACACTGTCCACTGGAGAGAACAGAATGGCCAAAATGCGCATCGATCACGTGAATGTGTATCGAGCTGATAGTGCCTGATAAAAGTGCTAGGCCTGCTCCAAATAGCAGCAGAGCATATCTCTTCAATGGGCAGTGCCGATGCAAAAGCCTTTGACGTGGCCACTGCCCTGACCGAGTGAGCCTTCAACCCCTCAGGGGGAAGCTTGCCCTTAGCCTGATAAGCAGCACAAATGACCGATACAAGCCAGCGTGATAAGGTCTGTTTGCTAGCAGCATGCCAGCCTACCCGCCACCGTAACAGCAGAACAGATGGGTACCCATACGGATCCCTTGTGTTCGTTTGATATAGACCTTGAGAGTCTTACGGACATCCAACGGGTGAGTGCTCCTTGCAGAGATCCCCGATGTGGAAGGCTGGGTAAGAGTAGGAAGTTCGATAGGAGCTGTCACATCGATCTTTGGACATTAAGTATCCAGGAGGCGAATACTGACACGATCTGGATGGAACACAGTCAGCGCCGGGTCTGCTGACATAGCATGTAAGTCGCCGACCCTTCGCCCAGATGTCGCCACCAGAAAAACGGCCTTCCATGTTAACAGCCAAATGGAAATAGCCGATAGACGTGAGAACATAGGACCGGACAGCCAATCTATGGCGAGCCGTTCTGAGTGAGAATGTCCGGTCACAAAGGTAATAGAACTGGATGCTGAGCCAGAAACCTGAGAATTACCGGAAACCAGCTCTGTGACGGCCATAGCGGTGCCAGTAGCACAAGTAGCCAAGCTGGCTGGGTGGACAGCTGGGAGAGGACCTGGGGAGTGAGTGGTAGGGGCGGGAACGCCCACAGCACCTTGCCCGTCCAATACAGCAGGAAGGCATTAGAAGCCAACACCCTCTGGTCCGGTATTCGAGAGCAGAACACGGGTATCTGATTCGTACCGCCGAATGCAACAGATCCACCTGCCGGTCGAGCATCCACTCGTGCGGGGCCAGGATCCGCCGAGAGAGAGCGTCTGCTCGCACGTTCTCCAGCCCCGGGAGATAAACAGGAAGCACCTGACAGTCGCACTGGTCGCACTCGAGTAGAAATTCCCACGTCTTCCGAAGGAGTGCTAGGGACGCCGTGCCGCCTTGCTTTATGATGTATGTCATGGCCGTACGGTTGTCCAACTGAGGAAGAACCACCTGGCCCCGAACATGCTCCCGGAAGCGCTCGAAACCAACCACACAGCTCTCAGTTCTTAGACGTTGATGTGAAGGCGGGCTTTTGCACCGACAGACTGCCCAGAACACCCCCCCAGCCCGTGAGGGACGCATCGGTTTGAACTGTAAGAGCTGGCGTCGGGATTTCCAAAGGGATCCTCTTGGAGAGATTCCCGACATTGGTCCACCACTGAAGGTGAGGAGACAACCACCTGGGGACTGTGAGACACTGCTCCAGATCCTCCGAGTGAGCCCACAGACTCGCCAAAGCTTGCTGTAGAGGGCGCATCCTCAACCGCGCCTGCCACACGACAGAGATAGTTGCCGTCATATGACCCAGTAGACGGAGCCAAGTCCGCGCTGGTGCCTGGGGCTGGGAGAGGAACCAAGACACCATCTCACGTACTCTGGTGACCTGGTCAGGCGACAAAAAGACAAGACCCTTGTGAGTTGTGAACCTCGCCCCGAGAAAAACCAAGTCCTGGGTGGGTACCAGGTAGCATTTCTTGAGGTTGATGATCCACCCCAGTCAAACTAGAATGTCTATCACCGTGTGGGTAGAATCGAGGCTCGCTGGCTGAGTTAGAGCCCTGAGCAACCAGTCGTCTAGGTAAGGGTAACAACGCCTTCCTTGCAACCATGCGAGGGTAGCCGGCACTAACATGAGCTTGGTGAACACCCTGGGGGCAGTGGATATGCCAAGGGGAGCACCGTGAATTGGTAATACATCCCGTCGTAAGAGAACCGGAGGTACTGCTTGAATGATAGATGAATTGGCACATGTAGATACCCATCCTTTAGGTCGATCGACGTAAGCCAATCGCCGGGCTGAACAGAGGAGATCACTAAGCGAGGTGTCTCCATCTTGAAGGATGGAACCTCTAGAATGCGATTCAACCCCTTGAGGTTGAGAATGGGACGGAACCCGCCGTCCTTCTTCGGAACGAGGAAGTATGTGGAATAAAACCCCGCCTGTTCCTCGCCCGGTGGTATGCTCTCTATTGCGGACTTGTCCAGCAAAGCCTGAACTTCGTCTTGCAGTATACCCGCCCTGACCGGACATGACGGCACCGGAGTGCGACGTATGCCGGTGAACTCTGGCGGGCCTCGCTTCCACAGTGGTAGATGGCCGACACTGACGGTGGATAGCACCCAAGTGTTGCTGGCAGCCTTCTCCCACTCCGGCAGGAACAGAGAGAGGCGGCCCCCCACTAGGACGTGTGGCAAGAGGGCGTGAGTGGTCCCCTGCAGTTAAACTGACTGGGACGGACCCACGGCGACAGCCTGCTGGTTTAACGGGAGGTCGGGGCAGACCCCACGCGAGCGCGAAAATGCTGCTGGGAGCCAGACGAAAAGGACTGCTCCTTGCCCTTATCTTTGGCGGGACGGCTCCTCGTCCTACCCCTGCCCAGCGGCCGAAGCCAGCCGGCAGACTCGGGCGTAGGCTGCGCCCCGGAGGAGGAACCCGCTACAGGAGCGAGAAGCCCGCGGATGCTCCAACAAGGCCTTAGAGTCCTTGAAGGAGGTAGCTGCTGCAGCAGCCTCCTGAATGACCTGCTGTGCCCCTGGAAACACCGTTGCTCCCAGCGGAAAAACGGAAGGGCCAGCAAGGTCTGCTGTGTCGCTGCCGAATAACGGGATGTAGACAGCCACAGCTTGCGCATCCCCATGACTGCGCACATCACAGCAGACGCGGCAGACCGCAAAGAGTCTCACCCGCTATTGCAAACGGTGAAACTAACCGCCCTTGCTTAGCAGCCAGGGCGCAAGGACCGGAACCCCAGGAATCCTCAAGGGACCCTGCGCCAGCACCGAGAGGGGGACTGGGAGCGAACCCTCCCCCTCCGGGGTAGCCGAGGTGTCTGGACCCAAAAGCCAAAGGCAAAGGATCAACAGTCGCCTCCAGGCTAAGGGATCGAGTCGGGCTCGGCGATCCCACCCCCGGACTCTCGGTCCCCTGTTCAGAGTGGGCGAGGAACTCCTGGCGGAGACCTCCAACAGACTCATGAACAAGGGACTTCACGGAGTCCATGTGCTGCTGAAACAATTGAGTGATTATTGACATATCAAACCCACTAGATTGGGATTGAGATTGGGAATGCGACTTATGCGAAGACTTAGGTTTAGCTTGTTTAGCCTTTTTGGCTTTGGACAGGGGGACCTCCTGGGTCAGTTCCCCTCCCGCCTCTCGCAATTCCTTATTAAAAAGGAAATCAGCCGCCCGTCTCTTCTGGGCCCGGGGGTAAAAGGCCAAACAGAGTTCGCAGATTTCAGGGTTATGTCCCGCTTTCTCTAAACAGCACAAGCATTTGTCATGCCTATCAGCTCTTGGGATATTCTGCCCGCAGACACTACACCAAGTAAACGCTTGAAAGCAAACATGCAAGCATGTAGCTAACGGCGGAACACAGCAGCGTAAATATACACGTACAAAACATTGAAAATTATGTGAATGTGACCACGCGACATGAAATACTTGGTTAATAACGCAATATTTCAACCACGTGGCACGCTAAACTTCCCGCTATGGAATAGCAACACGTGCGTAAACCACGGGAAAGCTAGCGTAAAGATTTAATACAAAGTCACATAAATGAGAAATAACGGACTGCAAAGTCAATAAAACTGTTCTTTTTCTTTTTCAAGAATGAATAAAGACTATACATACAGTTGTTGAAGTCTCAGACATTCTTTCACAAGAGAAGTAAATCAGTTTAGTAACTCCGAACACATGTGTACGCTTGAGTGACAGCAGAAGGAATGATGATACGGGCCTAGGTGCTTACCTGGTTGGCTGTGCATGCGTAGCAGGGAGGTAACTCCACGTGGATGGGCCATATAATAGATAAAAAGATTTTATTTATTGTACAATATTTTTATTAAAACATTGATACAACTGTCACATGACATTTTCAGCCACAGAAAATGCATATATGTAACCCAAGGATGATCTCTATGAAAAAGAATAGACAAGTGTTCCCAATAAAACAAGAGGAAATCTGTCTGTCCCATACACTAGTTGCTTTGTATACAATAACAACAGATCACAAACATCACATCTTACATATTTACACCTGCAATCACTTAGCTTGAATGCTGGTCTCTTGAAACTCCCAAAATGCAGTGAAAACCTCCTGTGCAGCGTTTCCCAAGAACATAAAAGCATCCCACCCAAACACACCCCTGCCCGATGCAGGCACTCACAAGCCATGTGACCAATCCAGCTGACTCAATACTTTCATTTTTGCCCAACATGATAGTTGCATTTTTTCTGAGCTCCTAATTTCAAAACAAAACACAGGAAGTTTCCACTGTATTTCTGGATAATGAAGAGATCACCAATTGGTATCAGTCAGGATAAGTTAAGAATTGGACAGGGTTTGACACCATTTGGAAAGACTTCAATATTCAGGACCTGAACCTGAACATTGTGGCCATGATGAAGACTGGAAGAGGACTTGTTGATTCTCCCATGCATTCTAATGCTTCATAGCCAACATATCCCTGAAGATCCTGGGCCCCATTTCACAAAGCTATCGTAGCACTACGACTGTTGTAAGTCTATGTTACAGTATAGAAGATGCGACAGTCGTAGCGCTATGATAGCTTTGTGAAATGGGGCCCTGGATAGAATTGGTCTTCACCAACACATGCTTGTGGTAGGGCAACTGACGGGACTGGCTGGTCAGCCTCGCTGACTTGGTTGACACATGTCAATGTGTCCCAATTACATAGATCGATGCTTATGCTGTTGATCACTGGAATGTCTGGTCCAGACTCGATTATTTACTGAACACCACCATATAGCTGGAATATTGCTGAGTGTGGCGTAAAACAACCAACCAACCAACCAATCTTATCCAACATACCTTCTGTTCTGCCAACTTCAGTTTTTCCTTGAGCATAGAAATCTCCTCCTCCAGGGGCATCACCACTGACTTGAGCATCTCCGCATCCTCCTGAGCCTGTAGAACACCGACAGAGTGATGAGGTTCACATTCCCGCCATGGCAACAACAGACACCAATATCTGGCTTCACACACTGCAGTCATGCAGAGAATCCTACCTGGGTCTTTCACATACAACGATGACCAATGAAAGTGTTAGCTACAAGGCCAGCCAACCACTTCAAACAAAGATTCTAAGATGCTTCGGTCAACTGTATTTCTTAAATATCTACAAAGGCAACTTGTCAAACTTAATTCATAGAAATGTCAACTGCCTTAGATAACAGTAACAAACCATGGTACTATCAAATTGCTGATGATCCTATCCACACTCCCTTCAATGACCAGAGAAGATCCTGGCTAGAATTGGTGTTCTAGAATTGGTCCCATGCTTGTGGTAAGAGGCAACTAACGGGATCGGGTGGTCAGGCTCGCTGACTTGGCTGACACATTTCGTTGCAACCCAATTGTGTAGATCGATGCTCATGATGTTGATCACTGGATTATCTGGTCCAGACTCAATTATCAATAGACTGCCACCATACAGCTGGAATATTGCTGGTGCAGTATTAAAAAACAATCAACCCCTATAATGAGTCCGTCCATGTACACCCACCTTCCTCATGCTGTCCTCCAAGTTCTCCTGTTCAGGAGTCAGGTTGGGACCAATCCCTCCAACTCGCTTCAAGGACTTGGCAACATTGGCCAGAAAACCTTCCCTGAAATGAAACATCCTATGTGTAGGCTATATATCACTCTAAAGTCTCCTTGGTAACGAGTGAGTGAAGGGTTACAAAGTTTCCAAGATGCACAATAGAACCATTCAACATCATTCTTACCGACACTGTGATGACACGAACAAAACAAACCCATGAAAATGTAAGCAATATATGATAATGCTCGTAGTGCCAACCTGGTTATTATTACCCCGGATAACCCAAGCTGCCTGTGAGGAGCTAGAAGGTCAGTAGTCATATAACTTATCCCACCGGGTACCCAGTAGATGACGTGTGACTGTGGTATATATCCCAAAGTCATGAAAGAACATGTATGTAACAAACTACAGTACAACCAGAAATTATTGAGAAGTTAAAGATTGTAAATTTTTCATTTGTTTTCACTCATTACTCACGTATTAAATGTGAATATTAGCAGAACATAACTCCAGATTCAAAGACAGGTGAACAGTTAGTATTTTGTCAAGTCACCATTGGCAGCAATGCAGGCTTCAATGCGGTGGGGCATACTACTGATCAAAGAAGTTAGAAAAAGTCGTGATCCATGCTGTCCCAATATCGGACCACCTCTTCTTTCATTTCAGCAGTATTTGTCAGATTTTTCTTATTGACACTTTCCTTCATCAGTCCCCAAACATTTTCTGTTGGATTTAGGTCAGGGCTATAGCTTGGCCAATCTAATAATGTCACATTTTGGGTCCGAAACCAGGCCTGTGAATGCTTTGAACGATGTAATCCAAAAATGTCCATAGAACACGTGAGCAGATGGAAGTAAATGTCCCTCGAGAATATCTGTGTACCGCTCACTGTTCATATTCCCTTCAAATACTCAGAGGGGCGTTGCCCCTAACACAGATATGCCACCCCACGTTAAATTTCGGACTGTACTTTGGGCGCTGATACAAAGGTTTTTCAGTTTGTTTGGTTCAGAATTTCAGTGCATTAGGAAACAGCCACACAGAACTTTCATCTGAGAAAATCACATTGTCCCAGTTAAAATTGCTATGCTGATAAGCACCAGTTCAACCTTCATTCCTTTTGTTCAGGTTTCATGATCGGTGATGGAATTAGACTTTTCTGCCAACCCATTGCATGCAGCTCAGTTCTAATTGTCTCCTTACAGACAGCCACAGTTAGTCTATCAATCATATCCAGCCTTAAGTTTTCCAAACTCCTTCGTTTGTTTTTAGAAACAAGAATACCAACCCGCCCCCTGTCACCTACCTGGTGCTCAATGCCATATCCATTTGCAATATTTTTCAAAACACAATAAACAGTGGACAAAGGGATGCCTGTTCTACTTGAAATCACTTTAGCTGATCTGATGTCCTTGTTATAATACTCTAAAATCAACTTCCTCGTCTCTAAATCCTCCATACTGAGGATCACTGAAAATGTCGTCTGCTAGCAAGTAAACAAAGGGGGATAACTCTTCACAAACTAATGAAAAAGGATTAACGGAGTTGTCTCTCTTGAATGAAACCAAGCACTTGATAGCTGGTCAAGGTTGTTTATACTAGAAATCAAATTAAACATATTCCTAAAATTCTTAATAATTTCTGGTCACACTATAACTGTTTTAGCAAGCTGAGTCATAATTGGACTTTTTATGCAGTAGACAATACAAACAAGATCAGCCTAATCAAGAAGATCTACTTTTCATTTTCAATTTCTTCATAAGCATGTCAACATTTTGGAAGACAATGATTCCTTACAAGGTTTCCTTCAAAAAACTTTTGGAAAGTACATATTCATCAGTAACTTTCATGGTGGACACACTTCCATAGACCAGCAGTCCTCCATGTTCTGAGGAGCCATTGTGACCCACCAATACACCCTTGATATGAGTGATGGTGTTTAGTGTTGCATCATTCCACAAGTAGGCAAATAGTTATGTAAACCAGTGGTTGTATGAGCAGTGGGTGAAACGGTATATATCGTGGTATTAGTAGAACTGCTGTATTTTGCGTTTGGTTCGGTATACCATAATGCAAAGCAAAAATTCGGTATTTTCAGTTTTCTTATTGTTATCTCATTAACCTTTTTAAACCTTTTCTAAAATGTCTAGAAATTGAATCATTTTGTCCAAATCTATGCATTTCTTCGCTAAATGGCGTCTATTTCATAGCTCATATACCAAACCGAAATGGACCGAACCGATGGCCTTGTACTGCAATACACCCCGCACCATGGTAAGAGCGTACAGTTTCACCCCTACAGTGTACAACAAGTACTTTGTGCCTGGTTTGCCACAGGAGACAACAAGCATAAGGTGACTGAAATTATTCCATCTCCATATGGCATCCATACTTTTATACCAGCAGGATCTGACTGGTGACATGTCAACTACCTTGGATGTCTGGACTACAGACACTTGAAGGTCTACATCAAACATTATGGCTATACAGGCTTTCATAGCATGTTTCATCTACTGACCTTTCTTGACTGAGTTTGCTTCGCAATGATTGGATTTCTTCCTCGTATTTGACAGTGAGATTGGACAGTTTTGTTCTCTCACATTCGTACTGAGCTGCAGTCGAGTGGGAAGCCTCATCTGCTCGCTTCTAATAAATACAACAACAAAATCTGTAAAAGTATAAATGTAAATGTCACCCAGGCTGACAGCTGATCTATATAGGTCAACAAACATGACCAGCTGATCTATGTAAATCAACAAACATGACCAGCTGATCTATATAAGTCATCAAACATGACCAGCTGATCTATACAAGTCAACAACCATGACCAGCTGATCTATGTAAGTCAACAAACATGACCAGCTGATCTATGTAAGTCAACAAACAAGACCAGCTGATCTACATAAGTCACCACACATGACCAGCTGATCTATATAAGTCAACAAACATGACCAGCTGATCTATGTAAGTCAACAACCATGACCAGCTGATCTATATAAGTCACCACAGCTGATCTATACATGACCAGCTGATCTATATAAGTCAACAAACATGACCAGCTGATCTATATAAGTCACCATACCTGACCAGCTGATCTATATAAGTCAACAAACATGACCAGCTGATCTATATGTCAACAAACATGACCAGCTGATCTATGTAAGTCAACAAACATGACCAGCTGATCTATGTAAGTCAACAAACATGACCAGCTGATCTATACATGTCAACAAACATGACCAGCTGATCTATATAAGTCAACAAACATGACCAGCTGATCTATATAAGTCACCACACATGACCAGCTGATCTATATAAGTCAACAAACATGACCAGCTGATCTATATAAGTCAACAAACATGACCAGCTGATCTGTATGTCAATAAACATGTCCAGCTGATCTATGTAAGTCAACAAACATGACCAGCTGATCTACATAAGTCAACAAACATGACCAGCTGATCTATATAAGTCAACAAACATGACCAGCTGATCTATATAAGTCAACAAACATGACCAGCTGATCTATGTAAGTCAACAAACATGACCAGCTGATCTATATAAGTCAACAAACATGACCAGCTGATCTATGTAAGTCAACAAACATGACCAGCTGATCTATATAAGTCACCACATATGACCAGCTGATCTATGTCACCACATATGACCAGCTGATCTATGTAAGTAAACAAACATGACCAGCTGATCTATACATGTCAACAAACATGACCAGCTGATTTAGTACTGGTTATTGCTCACAATATGCAGATTGATAATCGGAGCTCAGTAGTCGATCAATAATCGATTGTACTCGTAAACCCTACCACAAAACTCTTCTGGGCGAAACACTGTGTTAAGAAAGAGGCACTGCTTAATACCACCATCTGTTATTTAAGTTTTGATTTAACAAACATACAATATGAAACATACTTTCTAAGTTGCAGTTTTCATGAATATCGATTAGACTAAAGAGCCCATTGATTTCAGAGATCACAAGATTAACTACATTATTGAAAGGTTCAGAGTCAAACTGAAACATAGGGAAATGTCCCCAAGTGTGTTCTGACATCAACTTTCTTTTATATAAACCTCTATATGTGTGTGATGACATATTTGATAACAAAAAAGATAAGGGTCAATTTGTTTGTGACGCCATGTTAAGCGATGACATGACAATGGTCTGAAAAGGACTATGTTTCAATTTCATTGTAATACTATCTCCTATGGGAACTAGTTTGGAATGATAAATATGATCACCCTTAGCTTAAAAAAGTCACAAGCTTGTGCTTTAACACATGGCCTTTGTTCAAGTACACCAGACAAACATTAAATCAAATAAAGTCCTGGGAATGTTCTATACTTGATTCTCACCACTCATAATATGCTGGAGACTGTCGACTTCCTGCTGGTACTGGCGCCGTATCTCATTGATCTCCTCGCAGCGGGACGTCTCGGTGACCGCGGCTGCTGTCTTGACCCCCTCTAGCTCTTCCCTGACTCGCCCTAACTCCTCCTCCAACTGACTGATCTTGTCCTGCCACTCCGCCCTTGTCTCCTTCTCCTTCTTCAGCTCATCTGGAAACAGTGACAACCAACATGTCAAGTGAAACTACATTATAACACATCAATGCCTGATTGGTTTATTTCTGTAGTATACAGATTTTGTACAATCTTGATGGGGGGAACAAATGCTGCTCTTTTTCTTTTTAATCTTGTATATGTGAACCATTATCATGAATTCCTAGTTTACCCATATTATAGATTCCCGATACTGCAGGTCTATGGTGTCTGAGTGAAATCACTCAGTCTAATAGACGGTTACTCCTATGTTGACTATATTTTTTAACTTATTCACCAACTTAATAACAACTTTGGGGAACCTATAAGTGCAGGCCAACAGATCAAGGATCTGCCACTGGATCCAGGATCGACAAAGGGAAGCAACTCTTTGTGGGGTTTACCTGACTCTATTAAAATATCTTACTGGAATTTAATCATTAATTTATATTTCCTTATGGCAGCATATTTATGGCATTTGCATAACCCATTCACATATCTCAGTAGGAGATATATTTAATGACATTTGGCCTTACATGGGATCTGTACTCAACTGGTAAACTAAATCTTGTAGCAACTTATCATTACATAACCACTGAATCTCCTGTTAATCTGACTGATCATGCTGATATAACTGGCTTTCAACTTGGAGCTATGTTTCTTATATTACTACATTAAATTGAGAATAGCTCCATTACTGTCACCATACCAAGTACACTATAAACATAGTCAAGTGAACAGATGATTGACTATAAGTATATAAGTACCAGACTAATCCTTTGTTACAAGATATCAAAACTAATGTTTTGTAGCATATCTAACACACTCAGTAACAGCAGTGTTGTCAAGTCGCCAGATTTGCCTTCCCAAGTTATTTTCCAAAATCTGAATGGTGCTCATGACAGATTCAAAACAATAAGCTTTAAAGTAAAGGGCATGTCAAGGCTGAACTTCCAACTTCGTGTGGGAACTAACCTGCATAGCTTATCGATAAAATATAATTCCTTTCACTTTTAGTCTTGAAACTTTTGATACCTGAGCAACGTGCTATTAACTATATATTTGGTTTGTTGTTTTACACCGAACTCAGCAATAGTATGTGCCCAGTTATATCGCGGTGATCTGTAAATAATCGAGTCTGGACCAGACAACCAGTGATCAACATCATGAGCATCGATCTACGTAATTGGGATATGATGACATGTGTCAGCTATGTCAGCGAGCCTGACCACCCGATCCCGTTAGTCGCCTCTTGCGACAAGCATGGATTACTGAAGATCAGTTCTAACCTGGATCTTCACCGGTTAGGAAAATGTAAGCGACCCCTAGTAACACAATGGATACCTTGATTCACTGTACACTTCTATTAACAAACAAAGTTGTCCAAATGAACAGGTTTCTGGAGTATTTGAATCAAGGAACCAAATTTGTCTACAAACAACAAGACAAAGTCATCAATATCCCCCTCAATGGCAAAATACTCTTCATAAATATGTCTACGAGTTATGATTATGTCAAATGTTTTGGCATGTATATAGCTAAGTGGAAGGAGAGTACTGAAAGGTTTCAAAGTTCTGCTACAGAAAGGAGCACTACCACCAAATTCAGTTGAAGCCAAAACTGTTGCCATGGAAACGCAAAAAAAATATTTTATTCAGAAATCCAAAACTAGCAAAAGGCACCAGTTCACCCCCAGATCTATATATGTGCCAGGTTTGGTGAAGAAACATTGAACGGCTTTAGAGTTCTGCTCCGGAAAAGAGTACTACCACCAATTTCAGTCTAAGTCACACTTGTTGTCATGGAAACGCAAAAAATATTTCATTCTGAAATCCAAAGCTACCAGAAGGCACCAGTAGACCACCAGATCTATCTATGTGCCAAGTTTGGTGAAGAAATATTGAACGGTTTTAGAGTTATGCTCCAGAAAAGACAAATGTGCATGTACACATGCACGGACGCACAGACAGAGTCGATTTTAATCCCCCCCCGCAAAACGCGTTGCGGGGGATAATTAAGGGACTGACATTGCACAAAAAATGAGAGTTTTACTAACATTTTACATATTTGGTTAAACAAGGAACGCCTCACAGTGCTTCTTACTCTTGAACACTGACATGGTACAAAGAGTCTGATCAGTGTCTACTAAAACAATGGTGAATGATGCATTCACTCATCAGCAGGATTTCCTGACAACAACCTCAACATGTTTTAAAGGACACGTTTCCTTGTCCGTCACATCCCAACCCATATATTGTAAATCATAAGCAAGACAGTCTGATTACCCTCAGTATCACTATTTCAACCTTGAGGGCTAAGTCCTGTGTTGACCATACACTGTTATCTGAATTCTAATATATTCTTCACATTCATATATACATGGTAACAGTGACCAGGCATTAAAATGAACAAAACAATAAGAGCCTTGTGATACAAATTTGGATTTTTTCAACTATTTTCCTATATTTGGAGGTAATATGCAATTGTTTTGCATGCCATGCAAAATATATAACACAACTTATCATCTTCTTCATCTTTTCAGTGAAAAATAGGGTCAACAAAAGCAAAGCTATCTAATTTTCTATTAAAATATGGGAATGTGTTACTGGCACTTAAAGCCTAAAAAAATGTTGTGGTTCCGATTACCCGACCAACCCTTAAATTCTGGTGCCGACCCTATTTTTTTAAGTGGTATGAATAAAATAAGCGTTCAGATACCATTGTTTTTTCCCGGCACCGACGGACATCAGTCATTCTGATAGAGAAAGTCGACATGACGACAGCAACTTGATTGAATAAACAATTACATGTTGATAAATGTGTTATTAGTTTGTACTTTACTTCTGAAGAAAATGTATATAGAAAGAAAATCCTTCCTACCTACAATAAATGTTAAAGAGGTGTAATTGGAACCACAGCATTCATTTTTATTTGGCTTAATGCAAACTGTGGGTCAGTATCCCTGCTATTCCTGATGCCAAGGTACTGCTGTCCATCATAGAACATCACATTGAGCTCATAGTTATTTCAAACTGTTTTCATTCCGTTTATCAGCTAAACATTCAACATGTTCAACATACATCATAAGGCTGAATAACACTATTCTGTCGATCAAAATGATTTTGTCATTATTTCTCTTATCTCTACACTCTACTGTTGTGAATTGAAACATGAAGGATGGAATTTCCATGCCATAAGTGATCGTAATAAATATGGTTGAAGGACCAATCAGCCAGATCAAGGGATGATAACAATGGAAGCCCATGGTTTTAGGCATCTCATAGCTACTAATTGGAGAAAACAATGAGGCTATTTAGAAAACAGCAGACACGTTTAGGAGAAACTTGAGATAAGCCCATATAACAGCAAGTTGACAAATTGTTGGTAACCAAAACTGTTCAACCAGCTAAACTGTTAAATATTTTCACAAATGAACATTGACAAAAACATATCAATTACTTTGGATTTTTACATAAATTTGAGTAATATCCTCTAATGTCCATCCTCCACCTACAATGGGGAAACTTTGAAAGTTGATGGACAGAAGATAGATAAGGGAGGACTAGACTAGTTCAACATCTGTCTATAAATAACAGCTGACAGCACTACACTCAAGATCACTATCCACAAGAGCATGAACTGTCAGCACTACCTTCAAGAGCTCTATCTACAAACACATGAACTGTCAGCACTACCTTCAAGAGCTCTATCTACAAGCACATGAACTGTCAGCACAACCTTCAAGAGCTTTATCTACAAGCACATGAACTGTCAGCACAACCTTCAAGAGCTTTATCTACAAGCACATGAACTGTCAGCACTACCTACAAGAGCTCTATCCACAAGAGCATGAACTATCAGCACTACCTACAAAAGCACTATCCACAAGCATATAAAGTGTCTATCCACAAGCACATGAGCACTATCTCAGGAACATGAACTGTCAGCACTATCTAGAAGAGCACTATCCACAAGAGCATGAAATGTCAGCACTATCTACAAGAGCACTATCCACAAGCATATAAAGTGTCTATCCACAAGCACATGAACTGTCGGCACTAACTACAAGAGCACTATCTACGAGAGCATGAACTGACAGCACTATCTAGAAGAGCACTATCCACAAGAGTATGAAATGTCAGCACTATCTACAAGAGCACTATCCACAAGAGCATAGACTGACCTTCTTTTTGTAAGAAAAGCTCTTTGAACTTTGCTCTCTTTATTCCAAACTCACTCTCTGCCTCAAGCTTCTCACGGGCCAGTGTCTGTTCCCTCTCCTCCAGGTCTGCCAGACGCTGCTTCAAGGTGGCCAGCTCATCTACAATCATACGAACAGAATGTCAAAAGCTGCCAGCTCATCTACAATCATACACACCGAAAGTCAAGAGCTGCCTGTTGAATTAAATACATTAATACCTATATTAGTACATCTCTGACAAGCTTTTAGTGCTTAAGAAGTCATATTTTAGTAGGGTACACCTACAGAATACCGGATACCTACCAACCATATTCTTCAGTGTCACATGCACTTCCTATTATAAAGAGCACAAGCTATAAACTTCGAAAAAATAAGGGAGCATCAAAATAAAAAATAACCATTCAAATCGGATTAATTGGAATGACTTCCAGTTAGTAAAACTAACCAATGATTTTTAAAATGAATGGTACGTTACCATAAATAAAAAATAAATGTGTCCTTGGAAAAGCAGAGCTACAGAATACTGGGAGTTGGAGCGGATGAGCCTGGGCACGTTACAGGTAAGTGCTCAGTGTTTGGCCAATTTTGATATGTCATAGCCTAATAACGGCCATAATTCTAAGTTTACAAGTACTACTTGGTGTTCAGAATATGCGACTGTGGGATGTTTTCAAGTTATCAGAAGACAAAGCACTTCATCAAATTTTAAGAAACAATGGACTTTTCGGAAACTGAGACGGGAAAACATGTGGTAAATGTTGTATTGGGAAAATTCTATCTATGTAAAGATAAAAGCTACAGCAAAGACAATTTGTGTTGGAAATGTAACAAGAAATCGTACCGCAACAAACTTCTATTCGCCACAATTCGTGCTTTGAGAACAGTAAACTCAATCGTGGCAAAGTTCTATCGCTCACATACTGTTGGGTCTTCAAGTTGTCTCAAGTTTTTGTACGCCGGGAACTAGACATTTTGTCTTGCAACACTTCTGTGGACTGGTACCACTTCTGTCGCGAAGTGTGTGTTGTTGAAGTAGATTCGGATGCAAATAAGATCGGTGGGGCGGGAAGAGTAGTTGAGATTGATGAATTGAAGTTTGGAAAAAGAAAATTTAATCGGGTAAAAGGGCTTAGGGTCAGTAGGTTTTCGGGGGAATCAATCGGGAATCAAAAGACTTCCGATTATAAAGATATATAATAAACCAGGCACCACAATCATAAGCAATTGCTGGAAAGCCTATGACTGTTTGAAGCACGAGACAGGTGCGCATACTAACACCATTGAGTTCTCTTGGGGTGCCTTGAAAAGATCACTTCCATGATTAGGAACAACTAAGGGGTTGTATTTGTCATATATTGAAGAATTTTGTGCAAGAAGGAAGTACTTCAGTGACCGATAGGACAAGTTTTCAGCTTTCTTGGAGCTTATTGGTCGGGTACATAAACCCAATGACAGAGATCATGACATTGTGCATGTGAGATGCCAGTTCACCCCCCTTCAACCTGATGCTAATGACAGTGCGGACGATTTCGTTCTGTAAAGGTAAGAATCATATCTAATCCTTGTAACGATAGCCATATTTGTTAAACTAACCCTAAAGAACATAGTAACGGACATCCAAGAGCTAAGAAAGTAAGTACACTAAGATAGCTACAAAATTGAGTCGAGTAAGCAACATAAACAAAACGCCTTTGCTAGGATACTCTAAAATAACCTTCCAAAGATGGCGGAAAGTATCCGGTAATTCTGTAGTCTTTCCTTTTAGTAGAATGTTAGCCAGTGAGGGAAAAACAACAGCTTCACTAAATCTGATATATTTCACTGTCAGAAGATAAACAACAGCCATAACAATGGAATCATAAAACCTGTTTATAAAACATATAAATAGAATATAAAACAGCATTTATCATTTTTGAGTTTTATGATAATATTTCTGGACTCCAACATGACAATGGTCACACCTGATCAACAACGGACTGCTGACAAAAACATATTTTTGACGTCATTAGCCAAAGTCCATTAACATATTTAATGGTAAGCAGACTGAATGATGTATGCCAACTCTTATTCCTGCATCCATAATGTTCATAAAAAACAAATCCCATTGAAAGTGGATGGATAGATATCTCCCTCCCACTCACTTGCATAACATAATAATAGACTGTATATCTCATGACAGCATGAAAATGAAATCACAATGTATTTATTAGCTGGAATGAGTTGCCTCTCTGTAATCAGGAAACCAGAAATGACTGTGTCTGTTACAACAGCACTGTTGCTGTGATGGTTTCATCCTCAAGATGTAAACTAAAACCTTCTGTACTGGTACATCATAATCAACTATTTTCGGTTTGAGGAAGTGTGTTTGTGAAAAGATCCATGATCAACTGATAACGTAAGGAATCACTACAACAACATCGACACACACATATAGAAAACCAAATGTCGGCCTTTCAACCAGTTGATTTTACAAAATTATTCTCTTTCAATAACGAACATGCTGATAGAAAATCATGCCAATTTTCATGAATTTATGTGAAATTGACAGGCACCTGTTCGGGTGCAAAACTGCATCGATTACGATGCACAGAAATTAGACACACAACACTTTCGTTTGCAGACCTGTTGGCGAGAGATCTGCCGACTCCAATGGACCAAACTCGTCGTTATCTGTCATAGTTATCAGCTTTTATCAGTCAATGTTGTCTATTTTGTTTTATCTCCATCTTTCTGCAATCTAACGTCATTGTATGATGAGCGACATCTACTTCCGTTTATCAAAGGGAGGTCATTCAAATTCGTCTGCTAAAAGTGGGCGTGTCACTTTGATGTCGGGCTGGTCCTGTTTAAACCACAAAGTGTATTTCTGCGTTTATGGTCTTGAAAAAGTCATATCAGCAATCGTTTCCATTTCATTCAGGTAGCATGCATAATATGTTTTGCATGTTTTTCATGAAAATATAACTATTTTGTTACAATTCCAGGGCAGTAAATTCAAAGATCACCCGACGACCATGAGCAAACATCTCTATTTTCAACTTTTAACCTTCGGTATTTACCATCAAGGAAATACAACTGAAACCTTCATATTCATTTAATCAAGTGACAGTTACAGATTATTTTAAAAAAAAGTTGTCCTTTCATTTCATAAAAGGACAATAAATTATGAATGATGAATGAAGAATACTTTGTTGATATTTTGCTGATGATGTGGTGTTATAAGCAGGTAGTGTAGTTGACTTAGTAAGAAAATTGAACTTATTAGAAGCATTTTGTGATAAATGGAAATCAAACTAAACCTGGATAAACATAAATTTTTGTCTTAAAAATTGGGGGGCAGCGGGGTAGCCTAGTGGTTAAAGCGTTCGCTCGTCACGCTGAAGGCCCGGGTTCGATTCCCCAAATGGGTGAAATTTGTGAAGCCCATTTCTGGTGTCCCCCGCCGTGATGTTGCTGGAATATTGCTAAAACACAACCCACTGACTCACTTAAAAAATGGTGGATATCTTAGAAAAGCTGAAAAATGGTATCATAAACAAACAGATGTGTGTTACTATGCACCATAAATATTAAGACATTATGTTTGCCTCCACACAAGTCTGTTTGAAAAGATGTGAAACCATCACAGTGCAAGCTGGAAAAGCATGTTTCCTGTTTTCAAACAGTTGCCACAATTTTTAAAACCAAACTAGTACTGATTCTATTTGATGGTAGCGAGGTTTGGGGTTACGCATATAGAAAGTCCACTGAACAAGTTGAGAGCACTTTCTTTAAAAGATATCTTGGCTTTAGTATATATTCCACATCAAGTGCTTTCTCAGTTAAATTAGTTGTCATAGATTGTGTACAAATTATTTTGCAAGATGAACCCTGTTGTGTTGTAAGATTATCCCTCTGGTTTCCACATGCATGTAATTCTATGAAGAAGACTCACGTAAACATGTTACTGTGAACTGGGTGTCGCTCATTAGAAGCCTATTGTTTAAAACAGGATTTTCATATGTTTTCATAGCTCAAGACTGTGGAGATATGAGACATTTTATTCATCTGTTCAAATAAGGATGTGTGGAGTAAGAAATTCAAAAACAGTTCCAGAAAATAAAGAGTTCATCCTTTTTGTCCCACTACAGTTCATATACATGTATATATATCCTTGTTAATGCTGGAATATTATCTATTATCAACAAACATTGATTTAAATAGAAGCTTGTTCACATTCTGCATTGTCGCATAATTTGAATATGCAAAACAGCATTATAGAAAGATATCCATATGTACAAATGTGTGACCAATTAGTAACAGAGGGCGAATATCACTTTCTTTTAGTTTGTCTAAACTACAGCATCAACAGAGTTAAATTTATTCCAAAATACTAATACACATACTCCATTCAGGATAAATTCAAACAACTCATGTCATCAACAGATATTCCTACATTGAAAGGGCTTGCTCATTTTTCAAAAGAAGTATTCAAAATTAAATACAATAGAAGTGTATTTGTTAAAGTAAATTGGGAAAATGAATTATTATTTTGTAAAAATGCTTGAATATCATGTGTATGAATTCTCCGCACACAAATATTAATATGTGTAAACACGATTGTAATCTGGATCATGTGACCTCCAATACTGTATAAAAGTAATCTGTAAACTTCTGTAAATCATGAGTGAGTGAGTTAAAAGTTAAAGTCACTTTGACAGCTTCTCTGTGGAACTCTCTCCCTATCGAGTTAAAATCATCTCCTTCCCTAAGTACATTCAAAACACGACTAAAGACTCATCTATTTCTTTGCTACAAGTGACTTCCAATCATCCGTACCTGCCAACTGTATATAGTTTTAACTTGAGCTCAGGAAGCGCGCTTTGAGCATATCCCTGCGACGTGGAAAGGCGCTATATAAATGGCCTATTATTATTATTATTATTATTATTATTTCAGCCATATCGTGACTATATGTAAATCATCCACAGAGTCGCCTTCCTTACAATGGTAGACATTTATGCACATTCAAAGTTGGTATGACTAACAGGAAACAAGTCATACGAATAAAGTTTCAATTTCAATTCAATTTAAATAATTTAAACCCTGAACCAAACAATTAAATATTTTCCTGATACTGGACTGGATAATCAACATTAGAAAATTCACTTAGAATCATAAACATCTGCCTAATGCTACCTGCTGGTGTTTTCATATACCGGTAATGGCCTCTGGAACAGACAAACCAGAGCATGAATCCTGATCACACAACCCTCTCTTACCCACCAGTAAGTTAACATGTACATGTACAACAAGTACATATTGCAAGTTACCAACTTGTGAACTAGATGAAATATGGAATAATAAACTATGGGATCATACCTCCTGGTACTATTGCTTGCTATCAATATAGATCATAGAATTTGATCAGTTATGTATGATGTATTTGAGTATTACTTTGAGCAAAAATGCACAAAATGTGTGAAATATATTTTATTGTATTTCATAATTTTATTTCATCACAATAGTTTATGTAATATACCATCAATCACACATTTCATATAGATATTTGTTAATAATTCTCTCATTGACCTTTTAGCCCTTATACCTACTCATATGATAGTACTACAGTCAACTGCTTTCTTTTGTTTGTTTACAGCTTAACCTTAAAGGCAGTACAAACAAAACATCACTCAACATTTTGGAAGAATATGATTCATAAATAGAAAATGTTTGACCTAAAGAAAGACATTGTTTGATCATATTCTAGAAGTTGGTGAGTGTAGGAACATTGATAAATGGGTTAGAATCTACATCGCATCATCGCTCAATGCAATTAATTATTTGGTTAATAATAAGATGATAAAGTCATATGTTTCCTTACTTTAAAAAACCCATTATATCGTTTAACACACTGCTGTAGAATCTCGAAGTTTCAACTTTGAAATTCCTTGCAATTGTAGGAATGGATATGACAATGACCTGATAAAGTAATGTCCTGTTGGTCATCACTTGTAATCCATCTAACCACTACAGTGCTGCAGGACACGACAGCTTTATCTGCCCGAATTGATGCTACACACATTGTCAAACAAGAACCATTCTCACAGACTAGCGTCATATGGCTCAACTGGTGCTGAGTACTGCGTCAAATGAATGAGCTTGACAGTGGATATCTGGGAAGGTTAGGTACCCAGGTTGAACATTTAGATTCCTCCCAGCCGACCACGAAGACACCTAACTGTAGTGACTGTATCCTGTTAGTATTCACAAGCTCTTGTTTCGCCTGTGCAAATGGTGCAGGTAATGACCGGGCAAACAGCTCCATTCAGTTTATAAAACCTGGGTCATTTCTCTCTCTCTCGTATGTGTGTGTGCACTGCAACGCGCGCATGTGCGTGCACGGTGTGCGCTTGTACAAGTCCAAAATAATGACAGTTTTATAGTGCTCGCCCCTGGAGATACAAAGATGCATTTTTAACCTACTCTGACACACAATGCTGACTCCGCACTGACCGACCCTTGTTTTGTTCCCATAATGCTGCACTTTAGGCAGAGTAATTACAACTCCTATCAACTACTGTGTATAGATATGCCATGGATGATATGGTCTGCAAGGTCAAGCCACCATTCTTTCACTCCACAGGCTCTGTTCACTCACCCACGATGGTGGACAGCTTTTGGTTACAAATATAGTTAGTTTCCACATCCCACACAGACTTCAACTCATAATCTTCTGTTGAAGGTCATTCATGACTTCACATTCAACAGATCACCTGTTGCAGTTATGGACAACGTGGTGTACATTGTTGGCTCTCATATACCATGGCCACTCCATATATTTCTGAAACCACCTCCATGGTGTACATTGTTGGCTCTCATATACCATGGTCACTCCATATATTTCTGAAACCGCCTCCGTGGTGTACATTGTTGGCTCTCATATACCATGGCCACTCCATATATTGCTGAAACCGCCTCTGTGGTGTACATTGTTGGCTCTCATATACCTATGGCCCCTCCATATATTTCTGAAACCGCCTCCGTGGTGTACATTGTTGGCTCTCATATACCATGGCCACTCCATATATTGCTGAAACCGCCTCCGTGGTGTACATTGTTGGCTCTCATATACCATGGCCACTCCATATATTGCTGAAACCGCCACCGTGGTGTACATTGTTGGCTCATCATATACATATGTTGAAACCGCCGCTTGTTGGCTCTCATATACCATGGCCACTCCATATATTGCTGAAACCGCCTCCGTGGTGTACATTGTTGGCTCTCATATACCATGGCCACTCCATATATTGCTGAAACCGCCTCCGTGGTGTACATTGTTGGCTCTCATATACCATGGCCACTCCATATATTGCTGAAACCGCCTCCGTGGTGTACATTGTTGGCTCTCATATACCTATGACCGCTCCATATATTGCTGAAACCGCCTCCGTGGTGTACATTGTTGGCTCTCATATACCATGGCCACTCCATATATTGCTGAAACCGCCTCCGTGGTGTACATTGTTGGCTCTCATATACCATGGCCACTCCATATATTGCTGAAACCGCCTCCGTGGTGTACATTGTTGGCTCTCATATACCATGGCCACTCCATATATTTCTGAAACCGCCTCCGTGGTGTACATTGTTGGCTCTCATATACCATGGCCACTCCATATATTTCTGAAACCGCCTCCGTGGTGTACATTGTTGGCTCTCATATACCATGGCCACTCCATATATTTCTGAAACCGCCTCCGTGGTGTACATTGTTGGCTCTCATATACCATGGCCACTCCATATATTGCTGAAACCGCCTCCGTGGTGTACATTGTTGGCTCTCATATACCATGGCCACTCCATATATTGCTGAAACCGCCTCCGTGGTGTACATTGTTGGCTCTCATATACCATGGCCACTCCATATATTGCTGAAACCGCCTCCGTGGTGTACATTGTTGGCTCTCATATACCATGGCCACTCCATATATTGCTGAAACCGCCTCCGTGGTGTACATTGTTGGCTCTCATATACCATGGCCACTCCATATATTGCTGAAACCGCCTCCGTGGTGTACATTGTTGGCTCTCATATACCATGGCCACTCCATATATTGCTGAAACCGCCTCCGTGGTGTACATTGTTGGCTCTCATATACCATGGCCACTCCATATATTGCTGAAACCGCCTCCGTGGTGTACATTGTTGGCTCTCATATACCATTGCTGAAACCGCCTCCGTTGGGCTCTCATATACCTATGACCGCCCATATATTGCTTGCTGAAACCCTCTCGTGGTGTACATTGTTGGCTCTCATATACCATGGCCACTCCATATATTGCTGAAACCGCCTCCGTGGTGTACATTGTTGGCTCTCATATACCATGGCCACTCCATATATTTCTGAAACCGCCTCCGTGGTGTACATTGTTGGCTCATATACCATGGCCACTCCATATATTGCTGAAACCGCCTCTGTGGTGTACATTGTTGGCTCTCATATACCATGGCCACTCCATATATTGCTGAAACCGCCTCCGTGGTGTACATTGTTGGCTCTCATATACCTATGGCCCCTCCATATATTTCTGAAACCGCCTCCGTGGTGTACATTGTTGGCTCTCATATACCATGGCCACTCCATATATTGCTGAAACCGCCTCCGTGGTGTACATTGTTGGCTCTCATATACCATGGCCACTCCATATATTGCTGAAACCGCCTCCGTGGTGTACATTGTTGGCTCTCATATACCATGGCCACTCCATATATTGCTGAAACCGCCTCCGTGGTGTACATTGTTGGCTCTCATATACCATGGCCACTCCATATATTGCTGAAACCACCTCCGTGGTGTACATTGTTGGCTCTCATATACCATGGCCACTCCATATATTTCTGAAACCGCCTCCGTGGTGTACATTGTTGGCTCTCATATACCATGGCCACTCCATATATTGCTGAAACCGCCTCCGTGGTGTACATTGTTGGCTCTCATATACCATGGTCACTCCATATATTTCTGAAACCGCCTCCATGGTGTACATTGTTGGCTCTCATATACCATGGCCACTCCATATATTGCTGAAACCGCCTCCGTGGTGTAGCGGTTAGAGAGTCCGCCCAGAGAGCGGAAGGTTGTGGGTCACGGTACCAAAAGACATTAAACTATGGTACTTGTTGGTCCCTGCCTGGCGCTCGGCATTAATGGGTACAAGGACTGGTCTGCTCAGAGTCAGTATAATGTGTCTGAGTGGGGTATTCATGCTTAACTGCGGCATGGTATCTCAGTGAGATAGCACTATAAAACCAGCTTAAACCTTTCACCTCACCTCACCATATGTTTCTGATGATTTATTCATTTTTATGCCTACAAGCAGACTCAGGATGGTTCAGATGAAAAAAATAAAAACAATGAAAACTAGGTTAGCCTCTTGGGCAATACTGACGGTCTTCAGACTTCCCCCATACACTCCCCGTGACTACCTTTACTTGAACTGTTTCCTTTGGACGCCAGCTGGAGCGTCCATTTTAACTCTCGGAGTTACGGGTGTTTGAAGTGTACTTAATGGCTAGAAACCGTCCAAAACGCAGGCAGAAGACGTTTTTGACACAAGAGCACCTAGCTGTTGAGCGAAATAGCTGAAAGAAGTGTCAGTAAAATCTAGCAACAATCACCACTTCCTGGTTTTCAAATGCCCAAAGAGCAAAAAGCGAAACATCCTAATGTTTGTATCGTAATTGTGACGTAATCATTGACTTTTACAAAACAATAATGTGAAGCAAAAATGCGTTTTGACAAAATTGACCAACTCCCAAAGGCGATAACTCCAAATTTATTGAAGATATCGACATGCCTTGGGCTGTTTATGTAGTCCAGAGTGTGGGCTTTACAACGATATATCAAACACGATTGTACTATTTGCCGTTCAGGAGGAGAAGATTATGAAACACAGGTACCGTCAAAACGTGCGGAAATGTGAAAAATCGCGATGTTTGTGTTTGTGTCGTAATTGTGACGTAATTATTCATTATTACATAATAACATCCTGAAGCAAACATGTTGGCCATTCAATTATCTACAAATTGGTACTTTGGAAAATGAAATCCATTGAGTTTTCGCAGAGTTGTGACATTTTTGTGAACTCTATGAAAATGCGTCTTTGAAAAATACGCCAACTTCCAAGGGCGATAACTCCAAAACCATTCAAGATATCGACATGCCTTGGGCTTTCCATGTAGTCCGGGGTGTGGACTTTACGACGATATATCAAACAAGATTGTACTATTTGCCGTTCAGGAGGAGAAGATTTTTAAACACAGGCACCGTCAAAACACGAAAATCGACAATAATTTAAGTTTTTTCAAAATGTCAGAAAAGCTATTCTGCTGGCCAACTTCCGCTATGCGTTGAATCGATGAGGAATGATGTTGTCTACATTAAGTAAAAATTTGGTCAATTTATCTCTAATAGCTTTTGAGATAATGAGGTGTAAAGATTTTGACATTTTGGGTTGTCTGCCCTTACCGGAAGCCGGGATTTTTTCCAGTATGTATCAATTTCAGCACACAGGCTATCACCCCTGAAAGTTTCATGAAAATCGACGCAGTAGTTAGTTCAGGAGAGCTTTCACAAAATTTGTACAAATAATAATAAGAATAAGAATAAGAATATTCGGATAATAACAGTAGGTCTTCCAGACTTTCGTCTGAAGACCTAACTATATTATTGGATCAGTGTGTTAAAAATTGTATTTGGCATACAATGTTTTGGGTCAGTCAGTATATATCCATTAGGAAAATCTAATTCCATTAAACCATTTTAAAGATCTAATGACATACAACATACTTCATCACATCAAATATGAGGATTCATGCCGAAAGCTTGAGCAAAGTCGACCATGTTTATAGTGCTGAGCTGGAAATAACTGTAAACACAGTGCTTGATGAAATCCCTCATCAATATGAGGGTCACGAAGCTTTGAAATGAAGTTGTTTGTCCTCTGTAATGCACTCACATCCTTCATTGAAAAAACAACATGAACAATAAGTATGAAAAAATAATTATATGCAGAAAATAATATATTGCAACAATTTTTTCTATTTACATAAATGTACAGACAGTCTTTGTGTAAATGAACTTTCTCATGCTGAAAAGTTTCAATGACATAACTTTCCTTGTCAATGTGCTAATGGGACAACTCACCAGACAATATGGAGCACTTGGGACAAGAACATGCATTTATTTGAATACATAGAACTGACTTTCATATAGAAAGCTGTTTGCTCAAATCTTTCAACTAGTTCTCCAAATTTAAACACATTAATATTCATTTCACTCACTTGAATAGATGAGCGAGGGAGCTTATGCATGAGTTCATGCAGATTACAACAGCAAATGTTTACTCAATTAACATAATATAATAGATATACTACACAGCCTGACTGACGCCCATCACTGTATGTTGTAAACTTGGAATACATGAATAAGCTCAACTACATGGGAACATATTGAAAGAGAAACAGTTTTGAAAGTGACAATGTCTTGGTGGTGAATTGTAGCTGGTGTTCCACTACCATTGCTGTATTTCTTATCATGCTTACAGATGACATCTTTCCACTGAATATGATACAGACAACAATATAATACCTTGTGACAAAGAAACCTGCCTCCATCATTGAAATATCATTCATACATCATAAATAATCAATGTGAACATATGTTCTTCATATTAGTGGATGATACTAAGGCTATAAGGCGATAACAGTGCTCCTCATTTCCATGATCAGCATCAGAGTGAGTGAGTAGGGTTTTACGCCTCTTTTAGCAATATTGCAGCAATATCATGGCGGGGGAAAACAGAAATGGGCTTCACACATTGTACCCATGTGGAGAATCGAACCTGGGTCTTCGGTGTGATGAGCGGACACTTTAATCACTAGGCTACCCCACCACCCCGTGCAGCATCTGAGGAGGCAGGGGTGGGGAGGTGTTAGTGGTGGTTATATAAACATAAGAAGCAATAACTGATATACAAGACAGAAAAACATAGATGCAGGCAGAGTAATGTCCCGTCTTCAAATATGGCAGCAATGCAATTCAGCATGTATTTTTATATCAAAAGTGAAATTCATTTATCTTTCCCAGAGCAGAACATTATGTATTCTGACAGGAGAATGACTGGATATAAGATAAATTTTCATTTCTGAGCTGAGGAGTATTTAGGGTGACTAGAGATGGGAAACACCAAACCAGAGACAGCTGACGATACACATGCCTAACACAGTACATGAGACATGCTCAGATATTGTAGAATATGAACTTCTGAATAAGTGACATAGCTGATCCTTGTTACAGGATTTTGTCATCAATTCGAGCAGTTTAGATGGAACGATCAACATCACTTGAAATACGGTTCAACACATTTCCTAGCTCACTGGACAGATTTGCTTCTTAGAAGCTCTTCAGGTTGACTGGCTGGTGGAAAAATGTGTGATGTCTGCCTCCTTACATCACAAATAGGCATGGTTTGATTGACAATATGAACAGAAATGGGAAAATATCTGTAAAGTAGATCTGTGACGTTATTCATAACAGATATTTTGCAGTCAGGCACAGCCACAACATATTGTTCTATCACACTTTGGCACAGAGCTGGACCTGGAACACTGTCAGATTACAACGCTCATGAAGTCACATGTCTGAAAATAAAGGAATGATTGTCAGTACATCGTGATGGTTTGTATTATTTCTGATAATGGATGAATACATGTTTACAATTAACATAGTTCAGGCCTAAATTACCTCAAGGTTGTCATGGCCAGGGCCCACATGCACAAAAATGATCATAGCTACAATCAATTGCAGGCATTTGCAATCGAAATTACAATCGCGATCGTAACTCTTACAACTCTTACAAAGAGCACAGTTGTAACTCATCTCATTTTACAATTGCGATTGTAAGTTACAATCGTAATCTTCTGTGCTGAAGATAAGATTATCCTTAGCAACATAGACAACAATTTAGAGTTAAAGTCCCTTAAGTGAATTCGTAACCAAATTGAAGAGTGAATTCGTGGCCACTTTCTAATCTGGGAATATCAGCAAATAATTATGAAAGTCAAAAACTTTTATTCATTGTTTTCTTTTTTTTATCGTATTTGAGACATTAAATTCATACATTTGATAATTTTGATAAACATTGCATATCACTAAATCTATAGATTATCAAAATCACAATAAAAAAATTATACATTGATAAGAAAAATGGGAATAAACCGAAACTTATATAAACATTAATTATTATTTTCATTTCAGTAGACTTTATTTTTACTTAAGGGACCACTAGTTTGAACAACTGCTTGAAAATAAAAACTATTGATATCTCTTTGAAATTATTGCAAAATCACCAGCTCCAATGTGTTTTGTTATCAATATTTGATAATTATCTGATGTGATTTTACACGTGTGTATGTGTGTTATTTATTTATCTATCTAAATTATGTGTTTAAATTGGAAGCCTTTCTGACAAACGTTGGCCACTTTTTCGTCTGCAGGTGGTCGTTTAATGGGAATAAGTGTACCATCAATTGCCCCAATAACGCGGGGGAATTCAGCTATTTTGTAGAAGTCTTGCATTCTAACTTTATTTGCGTCAGGATTGAACTTGATGTCCAAAACGTTGTTTATGACACGGATTGTCCGATGGACGGAGCGGGACACAGAGGACTCGTGAACGCCATGTAGATCACCTAAAAAACCTCCTTTACTCAGGTAACGAAGTGTAGACCAGCAACTGAGTTTCAGGGGTAATGGCATGTGAACGCTTGGTTCCATGTTCGATGTGTGGCAGAACTTTCTCCAAAAGTGAGAATATGGCATGCCGAGGCAACCTATACCTTGAAATGAGTTAACCTTCTGTCAATAACTCCAAATGTGATGTTCTATCTCTAAAAATACATTTAATTTTTTCTGAGACTTCCTCGGCAGCCATGTACGATGCCATTTTTACCAACGAATGTAGGCACTTACAATAGGCAGTGGGCTATTGTAGGTTTCAATTGTAACTTACAACTATTGTAGGCTTACAATCGCTTTTGCAAGAGGCGGGTGACCCTACAATTACCTTACAATCAGAGTTACGACTATTGTAGAGATACAATCGTTTTGTGCAAGTGAGCCCAGTCTGTTAAAACCCCCCAAAAAACATGTCCGAGGTATTAACCACTTTCGTGAAACCCACAAACTTTGTACAGTGGTGACAAATCACAAATTATAATCAGGTTGATCCTGGGATTCAAACCCATCAGCGGATCATGTTAGGGCTGCTACCCTGCACTGTGAATTGCTGCATGTCAGGAGGCAAGATGGAGGAGAGTTGGTCTTGCATTGCGATGACCCATTGTCCCAACTATTCTTGACCATGCATATGTTATATTTGGGATTACACTTTCTTAGTAAAGTACAGACTTTAGTACTTCTGTTGGGTTGAGTCCCATCCAGGATTCGAACCCACACCCTCAGAGTCAGGCACCTAATCGCCAGCACACAAAGTCAGATGCCTAACCTGCTCAGCCACCACAGCTCACAACATAACATGAACCCTGTCTAAAGGTACCACTGAGTGTCATGCTCCAAAACTCTACTGTAGATCACACTATAACATGAACCCTGTCTACAGGTACCACTGAGTGTAATGCTCCGAAACTCTACTGTAGATCACAGCGGCAACTGTTTGTGAAGTCAGCTGGTGGCTGAAGTAACACCAGGAAGTAATATACACAACCATACTGCTAACCTCGACATGCTACACTGTTTTGTAAACAAGAGTCAGTGTCGATAAAAGAAAGCAGGAAATAACAGACTGTTTCCTGTTAGATAAATCACATTTTTTATCTCAATCAGACAGCTACTTTCTAATTACATATACTCAATGCCTGAAGAGAAAGTTGCAATGAATTTCAGAGAACTAGCACAATGTAGCAGACTTTGGTATAATAATGATTATAGCTGTTCATGAGGTCAGATGATGTAAAATACAGGCAGTACATGTCATGAGTCTAGATGATGTAAGATGATGACTGTATGTGACATGTCATGAGGAGGTTAGATGATGTATAATACAGACAGTACATGACATGAGTCTAGATGATGTAAGATGATGACTGTACCTGACATGTCATGAGGAGGTTAGATGATGTATGATACAGGCAGTACATGACATGAGTCTAGATGATGTAAGATGATGACTGTACCTGACATGTCATGAGGAGGTTAGATGATGTATGATACAGGCAGTACATGACATGACTCTAGACGATGTAAGATGATGACTGTACCTGACATGTCATGAGGAGGTTAGTTGCACCAAGACCAGACATAACCTGGAAGCTGGGGTTGTCAGGACACTTGGCTGTATGTTCTGACATTCCTTCAGTCAGCTGCTGGCTGATGTTGCTTAGGCTCAGACAATCTTGCTGAAAGCAATCATCAAGTGTGAGGAGTGAGTGAGTGAGTTTAGTTTTAGTAATATTCCAGCAATATCATGGCAGGGGACACCAGAAATGGACTTCAGACACTGTACCCATGGTGATAATCGAAACATGGGTCTTTGGCGTGATCAGCTATCCCACCACCCCTGAAGTGTCATGATAACACCATATTAGCACATGAAACAACTCAGCAAATAGTTGTCTAAAACAACCTTTGTTTAAAAATGCAACTCAGAAACAATACTCATACTGTGGCTCAGATATGACACTCATATTGTGAGTAACTGATATTTTGCTGAGTTGCCGATGGGCTTCCTTTTCTCTTTTAGAGTTCTTCAGCAAAACATTGCGCCTGAAACTATTCCATGAGTGAGTGAGAGGAAAGCCCAAATTAAGGAGGTTGTGTCCCAGTGTGTTGGAACCCATAAGCGTGTGTCTGGTACTGAGAAACATACATGGGGCAAAGTGTCTGCCTTAACCAAATGATAAGTAAGGGACACAACTCTGCACAGCAAGTTGTGGCTCCTCAGATTTGGCCATCCATGCCACATGTGGTACAGATAGAATACAATACTTTTTGCAGCATAGATACTTGTATTGAGGCTCACAGTATGAACCAAAATGATCAGTAAGTTACGCATAGGTTGCCGTGGGTCAATGGTGACTCCCACTGGGACGTGTGTACGTGTTGTCAATATCCAGGCACTGTCTTAACACATTTGTGGTGTTCCGTGTCTCACCTCAGTATCAATTCTCAATCCACAGCTGCAGAACACAATACCCTTGTTCAGCATCAATACATGTCTGAAAACAAACACTACACATAGAATCCTGACAATGTGATCCATTACATAGCTCTAGCAACTACTCCATACACTCAGACCTCGTATACCCGAACTTCAGATATCCGAATACCTCGGTTCCCGAAACATTCTTCACAAAAAACGAAATTTTCTAGTTACAATTTACCTCGTATATCCGAATGTTTGGTTTCCGTATCCGAACAGTCAATTTTGGTAACAAAACAGCAAAATATGTACAAATTTGCCTCGTATATCCGAACATCAAGGCTGTCGTCGGCAAGATGTCTGATGTTTACCGCTCCTCAACAGTGCTATCATGTCTACCGCTTGTCAAAACATTGTGCTGGCTGCTAGTTAATTCATTGTTTATTGAATATTTATCACAGGGCTCGTAGGTTAATTAGAGAAGAAACAATTAAAGTTTGACATTGAGTTGACACTGATTCGAATCGTTGATTGAGTAAGCATAAATAAAGACGGAGGTGTATGCTAGATATAGAAACAAGACAAAGGCGTGGATGACAGCAGAGCTGTTTCGTGATTGGCTGCTGTCTTTTGATTGACAGATGCGGTCACGTGTAAGGCGGGTCATTTTGCTTGTTGACAATGCGGCTTGTCACAACTGTAAAAATCTGAAACTGACCAGCGTGACTGTCCATTTCCTGCCACCCAACACAACCGCACACATTCAGCCAATGGATGCAATGGATTTGAAAATGTTGGCGACCTCACAAACCTGGAGCTGTTGTTAAAAATCCAAGCAGCGAATAACAACTCTGTCCGTCAACAATCATCAACCAAAGACTTTTTCAAGCCGATGTAATTTTTGTTATGTTATGCAAGATGTTATGTTAAGTAAAGATGTAGTTATGTTTCAATGTTATTGTTAGTTGTTTTGTTTTCACATATAGCCGACCGCCTAGGTCCTGATTCAGATATCCGAATGATTCGTTTGTCCGAACAATTCAATAAAAAACCAAAGTGTTCGGATAAACGAGGTCTGACTGTATTTGAATGAAAACAGATTCAGAGCTACAAAATGAAAGTTAGAATAACAGATTTTATAAAAGGCTACTGACATGTTTGACAATAAATAGCAGTTTTGTTGACACTATGGGATACTATTTGTTCTGTTGTGTTTTGTTTAGCACCTACTTCTGACACACTGGGCAGAGAACATCCTCTGTAGACAGGGTCTCAATGGCAGAACACAGAACCTCCTCCTCCCTCTGCAGACTAAGTTCATAACGTTCGTACTCAGATAGCAGTTTACTTTCTGAAATGGAACCAATCAATTGTCTGCTATATATCTCAAATCAAAATGCTAATTTATTATGATGTAATATCATACATGTTCATGAATTTCAGCTAATATAACAACAAAATCAGATCCCTATTGTCCAAATGACACCTCTCTATGGCTTATATCTGACAAAGGTACATAAAAGGACATAACGTCCATGTGATGCACATACCTTCTTTAATCAGATCATCCTGAATGTCTTCAAACAAATTCAGCATCTCATCTACCTCACTCACATCAAAAGAAGCCATCTGTGAAGGGAACAAAATGACAATGCATTTAAGTTTCATTAAAATCATTCACAAAATGATTTGTTTGCTGAAGATTATTCTGTTTAGACAAACCTAATGTTTCACTTTGGCATTCATGTTAACATCTAGAAATTGTGACCATACACTGAAGGATAGTTTGAGATATTCTTCTTCCCTGGTGCTAGTATGAAAAGGGTTCTCATCCTCTTTACACTTCATTGTTTAACCGAACTGAACCAAAGAATTGGATAAAGTTGGGTTTCCATTCCTTATCTTATGGGAATAATATTCCTCCTTAGCAGAATATCTTGGGGTATAATTATTCCCTTCTAAGAAATAATACAGTAAATGACAAAGCAAACTCCTAAATATCAGTTCAAGAGAAAACCAATATCACAGTCCTAATGATGTTAACCAGCCTATTCTGCTATGTTATCTCTGATTCAATAACCACCCAAATACTATGCCAATATGTCATTTCTGCCCCTCACTCTGTGTGCCTTTCAAGAGAAAAAACATTGCAAGGTGCAAAAGAAAAAAAAAGTTTCAGCTGTAAAAGTGATGCAGAAAAGGTAAAATGCTTAAGGCCACATGACTATGATGAATGACAAAAGCTTAAATAGTATTAAACCAAGTAGAAAAGAGCATAGGTACATCAAAGTCCATTAAATCTGCACTGTTGCCTGATGCCTTGTCTCTCTGTAGAGATTTCCACTCATCTGTCATCAGGTCCTTGATAAACTCATCTTTCTTGTTCTTTCCCTCACTGTCAGGTTGTATGTTGCGGAAACGGGAAAACAATTTCTCTCGACTTCCTCGTAACCGATCCAGACATCGCTATAATAGGGAAAAAGTATACTTAAGTAGGAAACATATTTGGTCACCAGTTGAATTAATAAATTTCTGGACAATGTAGCGTCCAGATCCCTTGACCTATGACCCTCACTATCAGTTGAATGTATCACAGAGGCATGTCAATGTCAGATGTTCCTGGTCTATCAATCCACCTGGACTTATCCAAAATCAAATGACAAACCTCACAGGTGTTGAATACACAATACCAGTTAGAAACAGTCGTCTCCCAAAACCTCTATAAGTACTTAAAACAACACGCTGCATTTACCTGTCTGGCATAATCAACACATGGTGTTACATGTGTAATCTACTGTAAAGTTTCAAAGGACTGATTCTCATTTTAGGTTTATTTCTGACATGTGCAATCATGGCAATACCAACATAATTTCAACAAGGGATTCATCATCTAACAGCAGCCAGAACCAAATACTTTTTCTAAAAAATAGCAAATTATATTGGATGGAACCTAGCAAAACCACCACAAGTCAATGTTTGTTGATATTGAATACAACAGGGACTTAATACATCAAGAGTTGGACTTTAATGTAGCTTTGAGTACTCTTCCAGATGCATCATGGTTTGTCTTCTAAAGCTCAAAATGATGCAGGTCTCAGACATTTTCCACTTTTGGTGAAACCCACAGGCAGGTGTGTGGTGCTGACAGACCGAGAAACATAATCAACATATACCTGGGTTTGAACCCATAATCATCTGTAAGGCTTTCATAAACCCAAACCATGCAGCAGTATTAATATGACAATCTGTTACCAACAGTTTGACATGTGAACAAGTAATGGCACTGTACCTTTCTATAATCTCCTTTCTTTACACTATAGTTTGTTTGCTTGTTGTATAACACAGCACTCAGCAATAGTCCAGCTACATGTTGGTGGACAGTAAATACTCAAGTCTGGACCAGACAATCCAGTGATCAACAGCAAGTGCATCAATCTACACAACTGGGATATGATGACACGTGTCAACTATAGTTTGATGGGTAGACATGGTAAAGAAACTAAACTTCCGTACCTTTCTATACGCCTCCTTCCATGGTGGCGTTCTAATCTTGTACATTTCTCTGCGTTTCAGAGATCGTGGGGAAGATGCCATGTCTTGACCTCAGTGACTGCACTACAAGAACAGATATTATAGTGCTTGGAAACTCCCTTCCCCTCCCCACTGATTCAAAATCAAAATCTAAAAGTGCAAAGAGTTGTTCTTTTAGCACAGTAATGATAGGCATTCAAACTCAGGCTTTCATTTTCACTCCCATATCCGAATAACTGAATCTTCAAACTACACAAAACTCTTGCATTTAAAAAACACATTCGACAAACTGATTTCGTACCACAAAAGGACAAAATGTACCTAGATGCAAACTTAACTTAGATGCACAGTTAAAAAATATATCGATATACGAAGAAATCAGGAATGGTATCGAGATAAAGAATCATATCGATTAATGGCTGCATTTCCCAATATGTAGCTGGTCACATACATCTCACTAAGATTCAGTTGTTCTGTAACTAACCAAAACAGTTATTTCTGACAGTATAAGCGTGAGACGAAGTACGGCCGTCAACTGCCTGCTTCCACACCACTGATTTAACTTCGCGCGTCTGTATATAAACACAAGAGTTGTCTTCTCATTGAAGAAAGAAAAGTATTTTCCAGCAAATTATATGATTATTAGTGTATTTGGGCAACTGTTGATTATGAAGACATTTATTATTAGTACATAGATTCATATCAACATAGAATTTCTATGTAAATAGAGACGTAAAAATATTTTGATAAAGATGACTTATTTCAAGGAATGTATTTACTAGGATAATTAATAGTATCGAATAAGTCATGAGTAAACTAGTTGTATTATGAAGAACCGGATACGTTTTACCAGGCACATCTGTTATGATATTGCATGTAAATATCGTCCGGAATTTAACCATATAGTATACACATTCTGATGACGTAGAACACATGGGTACTTCCAAGGATCTTCTTTCAAAATACAGTTTGCTCAAACTTCTCTTGCAAACGTCCCCACATCATAATTGTAGCCAACAAGATATAATAGAGCATATAGCGAGAATGCCAGTCGCTAAAATGCACTGAGTACAGAACACCCTACTTGCCATTATAATTAGTTTGAACTTCATTTATACCGTCGTTATCTGGATATTCCAGTTTCATGGTTGAGGGGAGTGCGGAAATAACATCAGTATGGCCAAGAAATTACCCTGTAAGCAAATGAGGTAGGTATATCATATCTATGTATATCGCTAGGTGTTTTTCAGAAAGTGTGAGTACTTGCCACCAGCGTACATGAAAGTAATAGATGGTAATCTTTATCGTTGCATTTTATGTTTTGCTGTGTTCCTCGCGCAATAACGAGGTCTGTTGTGCTCCAAAGACATTGTAAATCCTCTGAAGGCTTGTTTTTGCTTAGATGACATGCCCTTTATAAGTTAGTGAGGTGTTTTAAGTTGTTTTTGTTTTTTTGATCAGCGAGTAAACAACGATTGTTTCTTGAAGCGTTTGAAAACCCGATATTGTGAAGGAATGAACATTGACACCGAGCTAACTGAAAAGTTAGAGATTAAATTTGTTGACATGTTTACCGGAAAGTTCAAATAATTACACCCTGGACACATTTACATTTATGAATCAATTTTAGGGCTAGAATGCACTTTACCGGGCGCAGCCCTCTCTGCTCCCTTTACGATCCTTAGGTTTAGGGTAAGGGTATGCCACCCTTTACGATCCTTAGGGTTAGGGTAAGGGTATGCCACCCTTTACGATCCTTAGGGTTAGGGTAAGGGTATGCCACCCTTTACGATCCTTAGGGTTAGGGTAAGGGTATGCCACCCTTTACGATCCTTAGGGTTAGGGTAAGGGTATGCCACCCTTTACGATCCTTAGGGTTAGGGTTAGGCACCCTTTACGATCCTTAGGGTTAGGGTTAGGGAACCCCAGCAGCACTAATTAATCTGAAAATGTGCGCCCAGTAAAGTGCAGTACTCCCAATTTTAGTCATCAAGCTGGCATTCATGCAGCACTCTGTTTGTCTGCCAACACAAATTGACACAGTTGGAACATGATGAAGATCTGGGTTAGAATTGGTCTTCAGTAACCCATGCTTGTCATCATGAGGCAAATAACGGGATCAAATGGTCAGGTTCACTGACATGGTTAACACATGTCTTCGAATCGTAGATTCAGTGTGCGAAATAGCCACTGGCCCATTAGCCCGTGGCTAGTAAAACTCCAGTCGGGCCAGTAAATCTCCACAGTCACTGGCCCAACTGGATAGTGAATTTTCATTATGTTCATGGGGTCATGTATTTTTTATGGTACAGGGATTGGGATAGAGAACTCTGAAAATGGGCCATTTTCAGGATTATTAACCATTTTCTGCATTTAGAATGGGCCAAAACCCTTGTATCAATGGTAAACTTTAAAATTTTAAGGGGCAATTTTTTATTCTAATGTGCAAAATAGCCCATGGCCCCTGCTTTTCCCAATCCTGATGGTATTTTACCTTTTTGCAATCTTTTGCTTAGTTTCTACATTCAAATGTCAGGCCAGTGAATTATTTTGTGGGCTAGTAACTTTCAGGCATAGCTAGCCCGAGCGGCTAGCAAAATTTGGAAACTATTTCGCACACTGTGTAGATTAATGCTCATGATGTTGATCACTGGACTGTGTGGTCCAGACTCAATTATTTACAGATAGACACCATACTGCTAAGTGTGGTGTACAACACAAACCAAACTAAAGCCAAAACAAATCGATGTATACCAGTGCAAGCAGTTAAAATAGTGATGTCATATATATGTTTAATTGATATGAGTTTATCTTTAATTGACTTGAGTGTATCAGTATTGTTTTATATCTATGATATATTGATACATATTTCTGAATAATAATACTACATTTACAATCACTGTCATTGAAATGTTTAAATTAGTTAAGATAACCATTGTTTAAGGTCACATGCAACCCAAAAATCAAACATAATTAAAACACAATTATCACTTATTCATGACATATAATATACATTGCTGGTTATGAAAAAACATAAAAACAAAATTATAAGCGTACAATCGCAAATCAAAAGTGCAATATTTTGTACTTGGGCTTACTTCCCAAGAAACGAAGCAGTCGGGATACCGAACCCAGTCACAGCGGTCGGGTGTGCACTCAAGTGTAACGGCTGGTTCATTTGCAGATGCCGCCCTCACGGCTCATTGTGTGTGTATATATAGAGATGTTGGGTTTTGTAAATACATGCTCATTTTTCTTGTATAACATTTTGCAATCAACAGACATCAAAACATGTCATGTGTACAAGTATCACACCTGCCTGTCTGTGTAATTACATAATGTGACGGAGACCGAACTCGGGCCATAAATCAATGCGTTTTGTTTATGGTGTATAGCCTGATAGGTGTTAAGTTCAAATTGCATGTGGTCAGTGATTGAAATTGTGTATTGAATATTGTCATTAGCAGACGGGCAGGCAGACACATAGGTGCCAATAATACAGACATTGAGTTTTGTCTGTGACAACGACATATCTATATCACAGTTAGAAATCCTGTCGACGCTAAATAATGACATTGCTTTTAAGTATCGAACTGAGAAAGTGACTCGTTAAGAAGAACATGTGGTGAAATAGACAAATGAAATTATATAAACAGTTAAATCGGTAATCTACTGTTATAACATATAAAAAGCTCGCGCCTGTGAAATATCAACAAAACATTAGAAAAATAGCTCACACCAAAGCCTTCACCGAATATTCAGCGGACAACCCGCTTCCAAGCTGCGCGAACCTATTTCACTGCGCATGTGCTATGAGCGCAGCCCAACTGTTGAAACCACTTCAAGTTAGTGAATCGTTTGAACTACAATTTCGCACGTTTTCTTTCATCGCGTTATTTTTCAATTTTATAAGTTCAATTTGCATTTTTGATGATTTGTTTTGGTATGTCCATACCGAAAGGTATCAGAATCTGCAAAGTTGTGTTTTACGTTGCATGTGACCTTAAAGATAGTCAGCGAGATATCGCAAAAAAATATTCAGTGGATTTTCTTCATATTTGACACCAAGCTTCATCTAGGGAAGGCCCAGGGCCCAGTCAATTTTGGTGACCTTCACATAATTTTTAGGGTCACGACGACACTATGAAGATTTCAGAATGTTAACCTGAATTGTCAGCAAGATATTTTAAGAACGGTTCACTGGATTTTCTTCATAGACTTTCAAGACCTCCCTTGAATGTTTTTCAATAAGCAATTTCTTTAGTACTAGTTTTGCATTTTTCATACACTATGACATGCATGTCAAGGTCAAAGTCAGTCTTGAAAATATGAGTGTTTGAACAACTAAAGAACAAGATAATGTTTTTGTTGACATTTAACTTCATCTTAATGCTTGTTTCTTTTTAAAATTGAGACAACCTTCAAATGCTTTTGCCATAGAATGGTAAAGTTTTATGGCAAGAGTACATAAACAATATAATCCCAGGAAGCTAGTAGCATCATGACATCATTCATGTGTATGATCAAGACAATGCCTGATTATTTCCCATTGATGATCAGATGGTGTTGTAGTTTAGTGTATTTCAACATTTAGAATTGTTCTTGTATCCAAGGCAACATATTTCATTTAGACTTTACCTGTGTACCTGGAATGTTGGAGGATCCAAGCCTGATTTGGACTTTACAGATGTCCTTGACCTTCAGAATTCCAAGCACCCAGACCTGTATTGTATTGGGTAAGTTAAACGCTTATGTTCAATAGTAGAATAGTGTTGACATGTTTCAAGGTTATAAACTTTCAAGTTTCAGTCAACATGAATCCTTCCATCTCATCAGACAATATTAATACAGTAGTCCATGGCCATGGAATTTACAATTTATTTCTACAGTCTTGTCAACATGATCAAGGCCATTATGGCCATTCTGCCTTCCAGCTATAGGTCAATTTCAGTTGATGTTTCATTGATGTTGATGTTATGTTAAACAATGCTGCTGAATCATGTGAATATCTTGAAGGAGAAGTTTTCCTAAAATGTGTACTCATTAGCAGGATAGTGCCCTAGGGTCGTAGAGTCGCAATGTCTGCCTAACATGGAAGGCAATAAACTAGTAGCTTGTTATCACAGGGTATCTTGAGTCATCCGGCTGTAAGTTAAACATATCACATCCTTCATCATGTGTAGGTCTGTCAGCCATATTGCCTGGACTCTCAAAGTACCTGACCTATCAGATAACTGTACAGTGAGTATGGATAACAGTGTTGACAAAGTAACAAACTTCATTCACTGATATAATATTGGAAAGTTCATGTAGTTGATGTTAACACAAATGATCTGGAATCATGTTCATGGTATTAATTATCCTCGGCACAGGGTTTTACACAGACTTTTGAAAATGGGAGTCATGGTGACTCACAATATTTATTTTTGGGAGTAATTTAAATATGAAACTTTTATTATTTCTTTGTGGTAATCATTCTCAGTATGTAACTGTCTATGTCACACCACCAAATGACTGACTGACTGACTGAGTTTGGTTTTACGCCGCTTTTAGCAATATTCCAGCAACATCACGGCGGGGGACACCAGAAATGGGCTTCACACATTGTGCCCATGTGGGGATTCAAACCCCCGGGTCTTCGGTGTGACGAGCCAACGCTTTAACCATTAGGCTACCCCACCGCCCCACCACCAAATGAAACTACAGCATTGTTCAATTCACACAGCCAGGATTACTGTCTCCTCTGAGTTCTCTGGAACAATCTGACAGCTCTGTAAAAGTCAAACTATCATCGAACAATATCACATTTTGCTTATCAAATCGATTTTATTGAACTGAATTGTGAGGGCCACCCATAAAACTTGCGTCAAACTTGACTCGCATGATAATATTTTGAAAGTTGTTTACAAAATTGTTGCGTCAAATACGCAGGAATCACGCGCCATGTAAAACCCTGTCGGCAGATGGTCCGTCCTTCTGTGCACATTCGTCTTTTCCGGAGCTCAACTTCAAAAACCCTTCAGTATTTGTTCACAAAACTTTGCACAAAGATAGGTCTGGTGGTGAACTGGTGCCTTTTGGTAGTTTTGGATTTCTGAATACAATGTATTTTGCATTTCCATGGCAATAAGTTTGACTTCTATTGAAATTTGTGTTGGTGCTCTTTTCCGGATCAGAACAGTAAAACGGTTAAACCGTTTATTAATTTTTCTCCAAACTTGGCACATAGATAGGTCTGGTAGTGAACTGGTGCCTTTTGGTAGTTTTGGATTTCTGAATAAAATATTTTTGCATTTCCGTGGCAACAAGTTTGACTATGACTGAATTTGGTATTGGTGCTCTTTTCTGGAGCAGAACTTTAAAACCTATCAACTCTCTCCTTCCACTTGTTATGTTCACGCGAAAACATTTGACATAATCATAACTAGTAGACATACAGGTATTCATGAAGAGTATTTTGCCATTGCAGGGGATATTGATGACTTTGTCTTCTTGTTATTATCATTTTGGTTGCAACATTTTCCAAAGACATGTAAGTAGGACAATGTAACACAACCTATATACTGTTTGTCTCCTCATGTATGTTGTTCTCTTGTGTGGGGCAGTCTGCAGGAGATTGACGTGCAAGACCTTAGTTTGGAGGAACACCCATGGAGCAAAGCACTCACCGCCTGTCTCGGAAGTAGAGGATATGTCAGGGTAGGTTGGTTTATTGTTTAACCTTACACTCACAAATATTACATGTGTTTGACCAGGATAGAAATGATACATGTATACAGAAGCAGTGATTTTTTTTGTAAATGAGTTTGACGTCACCGGTTGTGTACTTGCCATTATGTCATGATGTCGCATGTATGTTTTGCGGAGCCGATTAAACTGTGTCAAAGGAACAACCACTCCGTCCTCACTAACAAAACACATATTGTCTGTATTATGTTTTAATCTTGGAGATTTGTTGTAGCATTGTATAAAATCTGATTATGCATGATAATCTTCTAAAATTTTCAGTTGAAAGTTCGTAGGATGCGTGGTGTGATGACCATTGTGTTTGCGAAGAGAACCCTGCTGCCTTATATCACCAGCATCGAAGCTGAAGCTACCAAAACAGGCTTTGGGGGGATGGTGGGTAGGTGGCTGACTTCTTGTGTTGTCATCACCAATGGTTAAAGGAGTTGGCCATCACTGGGAAGACCCCAGTTTGATTATCCTCATAGTAAATTGTGTGAAGTCCATATCTGTTGTCCCTACTTTGGTATTGTTGAAATATATTTAAAAGCAGAATACAACCTCACTCACACACTGTGCACACTCCTTTGTGAAGAGTATTATCTACCTGATTCTTGGTCTGTCATTATTCCTGTGCTTGTGGATTGCTCCAAGCAGGAACATCTGTGCTATTTGTCACCTCCAACATAATTTTGGCTTGCTTAGAAAAGTTGTAAGTGAATTATTTTCCACCCCACTCCCTTCACTGAAACATTTATTACAAGTGTAGATCAGTTTCTGCTTGATCAGGATATAATTCAATGATTTCATTCAGTGAGGGAGTATTGTTATTCCCCCAGCATGTAATGCAGGGGGATATAGACGTCTTGTCCGTCTGTCCGTCCGTCCTTAATCATTTTGTTTCCAGAGCATAACTCTTAAACCGTACAAATTTTTTTTAACAAAAATTGGTAGATATATCAAACAGAACCTAAAGTGGTGCCTTTTGCTATTTACAGTTTTTTTCAGAAGAAGTCCTCCTTGGGGTACATATAAGCATTAAAATGTCCATTTTAAATCCTACGACAGTTGTAACTATATTTTTTAATAAAATATTTACAAAAAACCCAACTCGTTTTGTCTTGTGAGACCACCCCTACAGCGCCCCACCGGACCCCCTACAGCCAAGAGCAGGTAACTCTCGCCGTCGACCTCGTACCTCACATTTCATGATGTCGTTCTGTTGAATAGACGTGCGTGGTGTTCGTTTTGAGTTTGCTCTCCTACCGATACGATGAGTGTAAAAGAGTCTCAATCTGTATGTATGGTTCCTTTCTTTACGCACGGGCATTAGATGGACTTCATAGGATGGACCGTGCGATCGTGGTTTCCTTGCTACATGTTCTTGGTAGCTTGTAGTAGGGAGTTCATATATTATGTTTGCATATTATATGGTAGGCTTGCCTAAATTCTCTCTCTTTTCAGCAAATTTGTGGTAAGTCGTTGTTGAGTAATTTTGGTAGTATTCATTTCATATCACTCCACTTTACTCACTAGTATGTACACGCAGGTGCGGCTAGCCTTTTTTCTGATTTGCATTGTATGTTTAGTATTTAAATGGCTGCAGCTTGTAGCATTTAAATATCGCCCATGCGTGTTATTTATTGCTATTTACTTGTGTTTATATGTTTGCTGCTTCACAGTTCCTGTTAGTAACACTGGCGCGGTTCTGTTTGCTGCAGTTTAAGCCCTGTGCGTTGTGCCGTGCACACTACCGCGACAGGATGGTCATAAGGTGTGCCTCTGGTGTTTACCCGAGGACCCTCACGACGATTAAGGATGTTCATAATAAGTGCCCTTGCATCAATATTCCTGTTACGTTATGTTGTGTTATGTTACACATACACATTTCATACGTTTATACACAACATGGCTCATAGTGGCCGAGGTTGTGTTTGTTTTGTTGTTTTTTTTGCCTGGGTTTCTGCGCCTAACGCGCATTCTTTCAGGCACGCAGATTTTATGTATTTTTCCTTATCCTGACTCATGCTCTTTTTGCTTGTCTTCTTCTTCTTGCGAACATAGTGGAACACTTGTATCTCCCTAATTGAAGCTCCCTTCAATTTAAAATCACTAATTAGTATTCACCACGAGTTACCTCCTTTCCACAAGCTCGGGAACGAGGGCGCCACCTCTACCCATGTGCCTCACTCTCTCCTTCTTCGCCCAGTGAGCTGGACGTGAGAGCGCCTGTGTCTCCCGACACACTATATCCTTTGATTATATTTAGTTAGTTACCTCGTATAGACATCTATAGAGGTTTAGCTAGTATCCTTCAACGATTATATATTGATATTTAGTCGTTTTTCTACAGTTTATTCACGGACGCTGTGTTTGTTTCAGTGGATTACGTTGATGAAAATTCTGTACTATTGCAGATTACGTTTTTATGCTGCTGCTGATCCACCTTTAATATGATGTCGCCATGTTTATTATATTCACATTGCAGTTGCGGTACTAATTTATCCAATTCTACCTCTTTATTAATATTTACTTTGCGTTTGGCACTTTACAGCAGATAGGTCGCGTATGCAGAGTCTAGTATGACTGATACGGAACCCCTCGCCAGTCTACTGCTGTTGGCCGACTCCCCCGTGTGGTGTTCCGCTAGAGTGGTGGAGAGGTGTGGGGCGTAGTCCGCCATCTCAAGAAGCATTCTGCTTCCCCAGACATCCCATCGTCCGCAGCAGAAGACTAGAGGGTTTTTCTACTACATCTCAACAACCGAGACCGTTCCCCATCGAAGTTTGGGCCTGTATGATGATCAGCCGGTCATCATACGGATGTACATCAAAGATTGACCGATGTCGGCACAGATCAGCATGCAGCCTGATGTACCAACGCGAGATATCGCGATGATCGTCCTGAGGGTCCCATCATTACCAACACTCAACGCAGGCGTCGCGCACCCAGGGCAGCGTCCGACCTCTGAGGGAAAATCAACGAAGTCTACTAGGACTTTCTCACCGAGATTGTTCCAGCCGATGACCTGGACCTCTACGATGATCAGCTGATCATCATCCCCGGCGACGCCACAAGAAGCGACCGGGGACAGCTACAACGACATCAGCAGAGATCACCATGCAGCCTGATGCCTCTACACTGATGTCGGACGATTTTCCGGTGGACCCTCCATTAACACCGCCAGATAAAGCACCGGCGACCTTCGCCGCAGACCATCCCAGAAGACATGATGCGACAAATTATGAACATCATGGAGGACCAATATCTCGCGGTAGCAGGGTCCGAACAACCGAAGGCTCCAACGTGACAGCACCCCAGAGGCACCCCCGTCCAGCGTAGCAGCCAGGACGATGTCACCTTCGCGAAGGAAGTCACGGACCACCTTGACGAAGGACCTAGATGTACAGCTCTTCGCCGAAGGCCTTCGGCGGCGGAAAGGACCTAGATGTACAGCCTTCGGCGGAAAGAACCTAGATGTACAGCCTTCGAAGGACTTCGCTGAAGGCAGGATAGATCATCACCTTATGCGGTTTCATCCCTAGATGTGGACTCGACCATCAGACATCACGGAAGCCTTCGAAGGTCATATCGTCGTTCCCCGGACCGGACGCAGAGAGGAAGCTTCGCGAAGGCATCGCTGGAAGACACCTGAATCCAGATCATCATCATCTAGAAGGACATCGAGGGACTATACAAGAGCTTGGCGAAACTATCAACGTTCCCCTCACAAGTCTCCGAGAAGATCAACCCATAGACAAGTTGATCATCGATATCAAGTATAAGAACTACAATCGTATATTGGTTCTGTTGAATCCATGGCGAGGCGTGTGTTAAAGCTGGCCTAAATAGATCTAGAGCGATCAATTAGACACTTATCACCAGACTTCGTAACCACGACTTCTGAATATGATAAGATGATCCATGCGGCCATGCTTAGGCAAGCCACCGATCCCACATCCTGTTAAACACAGAGGCTGTTCCGCGAAACAAGCTCATATATATATTTATATATATATATATATATACTAATCGGGCTTTGACTTCGACACCTTCAGCGATGGTTAGAGGCTAAGGCTAAGTGGCTCCAAGTCTACTTCACCCAGAAGATCTAGAAGGGGATACTTGAGAACTTCGGAGTCTCGGCGTTCACCGAGGAAGTCTCCTCCAAGGTTTCCATATACTAGCCACTTTCGTCATATATAGCTACTCGTCAGTCCGTTCAAGGCGTGCATAAGTTGATTATCAACTGTATGCCAGATGCCGCCTATAAGCCTACTGTGAAGATAATTGCTCAGGCTATTTACAACACAGAACGTCGCTGTATTATTAGTCAGCGACATTTCATAGATCTTCACAGAAATCAACTATTCGCGATAAATTGCTAATATACAATCCCGGACGACGATACGATTATCTACATGCGTGACCATTACGCATATCTGCAGACAATTCAATATCGAAATTGAACAGCAGCCTTGTTACAGCGAGTATAACTCTTAATCGTCAAAGTTTCTGAGAAGAAATATGTACAACAAGTTCAACGTTAATTCTACAATTATGACGATACATTCATGTATACAGTCTACAAGCTCACAACTTGCAAGTTGTTTATACCCTTATATATAAGGAAGTCGAATTATATTCAAAACTGAAATTACTTTCACGACAACCAGGAAAATAACCTACCCAGCATAAAATTACAGAGCGAGATATTTGCGCCGGAGGTTTCAGCGGCGGTTACCATTAACCCTCGAAACACGTGGTCACTTTCGGATAACCGGGAAGCTACGGTGAAGACCGGCGTTTATGCTAATATCAACGGCGACAAGAATTTATTCAAGGTGGGTTTTTTCCGCTACACCGGTGACATCACAGCGGGTATTATACAGAATCAAAATGCCTTGTTCTGATTGGACCATGAGGGACAACGACCTACACAGAGGTCGATCTCTATTCACAGTTCAAGACTTACGTCTGAAGTGACAACTATATATCAGTGAAATCGAGCAAGCCTCATTACAGTCCAGTTAACCTGAACATTCATGATTAGACTGCCTTTCTTCAAGATAGAGACCTCCCCTGTCAAGTTAAGGCGAGGGATCGGCAGTCAGGCGATTTTACATAAAGTTCAACGAGGACAGACACACCTGGTTGTGCACCTACATCGTCAAGGACTTCGCGAGCGAATTACCTAGAGCGAAAGATACAAGTGGATCTAAATCCACAGCGCTTCAGACTACAGCTGAATTTCATCAAGCGACTAACACAACTAGATGGTTAGTAAACCTACTAAACTTCTGTTTGGAGAATAAACGGAAATTTCACGCCCAACCTGGGGATATGAATATAGTGCTCCAACACCTCACAAGTGAGGTTTATGAACACGCTGGATGACATACTTGGACCCCATGATACGATGATTCTATCAAGATGGCCAGCAAGAGCACTGTAAATTTATCTCCACCAAACCAAACAGGAGGAAAAAATGCAACAGATTATTTCCTCTATCATCAACTTACTTGAGAGAGAGAAGTCTCATGTACTATATCTCCATTTGGATCAGAACTGTCATACTACGTGCATATGCGGATGGACCTATTCCGACCCTCCATGAGCTTAATACTCATGATATTATAGCTTAACTTCTACAATTGTTCCACGAAATGTGATTGAAATATTGGAGGGTTTATTTCTGGAGATCCGATATGGTGGTTGCAAAACCATTATCTGAGAGATATCACCACCGAGGACGTCTCAGGTATACACCAATTGATCCCATGGTCCTCGCACAACAGCTGACAGTTCCTCGAGAAGATAAGTCAATCTAACAGATTTTTACTTATCTTATAACAATACTAAATAGCTTCATGCTATATATAATTTACTTAAGTTCCTTTTATCATCACAGTACTATGATTATTACATCATACAATATATAAGTTAACAACTCTACAGAGTTTGTTATTATATATATTTACCTTAAGTTATTCATATCTTAAGAGTAATATTATGGTTACATGATAAATGCATCAGCTAACAAACTCTACAGAGTTTTTGGCTATTTTATACATAGCTTAAGTTAATTAAGCTAACAAACTCTACTGAGTTTTACTATTATATAGGTAACTTAAGCTAATTATACCTTAAGCATAGTACTATACTCATATTATTAAAATATATTGGCTAACAAACTCTAAGGAGTTTTGCTATTATATAGGTAGCTTAAGCTTATTCATATCTTAAGCTTAGTACTATGTTTATATCATATAAGTAGATTAGCTAACAAACTCTAAAGAGTTTTTGCTATTTGGCTTAAGTATCATCATATTTCTAAGCAATATGGTTATATTATAACATGTATTAGCTAACAAACTCTACAGAGTTTTAGCTATTATATATGTAACTTAAGCTTATTCATATCTTAAAGCAGTACTATGTTTATATCATATAGGTATATTAGCTATCAAAACTCTAAAAAGAGGGTTTTGCTATTATATATTTCTCGCTTTAAGTTTCATCATATTTTAAGCTTTATAGTTACATTATAACATGTATTAGCTAACAAACTCTACGGAGTTCTTGCTATTATATATGTAGCTTAAGTTTTCCTTCATAAGCTCAATACTAGGTTTATATCATAGCTAACAAACTCTAAAGGGTTGTTTTCACATTATACAATTAGCTTAAGTTTTCATCATATCTTAAGCAGTATGGTTACATTATAAAGGTATTATAGCTAACAAAACTTCTGACGGAGTTTTGTTATTATATATATATAGCTTAAGTTTCATCATAACTTAAGCTCAGTACTATAAGCTTAGTACTATGGTTACACTATAAACATATTAGCTAATAAACTCTACAGAGTTTTTTGGCTATTATATATGTAGCTTAAGTTAATAATATCTTAAGCACAATACTATACTCATATTGTAAAATATATTAGCTAACAAACTCTCACGGAGTTTTGCTATTATATATGTTGCTTAAGTTCATTATATCTTAAGCACACTACTATACTCATATTGTAAAATATATTAGCTAACAAACTCTACGGAGTTTTGCTATTATATATGTAGCTTAAGTTAATTATATCTTAAGCACACTACTATACTCATATTGTAAAAATATATTAGCTAACAAAACCCTACAGAGTTTTGCTATATATATGTAGCTTAAGTTAATTATATCTTAAGCTCAGTACTATACTAATATTATAAATATATATTAGCTAACAAACTCTACAGAGTTTGGCTATTATATATGTAGCTTAAGTTAATTATAGCTTAAGCACAGTACTATACTCATATTATAAAAATATATTAGCTAACAAACTCTACAGAGTTTTTGCTATTATATATGTAGCTAAAAGCTTATTCATATCTTAAGCTCAGCATTATATCTATATCATATAAGTATATTAACTAACAAACTCTAAAGAGTTTGCTATTATATAATTAGCTTAAGTTTAATCATATCTTAAGCTTAGCACTATGTTATATCTTAAAGTATTTTAGCTAACAAACTCTAAGGAGTTTATACTAGCATATTAACAAGCTTAAGTCTATTAGTCTTAAGCATTGTATTAATGTTATATATACTTTATCATAATAAGTACATGGTAATAACCTTTTATATGGCAGCTGATAAGTTAGCAGCAGGAATTCATCAATTCAGTGCCTTTATGAAGTTCCCATAGGGTTATTACAATCATCACAGTTCAAATCACTAATTATTAAAAATCCAAAGTATTAGATATTCCCACCTCCATTCCGTAGGGATGCTACAAGCAAAGAGCATGAGTCAGGATAAGGAAAAATATGTAATTTTTGGAGTAAAATTGATATTTTATACTTATCCTGACTCATGAGGTCAGCCCTCCCATCCTCCCAAATAACACTTTGGATTTCCTGTAAATTCAAATGTTGGGCTCAGTATATGGAGAGAGTGAGGCACATGGGTAGAGGTGGCGCCCTCGTTCACGCGCTTGTGGAAAGGAGGTAATTTGTGGTGAATACTAATTAGTGATTTTAAATTGAAGGGAGCTTCAATTAGGGAGATACAAGTGTTCCACTATGTTCGCAAGAAGAAGAAGACAAGCAAAAAGAGCATGAGTCAGGATAAGTATAAAATATCAATTTTACTCCAAAAATTACATTTTTCACTAATCTGCTTCAGGCTGGGGATAATTTTTGATGAAAGGTTTCTAAGGAAATCCCTTTATCGTCCCCACGCCTACTCCTCCCCCCACAAACAATGTTGCTACACTAACGATTGATTTCTTACTTATACCAGCAGCGGAGATCGTCGGTGCACGTCTCTTATCTCAGACGTGGTTTCCAGACTCCGAGAGGAGATTGGTACTCAGTCTACGGGTAGAGATTACATCGGCGCATCTTTTGGGGGAGGTCCCGCCCCGAGCTCCGGCTCTGGGAAGGGTCCGACCTCCCGGGGACGATCGGACCCGAGTTTCTGCTCAGGGGACGCTCTGAACCTGAGGGCTAGCACCAACCCGGGCTTCGGGCGCAGATCCCTGGTGCCGGTAGCTCAGGTCTCGGCCTGATGTCTATCGACGCCCAGGCCAGGAGGCTGTTGAGTGTGTTGGAGCTACCGAGCTGCCGATCACCTCGACGCTCCGAGGTCTGCCTGTGTACACCAGGGGAACCCTGCATTGCCAGGCTACTCCCATGTGTCTCGGGACCGGGGGTCGGACTAGCACCGACCTGGGCTTTGGCCCCGGTACGGAGCAGATCCCCAGCGCTGTTAGCTCAGGTCTCGGACTGATGTCTATCTTCGCCCTGGCCAAGAGGCTGTTGAGTGTGATGGAGCTACCGATCACCTTGACGCACCGAGGTCTACCCGTGTACACCAGGGGAACCCTGCATTGTCGAACATCCGACCCGAGCACTTATATATATATGGTATATCTATTTATATATCGCTATAGGCTATGTTTGACTATATGCTCAGTGCGCTTTTGGAGACAGTACTGGGGGAACCCTTTTGTATCAGGCTACTCCTACGTGTCTCGGGATCGGGGTTCGGTCTAGAACCGCCGAGCTTTGTCTCCGCGGATGTTCTGGGCTTCGGCACTGGTAGGGCGCTGCGGTCATCTCGACGCTCCGAGGTCTGTCTGAGTGCTTGGGATACCCCTCGGAACCGGGGTTTAGGCTCGTACAGAGGACAAGTCGATTTGAGCTTCGGCTCTTTTCGCTACTTTGAACTTAACACTGAGTAGGTTCGTTCCTGAGGCAAGTGCGAGATAGAATCGCGGCTGTGTTGCCTCAGGTGTTGTCTCAGGTGTTGTCCGTGTCGAATACCCGAACCGTTAGAGTTCGCCTCCCGGCGGGAAGCCTGCTTCCAGCAAGGCATCTGGGACAAGGCCTCACACTCTACCGTCAGTCTGCCGTTGTTTCCCCTTAACAGCTCAAGGAGCTGTGTGCTCCACTCGGCGCATCTCTCAGCTCTGCTGAGGGAGCTGTTGGAAAGGGGAAAGAGTGCCGGTGATTTTTCATCGGCGGCATCTGACGGAGGTCAACTCTCATCTGACTAGGGACTGTTTCGAGAAATACGGAAGTCTGTCAAGCTTCTCGTTAATCCCTCAGGTGCCCAGACACCAGCAAACGTTATGTTGCCGACTGCAGGGGTTTACTGTATTCTGCTACAAACCCCGGTAGAAGTGTGACACACCAGTGTCGGCTTCCTGGAGACGGCGAAAATACTCCGTGCCGAGATCCAGTCTCTGCGGGGCAAAGCAACCATCAAGGTGGTTTCCAATGGTCAGGAAAATGTGGGGTTTGACTCCATTTATTTCCTTGTTGCCATTAAAAACGGAATGTTCAGACCCATTCTCATCTGAGAGCTGAACAAATTAATAGAGGTACTGTCCTTCAAGATGATCTCGGTGATCTCATCTGTCGAGACAGGGGATTGGCGCACGTCAATCGACCTAAAGGTCGCGTACCTCCTTGTCTATTGCACCCTGATTTCAAGATTTACCTTCGGTTCTTCTTCGACGTGCTACCAGTTTCGTGTGCTCCCCTTAGGCTACATTATGGCGCCAAGGGTGTTCACCAAATTGAGGTTTATTACAGCCCAGATAGCCAGATCGCAGCTAGTGCCGGTGTTGTCACCCGTACCAAGGCGACTGGCTCATCAGAGTTTTAGAATAACAGTTGAGTCTGGTCACTCTTACGAAACTGTGCTGAATTGTCAACCTCACACAGTCAGATGGACAGACGTCAGGCGTCTCTCCGAGGGACTCCCCCTGGAGACACCGTCGCTCTCAGTCCAGCCAGATACATCCCTACCGAAGTTACAACCTGCACATCAATGTGCTGGAATTGACAGCAGTCAGGTTGGTGTTCGATCCCGCATGCCGGGATTCGAATGGCCTTTTCGGTCCGAATCCTTGGATTCTCTGGGTGGCTTGGCCTCTGTCGGGTCTAACCCCCAGACACGCAGAATTCCTGCAGCTGTTGCAGACACAATTCTGGCTTCGAGGCGGAATTCGACACCCGTTCAGTGTGTTGATCGGTGAGGCGCACTGGCGTGCAGATAAGGGGATTTCAGAATCCCTATTCTGCGGATTGTGTTCGGATATTGGAGTTACTATAACCTCGTTTTGGTTGAGAGGCTTATGCCCTCCACCATTCCCGGGTACTCCATGGCTATTTCCACGTTTCACACCTCGTTCGATGGTGCTCTGCCTAGGCAGCACCCTCTCGTACAGCACTTCTCGCTGGCATGAACAGGGTTCAACCGCCTTGGCGGTGACGCAGCCCACCTTGAAATTGCCAATTATTCTCAATTGGCTGTCTGGCCCTGACTTTTCAAGTATATTGTCTCTCTCACTTCACTTGTTGACGTGGAAGACGGCGTTACTTGTGGTGGTGAGCTCTGGTAAAAGGGTTGGGTACATCCATGCGATACCCACTGATCCCACACTGACAGTATTTTATACTGATCATGTCCGTATTCGCCTCCCGGATACCTACCACTCTCAGTTCGATATTGCTTTCCACGTGACTGCTCATATGGAACTTCCACCCCTTACCCAGCCTTCCACACCGGGGACCGATCTTTCGATTTCTCACCCGTTGGAGTGAGTATAATGAACGAATGAAAGGGATCCGTACGGGTACCCATGTGTTCTGTTTGGTGGCGGGAAGACTGGAGAGTCTGCTAGCAAGCGGACTTTATCTCATTGGCTTGTTTCCGTAATTGTTCGGTTACAATGCTAAGGTTTACCTCAGGGTTGAAGGGAGACTGGGTAGGGCAGATGCCGCTTTGTTGACAATACACAGCGGCACTGCTCAATGAAGAGATCGGTTCTGTCGCTCTTTGGAGCCGGCAGAACGCCTTCATTCGCCATTACCGACTTGACACGCATTCTAAGGATCGTGCACGGTTCGGTCTTTTGGTTCTCTCCAGTGGAGAGTGTCCTGCCACCCTGACCAAGTTAGTAACTGGTCATTGGTATCGGTTCTGTGTTCAATGTCGATATATTTCATATCACTACATCGTATTAGCCTTACTATCCTTTAGGGTTGGGTCGGGTTTGGGTGTCCCTTACGTCCTCTTCACCTAAAGGCAAGAGAGGGCGGGGCCGGTTTTGAACAATATAACCAGTCATATGCTATTAACCCGTCTTGCGATGGAATTGGGTACGAACCCCCCACGGGTCACTGTTTGGTATGCCTCTTTTCGAGCCACATGTCACATGACCAGGTTAGTGTAATAGTGAGCCAACACATGTTCGGCTACGCTTTTCGCTATTCAGGGGATTTGTGTACGCTAACAGTTTTTTCCCTCTTCCCAAGACTTCGGTATTTGGGAGTCTGTGTTAATCAGCACATTGGGTGATGGTGGTTTACACTTACCCTTCTTCACACCGAGAGCATTTGGTGGGGGTGTTTTATCCTGCTTTTCACTCGTACAATGCATGGCGTTTGTACTCGTTCGATGTCCTCATTAAGTCTTTAGCAAGGCTAATAAATTCTCTGGGTTTTATCGAGGTCCCGGCAAGCCCTCTTCCAAACAGGAGAGGTGCATTTGAGCATTAGTTTGCAGTACTTATTAGCTCGACTCCTGGGTTATTGGCTTTTAAGCGTTTTTTACGCTTTCCCTTCCCTATACCTCTTGCCACACATCTCTGGCTGGGGCTATATTAAGGTTGGGAGTTGTTTCGGCATGTCCCCATACATTCCTTTCCATTGTAATGGTTGGGGGTGGGGTTTTATGTCATAATTGATTTGAGCCAACTGACGTATAAGCTTGGGCTCTCTCTTTCCTGCCCTAGCCATGCCCCTGTCTGATTGACATCAGCGGTCAGGTGGCTCGGTAAGTGTGTTTTTTTCTATTTCCGTATCGGTTGTAGATTTCACTCCACCACGGGTTTAGTTGTTGCCAGACATTCCCTTCACAAATATCTTTGGGAGTCTGTCTTATGCTTATATGTACCCCAAGGACTGACTGACTGACTGACTGAGTTTGGTTTTACGCCGCTTTTAGCAATATTCCAGCAACATCACGGCGGGGGACACCAGAAATGGGCTTCACGCATTGTGCCCATGTGGGGATTCGAACCCGGGTCTTCGGCGTGACGAGCCAACACTTTAACCATTAGGCTACCCCACGGCCCCTACCCCAAGGAGGACTTCTTCTGAAAAAGAATTATACAAACCTGTAGAGGTTATGAATTCTTTGAAGAAAGTCCTCCTTGGGGTACAGCCACCCGCCTCCCCTCATTCTGTCTGATACGTTCAGCATGAAAAGTGAGATACGAGGTAGACAGCGAGAGTTACCTGCTCTTGGCTGTAGGGGGTCCGGTGGGGCCCTGTAGGGGTGGTCTCACTAGACAAAACGAGTTTTTTGTTTTGTAAATATTTTATTGAAAAATATAGTTACAACTGTCGTAGGATTTAAAATTGACATTTTAATGCTTATATGTCCCCCAAGGAGGACTTTCTTCAAAGAATTCATAACCTCTACAGGTTTGTATAAATTTTTGTCATTATCCCCCTCAACGCGTTTTAAAATGGACTCCGGCCGGCCGGCCGTGCACATTTGTGTTTTCCGGAGCAGAACTCTAAAACCGTTCAATATTTCTTCACCAAACTTGGCACATAGATAGATCTGGTGATGTACTGGTGCCTTTTGGTAGTTTTGGAATTCTGAATAAAACATGTTTGGCGTTTCCATGGCAACAAGTTCAACTTAGAATGAAATTAGTGGTAGTGCTCTTTTCCGGAGCAGAACTCTAAAACCATTCGCTATTTCTTCACCAAACTTGGCACATAGATAGATCTGGTGGTGTACTGGTGCCTTTTGGTTGTTTTGGAATTCTGAATAAAATATTTTTGGCATTTCCATGGCAACAAGTTTGACGTAGCCTGAAATTGGTGGTAGTGCTCTTTTCCGGAGCTGAACTCTAAAACCGTTAACTATTTCTTCTCCTTGGCAATAGATTGGTCTGGTTGTGTACACCTTTTGGTAGTTTTGGATTGAATAAAGAATTTTTGTCCATGTTTGACTTAGACTTGTGGTGGTAGTGCTGGTGAACTCTTTCACTATTTCTTCTCCAAACTTGGTAGATTTCTGGAATTCTGAGTTTTGGATAATAAAATATTTTTGGCGTTTCCATGGCAACAAGTTTGACTTAGACTGAAATTGGTGGTAGTGCTCTTTTCCGGAGCAGAACTCTAAAACCGTTCACTATTTCTTCTCCAAACTTGGCACATAGATTGGTCTGGTGGTGTACTGGTGCCTTTTGGTAGTTTTGGAATTCTGAATAAAACATTTTTGGCATTTACATGGCAAGAAGTTTGACATAGACTGAAATTGGTGATAGTGCTCCTTTCTGGAGCAGGGCCCCGTTCCTCACAACGATCGTATCGCTAAGATGATCATAACTCCCATACTTTAACATAGACTTATGACTGTCGTAGCGCTGCAATCGCTTTGAGGAACGAGGCCCTGAACTGTAAAAACCTTTCAATACTCTCCTTCCAATTTTTCTATATACACAGCTAAATATTTGACATAATCATTACTCGTAGACATAATCATGAAGAGTATTTTGCCATTGCGGGGGATATTGATGACTTTGTCTCCTTGTTTTTATTTTTATCCCACCGGCATGTAATGCAGTGGGATATAGTCGTCGCCTCGTCCGTCTGTCCGTCCGTCCGTCCGTCCGTAATCATTTTGTTTCCGGAGCATAACTCAAAGACCGTTCGATATTTTTCAGATATATGAGGCAGATCCCAAAGTGGTGCCTTTTGCTATTTAGAGATTTTTGTCATTTTTATTTTTCTCGGTTTCCATGGAAACGATTCGGACTTAGTCTCAAAAGGGCGGGGTAGGTTTCGTTTCCGGAGCACAACTGGAAACCTTCTAAATATCTTTCAGCAAAACTTGGCAGATATGTGAGGCAGACCTTGAAGTGGTGCCTTTTGCTATTTGCAGATTTTTGTCATTTATTTTTTTCATGATTTCCATGGAAACGATTTGCACTTAGTCTAAAATCAAGCTGGACTTTAAGTAACTGTCAGATGATTTGTTCTTTCAAAGATGTGGGGGCAGGGGGGATATGTCATCTTCTGATGACTCTTGTTTATGATTTCCATGGAAACGATTTGGACTTAGTCTAAAAAAATATCGAGCTGGACTTTAAGTAACTGTCAGATAATTTGTTCTTTCAAATATGCGGGGGCCATCATCTTCTGATGACTGAAGTCAGCAGTATTCAATCCTGATTTAGCACTGTGATAACAGTATGTTAACAATAAAGTCTGGCATGAGCACCATGGAAAGCCACATCACAGCCAAGTAATTCTCCAGAGCATGGTTACATATCAAAAAGTGGAACCCTTTCTTATACTTACTATGATGAAACCATACCAACACACATTTACATTGTAAACCTGTACATTATTATCATATGTTGACATTACAATGTTTCAGGGCAACAAGGGAGGTGCCAGCGTGCGGCTGGACCTGTTCGGGATGAATCTCATCATTGTTAATTGCCATCTTGCTGCTCACAGGGAAAAAATTCAGGAGAGAATTATTGTGAGTTACCATGACAACACAAACAAATGACCGTTCACAGAATAGACTTCAAATGTTAAATCTCAAATGATAATCTTTACCATTATACCGTAATCTATTGAGTACACACTGTCTGTTTAGTGAGTATTAGAGCTGAGTTTTTGCTGCTGCCTTCCAGGACTTTGACAGCATCCTGGATAATCAGAAGTTCAAGGATGAAGATGTGGACAACATTCTAGACCATGAGTAAGTGATGTGTTTCAGCATCCTGCTGACCCAGTGTTTCATGCCTGTTCAAGTGCCTCAGTTCTGCCTCTTAGTCTGGCAAGGATCTGCTGATCCAAGTGCTCACATCCCAGATTTGCCTTGATCAGGATTCTTAGTCCGAATCATATCAGTACTTGTGGATTTACTCAAGTTGTTACCTTCTGCAGCTTGTTTCACTCTCTGTCCCCATTAGGCTGCCACACCATGATGTCGCTGAAGTACTGTTCCCTGTCTTTACCATGTTTCTTTTCTTGTAGCTATGTTTTCTGGATGGGAGACCTCAATTTCCGCCTTGAAGATTTAACCTACGAAGAAGCCATACGTCACATTGAGAAAGGAAATCTAACAAAACTGCTCACATATGACCAGGTAGCTCAAGTTAACAAGCCTGAACCTGTCATTTGACAGTATTGTCAGTGGATTTAAGTGGTAACATCTGAACTAAACTGACATGCAAAGGAAACTTTCTCTTCTTTGAAATTGATTATATTCAAAAGCAACAACAACGAAGTGAAAAGTAAATGGTTTACTCTTTTAACAAATCATTTACACACGTGTTAAACAGAAAACTTTGAAATCAAAACAAAATATTCTGCCATAACACATGAAAATGTACACATGGGGTGAAAATACGAGATTTCCCTAACGATAACAACACTGGAAACCGAATGAATGTGAAAAGTGAAGTCTCTAATAACGAGTATGTCCACCCCTGGCCTGGATGCATGAATTAACATATCTGACTGAAGTGGTCAAGCGTCTGATGACGTCAGCAGGGATATGCCTCCATTCTTCGACGAGGGCTTGTGCCAGCTCCTGTCTTGTAATTGGAGGATTCAGTGTTCCCCGAATCTGTCTATTGAGTTGATCCCACAAATGTTCGATAGGTGACAAGTCAGGGGAACGAGCTGGCCATGGCAAAACCTTGACATTGTTGGCGTTCAGAAAGTTCTGTACAATCCTAACAACGTGTGGGTGAACATTGTCGTGTTGGAATACGACTCCCTGTGGCTGTTGCTGTATAAATGGCAGGACCTTGGGCCTCAGCACCTCATTGATATACCGTTGTGCAGTCAGATTACCGTTGACGACAACAAGGTCCGTCCTCTGGTCACCGCATATGCCACCCAAGACCATGACGCTAGCGCCACCATACGGCTCCAACTCCTGTACACAACAACGAGCTGTTCTTTCACCTCTCCTCCTGTACACTCTAACTGTGCCATCAGGCCTCAATAGATAGAATCTGCTTTCGTCAGAAAACAGTACCCTACGCCAGTCATGTAGCTGCCAACGTCTGACCTGTCTGGCCTAGCATACATGTAGTCTCAATTCGCGATGTCTATCCGTTACCAGCGTACCTAGGTATGGTCAATAACATCTGATACCATGGGCACGAAGTCTTCTTGTTACTGTCCACCGATTCACGGGGTGACCGAGTGCCGTTACCGAAGATGCCATCACCGTCAGGAAGCAGTTCCACAAATGCAACGTTCTCAGATGTCGGTCCTCCGCTGCTGTTGTTATCCAGGGTCTGCCTGTTCGTGGCCCGTCTGATGTCTGACCAGTCTGATTGAAGCATTGGCGAAGGTTCCTGACAGTAACTACGGAGCAACTGTAGCATTCCTGTAGCCCTCTCTTTCTGCTGAACTTAAACATGGCATTTTTTTTGTGGTTTTCTGTAATGTCACATGCCCACCTGTCGCATGCAATGGTTTTATACCCTTTCCACACGTGGTTTTTGCCTTTATTGCTCAACACGTAATTTTGGCAAATCTCCTTACAAAAGTTGACTTTAGGTGCGTTTGGTCGGACTCGTTCTCAAAATACAAACTGCTGTTTTATACGGTGCCGACAGGTAAACACGCACCTGATTATTTTCCTATTATGTCAAAAATATGTCAAGTTTGGTAAGAGAAAGTTTCTTTTGCACGTCAGTGTATTATCTGCTGAACTAGAAACAAATGTACTGAACTAGTGTCTAAAGCAGAAGTTTATTTGAATATAGAAAATGTATAACATACATTGAAATGCACATGAGACAACAGGAAGACTACTCACAATATTTTACAGGCAAAATATATTAGTTACTAACAAGTCAAATGATGTTTAGATCATCCCACCCTGTGAAAGTGAAACATTGACACCCCCCATATAATATTAATTATTCTGTTAAATACACACTTGTTATGTGCATAGAACAGACTACCGAGAACTGTATGTGTGTCAACATTATGTAAAGTAAAGATAAATACATAATGTGTTGTTTATTATATTTTGGTTCTTTCTTTCACAATTTTAACAATAAATTTGTAAAAAGGAAATCGAAAAAAAATATGACCTTGTTTTAAAACGCCAATTTCAGTTGTGTTCCTGCAGTCAAAAGCTGTTGTGTTGAGGTTTGATATATCGAACTTATGGTTGTCTGATTATAACTGACCGCCTCCGTGGTGTAGTGGTTAGAGCAACCCCCGGAGAGCGGAAGGTCGCGGGTTCGATCCCCGACCAAGTCAGACCAAAAGACGTTAAAATATGGTACTTGTTGGTCCCTGCCTGGCGCTCAGCATTAATGGGTACAACAAGGACTGGTCAGCTCGGAGTCAGTATAATGTGTCTGAGTGGGTATTCATGCTTCACTGAGGCGTGGTATCTCAGTGGGCTAGCACTATAAAACCAGCTTAAGTCTGGGCTAGTACAAGCAGCCGCACATACACATACACATGCATTTACATTGTCATATGAGCGAAATATTCTCAAGCACGATGTTAAACCCACCTCACCTCACCTGATTATAACTGCTTTCCTTTTAGCTAAAACAGTGTAAGGAAGAGGGACTGATCTATGAAGACTTTCAAGAAGGCAGGATTACATTTCCCCCCACCTACAAGTTTGACAAGGGGACCGACACGTATGACACGAGGTGAAGCAGCCAAATGTTCCTTCGCTGATAGTTGTGTTGTTAGTGGCCTGGGGCTCCTTTCACGAAGCAACCTTTACTAAGGTTAACCTTAACCCCCATTCTTTAACATTGCACTAAGGTTACCTTAGTGACTTACGATCACCTTTCTGCTTTGTGGAAGGAGGCTCTGGTTTATATTGGCCCTGGCTTGATAGTATTGTCATCACAGGTATGGCAAGATGACATTTTTTGTATCCAGGCCTTGTCAAGGTTACTGCATGGAATAAACTATAGAATTCACTGACTTTTCACCGTGGCCTCATGTTGTGCATATGTTGTGGGCATGGGGTAAACAGGATATAGCTGACATTCTGTCCTATTCCTTCACTCTCTCTCTGTCTCTCTGTGGACACTTATATGTGGGTATTCATGTCTGTTGTACGACCAGTAAGAAGAAGCGTGTCCCAGCCTGGTGTGACCGCATCCTGTGGCACTCCTACCATGAGAGTTATGGAACTGTCAGCCTTGATGTCAAGCAGCTGGACTATAGGAGTCACCCTAAGTACAGGATCAGTGACCACAAGCCTGTCACATCTCAGGTGGACATACAGGTAGGTCACATCATATGTGGACATACAGGTAGGTGACATTATATGTGGACATACAGGTAGGTGACATATGTGGACATACAGGTAGGTGACATCATATGTGGACAAACAGGTAGGTGAATACAGGTAGGTGACATCATATGTGGACATACAGGTAGGTGACATTATATGTGGACATACAGGTAGGTGACATCATATGTGGACATACAGGTAGGTGACATTATATGTGGACATACAGGTAGGTGACATATGTGGACATACAGGTAGGTGACATCATATGTTGACATACAGGTAGGTGACATCATATGTGGACATACAGGTAGGTGACATCATATGTGGACATACAGGTAGGTGACATTATGTGGACATGTGGGTAGGTGACATACAGGTAGGTGACATCATGTGGACATACAGGTAGGTGACATCATATGTTGACATACAGGTAGGTGACATCATATGTGGACATACAGGTAGGTGACATCATATGTGGACATACAGGTAGGTGACATCATATGTGGACATACAGGTAGGTGACATCATATGTGGACATACAGGTAGGTGACATCATATGTGGACATACAGGTAGGTGACATCATATGTGGACATACAGGTAGGTGACATCATATGTTGACATACAGGTAGGTCACATCATTGACTGATATACAGTAGGTCACATCGCTGATGGATGTACAGGTAGGTGACATCACAAGTGGACATACAGGTAGGTCACATCACAAGTGGACATACAGGTAGGTCACATCACAGGTGGACATACAGGTAGATCACACTACTGATGGATATACAATAGGTCACATCGCTGATATATATACAGTAGGTCACATCATTGACTGATATACAATAGGTCACATCCCTGATGGATATACAATAGGTCACATCGCTGATGTATATACAGTAGGTCACATCATTGACTGATATACAGTAGGTCACATCGCTGATGTATATACAGTAGGTCACATCATTGACTGATATACAGTAGGCCACATCATTGGATGATATACAGTAGGTCACATCATTGTCTGATATACTGGAAATGCTCAGTATTTCCATGATCTCTACTTCCAGGTTTTTGGCAAGCCGCCTCCGTCCCCTGTGAAGTTCCATATGATCCTCAAGTGGTACATGTCCCAGGCCAGCACTCTGACCTACACCATGAAGGCCAAGTCCTTCTCCACAGACTGGATCGGCCTGTACAAGGTTGGTTGGAGTCTTGTCAACTACGTAAACTCTCATGGCTGAACACAGTTCTGAGGTCTGGTAGTATCATGTCATAGATGTTAAGAGATGGTACGTGTTCTTTATCTTACCGTGCCAGTGGCTCAGTATCTGTGTGATGGGTCAAGTAGGGTATGCGTGCTAGGCTTCTGCCTGGGGACAGTGTTGGGTATAGTGTAAAACCAGCTCTATCAGACTTGGGTATAGTGTAAAAACAGCTCTATCAGACTTGGGTATAGTTTAAAACCAGCTCTATCAGACTTGGATATAGTGTAAAACCAGCTCTATCAGACTTGGATATAGTGTAAAACCAACTCTATCAGACTTGGGTATAGTGTAAAACCAGCTCTATCAGACTTGGGTATAGTGTAAAACCAGCTCTTCAGACTTGGATATAGTGTAAACCAGCTCTATCAAACTTGGATATAGTGTAAACCAGCTCTATCAGACTTGGGTATAGTGTAAAACCAGCTCTATCAGACTTGGGTATAGTGTAAACCAGCTCTATCAGACTTGGATATAGTGTAAAACCAGCTCTATCAGACTTGGGTATAGTGTAAACCAGCTCTATCAGACTTGGGTATAGTGTAAACCAGCTCTATCAGACTTGGGTATAGTGTAAACCAGCTCTATCAGACTTGGGTATAGTGTAAACCAGCTCTATCAGACTTGGGTATAGTGTAAACCAGCTCTATCAGGCTCGGGTATAGTGTAAACCAGCTCTATCAGACATGCTCCATCAGCTTGCATGTATGTGCCCATGTCTGGCCTAGTGAAGTGATCTTGAATGTGATGGAGCCCATGTCACCTCACCTTGCCTGTTGGCATCCTTACTTAACTTTGTCATGATCATCCTTGAATATCTTAGTGAATAAAACCCTTATCTATTGTTGTAGTAGACTTCCCCAAATATCTTAGCCATTGATACCCTTAACTATGCTGGTGTAAGTGAACTGTTGAGCACTTGATGTAATGGAGGTATTAAACTCTTGGTATCAGGGAGTTGTTAACAAATGTTAAGTGTGTGGTGTTTGGTACCTGTCAAGCACATGGTGACAAGATAAATTAAAGGAGAATCTGAACGCAAACAAAACTGTTGATATATTGTAAAGGATATTCTAAAAGTCCCCTTCCGTGATTAAATTTGAACAAAAAGTTTGTAAAGTAGCAATAAAACCACAAAAAACGTACTCGTATTTACGCCTTTTATGGAAACACCTGACAGTTAATGAGCACAGGGGTATCACATGACATGACATAATATGTGCCTGTTGCTGATGGCTGCATTACCTCGCCACTTAACAGTGTCCATGGATTCTGAAGCAGTAAAAGGTGTTCCTGATGTCATTTCTGAAACCGATGTTAGACCGTATCAATACGATCCGATGTTACATCTTGCAAGACAATCTTGTGAAGATGAAGAAGAAGAATCAAGCGAAAAGGAGGCACCGCTTGAGTTCAAAATAAATTTTAAAATGTACCATATCATTTAACAAGAATACTATTTGACCTATATTTAATCATTTTAAATAAATTGGGGCATTTTAACTACCCCCCTGGGGCAATTTGACCAAAACTTCAGGGCAATTTGACCAAATTTGATGGGGCAATTTCCAGCGGGGGCAATTCGACTGGCAATCGTACTTGATTTAATTTATGTTAAAAATACCACTGACAGTAAGCTGTAACAGGGAATGATGGAGTAGAAATGAATCTTGTGGGTAATTCTTCCTTCTTCAGACTAGCTTTGGGATTTGTATGTCTCATGTGTGCTTGTATCTTTCATATGCGTCCGACTCGGAATGATCGGAGCATTTCTCCTGCCTAAGTCTGTCTCTTTACTTGAAAAACGGAAGAAATGGTGGCTTTCCATTGTTCGATGATTCCGTGCATCCCCAGGCAACAGAATACACCATCGTACCATTTACAAAAACGACAGAAACAACACGATTTGTACTACTGTAGCGCTTGGTCTTTGGCAATATGGCGGACTCCAGGCACATTTGACATCACGAGTGGAAAGGTCACATGGGTTCCAGCGAAATATGCATAATGGCCGAAACTGAGATTTACAGAAACTGTTTTCGCGATTAAGACATAATTATCCATAATTTTAAATTGTAAATGGTGACAAGATGGTGTTAAACTCTTGTGACATGGTGTTAAGATCTTGGTGACATGTAGGTGTCAAGCACTTGTGACAAGAAGGTATTTAGCAGTGTGACATGAAGGTTATAAGGTCTTGTGACATGGTGTTAAGCACTTGTGACATGTAAGGGTTAAGCATTTGTGACATGAATGTGTTAAGCTCTTGTGACCTGAAGTTTAGCACTTGATGACATGAAGGTGTTAAGCTCTTGTGACATGAAGGTGTTAAGCTCTTGTGACATGAAGGTGTTAAGCACTTGGTGACATGAAGGTGTTAAGCTCTTGTGACATGAAGGTGTTATGCTCTTGTGACCTGAAGTTTAGCACTTGGTGACATGAAGGTGTTAAGCTCTTGTGATATGAAGGTGTTAAGCTCTTGTGACATGAAGGTGTTAAGCTCTTGTGACATGAAGGTGTTAAGCACTTGGTGATATGAAGGTGTTAAGCTCTTGTGACATGAAGGTGTTAAGCTCTTGTGACATGAAGGTGTTAAGCACTTGGTGACGCTAAGGTGTTAAGCTCTTGTGACATGAAGGTGTTAAGCTCTTGTGACATGAAGGTGTTAAGCAATTGTGACATGAAGGTGTTAAGCACTTGTGACATGAAAGTGTTAAGCACTTGTGACATGAAGGTGTTAAGCACTTGGTGACATTAAGGTGTTAAGCTCTTGTGACATGAAGGTGTTAAGCACTTGGTGAAATGAAGGTGTTAAACACTTGTGATATGAAGGTGTTAAGCTCTTGTGACATGAAGGTGTTAAGCATTTGGTGACATGAAGGTGTTAAGCTCTAGTGACATGAAGGTGTTAAGCATTTGTGACATGAAGGTGTTAAGCACTTGGTGACATGAAGGTGTTAAGCTCTTGTGACATGAAGGTGTGAAACTTTTGTGACATGAAGGTGTTAAGCACTTGGCGACATGAAGGTGTGAAGCTCTTGTGACATGAAGGTGTTAAGCACTTGGTGACATAAAGGTGTTAAGCACTTGGTGACGCTAAGGTGTTAAGCTCTTGTGACATGAAGGTGTTAAGGTCTTGTGACATGAAGGTGTGAAGCTCTTGTGACATGAAGGTGTGAAGCTCTTGTGACATGAAGGTGTTAAGCACTTGGTGACATGAAGGTGTTAAGGTCTTGTGACATGAAGGTGTTAAGCACTTGTGACATGAAGGTGTTAAGGTCTTGTGACATGAAGGTGTTAAGCACTTGTGACATGAAGGTGTTAAGCACTTGATCTTCAGAAGGGTTAATACACTTGGTGTTAACAAGGTGTCAAGTGCGTGGTGTTATGGAAGGTGTTAAATATGTGTTGTTTGTGGGGTTCCAGGCAGACTTCCGGAGCTTCAATGAGTATGTGAGCTACATCTACGCTGAAGGTGGGGCAGAGGAACATGGCGACCGTGGGGTGATGATGGAGTTCCCTGCCAGTCAAGTGCGTGTGGCTGCTGGCCATTATGTTCTGTGCTACCTGACCAAGAACTACTCCCTACAGGGCATTACTAATGAGTTCATGGTGAGTTGAACAACCCTTTCGTTTCATTAATTAATACACATGCAATTAATGAGGACTTCTGAATGTATTTACAAGATGACAGCAGAGAAAATCTTTATTATATTAGTTATTTTAAGGAATTTTGACAGATCTTAATATTGACTGTTTGCAGATTTGCCCCTAAGTGCTGCATCTCAAGCCATTATGTTGATAACCCTGGTCAACTCAGCTCAACATATCCAAAATCTGGCAGGACAAGATTCCTTCTGATTGGTGCTGACAGTCATGTGACTTGTAGTAGTCACATGACCTGTGCATAATCACCAGACTGTGATAAGTTAATATATTTTTCAGCATAGTGACATTGTAGCTTATATTACCAATGTGCTGAAGTTATTTAATCTTTGAGTATTGAAATCTTCAGTATGAGTAGTTAGTCAGAGAAGCTTAACAAGGCCTCATCATATCTTGTAAGCTGAGTCCTAATAAAATCTGACCTAGAGGCAGTGTAGGAAAGATAGCCCGTCCCAACGTCCGAGACGGGTGAATTTTGTGGAGGACGGGTTAAAAAAATATCTAGTCCGTCCTCATGTCGGGTCAATTTTAGCAAACCAATGACATATATATAATGATTATAACCTTTTTGAATATTTACTGCCGAAGGTGTTTTATTTATATTTGGAGGACAGGCTAGATTTTGGCAGGACTGGTAAAAATTTGACCTGCCAGTCCTGTGGACAGGCTAGATTTTCTACATCTTTCCTACACTGCTAGAGGGGAGATAGACATCAGAACAAGAACCTTTGAACACTTTGGTCAGCCAGGACACATTCCCCCTAGTTAATGAGGCATTTGTACCTGGTTATATCCCATTAATTATGTACAGATGTATACCATACAATCCTTCTGGATGTACACATTAAGATGAAAATGACATTATTTTACTTACAGAAACTTGACTTTCCTCCACAACTTCCAATTCCATCAGTTGTTTAATCATAGTCATACACAGATACCGTTCCTCCATTTGTCAGTTGAGAATGTGACTAACGCATTACCTCACTCAGACGAGAATGTGGCTCAAATCTCCAAGTTTTCTTTCTCCACTTTTCCTGCATGAGACAGACACACTAGGCATGAAAAAGTATATTTGTTTTTTTTGTATGTTGGGGCAATTTAAGGGCATGTTGTGGGTTATAGTCGATGTTAATCACAAAGAGCAAGTCACCTGTGGATGGCATCTTTGAGTGATTGTGGATCATTAAGTACCCAATTGGGATTCTGGGTTTTAAGGCCCCAGAGCAGTGGGCTAGCCAGTAGCTGAAGCGTTTGCTGGTCAAGCCAAAGGTTTGGGTTTCATTCCCCACATGGGTACCAGGTATGAAGCCAATTTCTGGTGTCCCCTACCATGATATTTTCTGGAATATTTCCAAAAGTGGTGTAAATCCCAACTCACTCACGTGTATAGGCCCCAGCAACTTTCGCTTGTACTTCTGTTGTAAGGCTGAACTAAATGGTGCTCATTCTCTGTGATTTGGTTGATAGAGAATTATCATAACCCTCGGAGTGGATTGATGCTCACAATATCAACCACTGGATTATCTCGTCCTGACTTGATCATTCAACAGCTGCCATCATATAACCTAAATATTGCTCAGTGAAGAGTTAAAGAACATACAGACAAAACTAACTGATCCGATTTGTTCAGTAGTCCTGCTTTAGGAGTTGAGTGGTGTGAGTTGTTTGTGATTCATTGGTTGTTGTTGACATACATGGTGCTTGCTGTGCACAAATCTACTGTTACAGTCCTCGGGTGTAAGATATCCCTCAACTATGGTTCTGGGACTGTCAACACAATGCTTGTGATCTGATTGGAAGTCTAGCTAGCCATTCCAAGCTGACCTCCATCATCGAGCTGAAGCCCCATCACATGACAGAGGTAGTTACAGGGCATAAGTTGAGTACTGAAGTCAGTAGTACAAGCCAAGCACAAACTGATCAGCTGGGGGTGTCAGATGCAAGATTTGGTACACATTGTGAAGATGGAGCTTGTTAGACTTTGAACATAAGTCCACTCAGGAGAAATAATGCGTAAGTCAGTGTTGATATTTTCTAATTGTTTTACTGATTCAGTGTTTGTCAAAATGTTGACTGTAAATGGCCTAAGTGACATTCCAACATATCCCATGTCAAAATGATCACCTGAAACATCTGCATACATGTACATGCATATATACATTCATTCATACATACATGCATGCATGCACACCCACATGCACATGCACAAACATAAGCATAAGCATGAATATTGTGTGTTCCAATTTCTAGGATGCCAAAAAAAGGGGTTGTTCACTTTCAAGGTTAATGTATCATGTATCCATATATCATTTAAGTCTTTTACCTCTGTTATATGATAAACCATGCTGTGATCATGTGACACACTGAGACCCTATACTCATTGACAGAAGAAAAGGAACATGTCAGGCAGATCCAGGATAATGAAAAAGAGTGTGTGCATGTAATACTCAAGTCACAAATGACTTGGCCAAAGTATAGCATCTCTGAATAGCCAGACACTACACCCCATTCTCCTGGATCTGCATGTATGGAAATCAACCGATCCTTTTGTCTGATGTTGAGTCCCATGTTCAGAGCAGATAGTTTTGTTTTTCTTTGTCTTGTTAATGAACATTCATGTATACCAGCTTCTTGTTTGCCTTAGTGTATATGTGAGTTGTGGTCATACTTACCCTGAGGAGCATTTGCCCCTAACCTTTGGACTTCATGATCTATGTGCACCCCGCTTCTCTAACATCCTTGGTCCACCCCTGCTGACTGTGACCTTATCCTGTCACTTGTCTGCATAGTTATCACATGGGACAATAACAGTCTATGGGGCTGAAACTCATTAGTTCCTCCATGACTGGAGAAGTTCTCCATGAATACTAAATGTTTTGATTGTACACTGTACGGTGTACAGTCTCCCCGTCAGACGTGAGGCAGTCCTCTGTACCCGATGTGTCACCAGAGAACTTGCAATGCAGTTGACCTATCAACAGTCATCATTTCTAGCAAGGTTTGTTTTTGACTGAAAACTTTTAACATGATCCTTGGATCAATGATTATGTAGATGTAGTGAAATTAAGTTTAAGTGTAAAGGATGCCCAACAGATCTGCTATTGACTGTGTTAAGATTACCTGTTGGTGTATATCTGTCTTGTCGGATAGCTGTTGATGTAACATACTTCTGTCATCCTAGCTTTATGGACAAGATCTATCTGTTGTGTCTTAGCTATATGTGCAAGATCTATCTGTTGTGTCTTAGCTATATGTGCAAGATCTATCTGTTGTGTCTTAGCTATATGTGCAAGATCTATCTGTTGTGTCTTAGCTATATGTGCAAGATCTATCTGTTGTGTCTTAGCTATATGTGCAAGATCTATCTGTTGTGTCTTAGCTATATGTTGTGTCTTAGATCTATCAAGTTGTGTCTTAGCTATATGTGTAAGATCTATCTTGTTGTGTCTTAGCTATATGTGTAAGATCTATCTTGTGTCTTAGCTATATGTCTTAGATCTATCGGTTGTGTCTTAGCTATATGTGCAAGATCTATCGGTTGTGTCTTAGCTATATGTGCAAGATCTATCTGTTGTGTCTTAGCTATATGTGCAAGATCTATCTGTTGTGTCTTAGCTATATGTGCAAGATCTATCTGTTGTGTCTTAGCTATATGTGCAAGATCTATCTTGTTGTGTCTTAGCTATATGTGCAAGATCTATCTGTTGTGTCTTAGCTATATGTGTAATCTATCTGATATATATGTGTAAGATCTATCCTTGTTGTGTCTTAGCTATATGTGCAAGATCTATCTGTTGTGTCTTAGCTATATGTGCAAGATCTATCTGTTGTGTCTTAGCTATATGTGCAAGATCCACCTTGTTGTGTCTTAGCTATATGTGCAAGATCTATCTGTTGTGTCTTAGCTATATGTGCAAGATCTATCTGTTGTGTCTTAGCTATATGTGCAAGATCTATCTGTTGTGTCTTAGCTATATGTGCAAGATCTATCGGTTGTGTCTTAGCTATATGTGCAAGATCTATCGGTTGTGTCTTAGCTATATGTGCAAGATCTATCTGTTGTGTCTTAGCTATATGTGCAAGATCTATCTGTTGTGTCTTAGCTATATGTGCAAGATCTATCTTGTTGTGTCTTAGCTATATGTGCAAGATCTATCTGTTGTGTCTTAGCTATATGTGCAAGATCTATCTGTTGTGTCTTAGCTATATGTGCAAGATCTATCTGTTGTGTCTTAGCTATATGTGCAAGATCTATCTGTTGTGTCTTAGCTAGCTATATGTGCAAGATCTATCTGTTGTGTCTTAGCTATATGTGCAAGATCTATCTGTTGTGTCTTAGCTATATGTGCAAGATCTATCTGTTGTGTCTTAGCTATATGTGCAAGATCTATCTGTTGTGTCTTAGCTATATGTGCAAGATATAGCTGCTGTAACTAAGCTAAATATGCAAGATATATCTGAGTGTTTGAAATTTCGCTGGTCCTGTTGCTAATAAAAATTCATCAGGACCATGAATTGATAAGTTTGCAGTGGTCCTGGTGGCCAGTGAAGTTTGTATTGATAGTTAAATAAATCTATGAATGTTATTTTGGACCAGTGATGTACAGACAGGACCACTAATTATTGTCCACTCACTGGTCCTGTGGTCTAGTGGGGAATTTTGAAAGGTTTCTTTGTGTGATATCTGTTATGTCTTAGCTATTTATGCAAGATATAGCTATTATGTCTTAGCTATATGGAAGATAAATCTGTTAAGTTCGATGAAAGATAATTTACATCTTTTATATCTGAACTTTTGATAAGGATATGTCTCAGGTTTTACCAAACATACTTCATTACTGTGTCAAAATGATATAGAAATCAAAATGTTTTTATCATTAACATATTATGTTTTTTACATGTGTGTCTTCCGAACTCTGCTAAAATCAAAGTGGAACTATTTTAATGGTCGATTTTCATACCAATTTTATCAAGTTTGCTTTACTCAGCATATTAGACTGTTTTAATCTTTTGGACAATTCTTTTATGTGTTTTTTCAATAACAAGCTCATTAAGTCTATTTCCCTTCTCCACAAACTCTCCCGAATGGTTTTATTGTTGTATATCTAGTATTGGTGCTTCTGTCATCGTCACTCAATGTCCATGGACAGAGTATTTTATTCTTGTTAGTTTGATGATGTATTTTGGGGTATTTTATTGGTTTTAACTGTGATGTACATATTGTTCATCTGCTCTTGTGTACGTGCCACTCATGTGCGTGATTATATCATCTTATAACTGTGTACAGTGTTTTAATCCTCTGCTCTTGTGTACGTGCCACTCATGTGCGTGATTATATCATCTTATAACTGTGTACAGTGTTTTAATCCTCTGCTCTTGTGTACGTGCCACTCATGTGCGTGATTATATCATCTTATAACTGTGTACAGTGTTTTAATCCTCTGCTGTGATACAGATTTGTGTCATTTTCATTTTTTATTCAAGAGAACAGCATATTAATGGTAATATATTTTGAGACGGTAGCATACTTTGTTACCTTTGATATCTGGCTTATACATCAGAAACACAACTAAGAGAACCGTTGTGTTTTACATCTACATCAACTCTAACTGAATCTTCAGAGTTTGTGCCGTGTTCATGGAGGAAATGGAAAGCCATTTGTTCAGAGAGTCAATGACCTGATCTCCTGGAAGTCTCCAGCAGTATTACAATACTGTTGATAGACACAATGTATTGATATAATCTTCGTATACTGATTTCATATTGTGTTGGTCTACACTGTAACATTTACTGTACATCTATGATGATCTCCAAAGCTACTTGCTTGCTTCCTAACAGCCCTGGTATGTTCAACATATGGGGACAGCAGTATTAGAAATAGTATTCATGTTAACCTCTTTTTCTCTTTAAGCTTTGGTGGTGATTGGCTCCAGAGTAAGTCTGGGACTAGAATGGCAGTAGAATATCTTGTATCATGTAGGATGTTATGTCCTAAAATTCACCGAAATCCATTTGAATTGGAAATATGATTTTATGAAATGTTTTTTGTACCAGGGAGAACTGGTAATTGCGTTAATTGTTTCTATTTGTGATGGGATCCCACCTTTACACATTTACTTAAGGTTTGAAGACATAAAACATACATTTTAAAATGGCCACAGTGCAAGATTTCTCTTTTTTAAATTGTTTGTGTTGTTCCGAGACTGTTATAGATGACTGCAGTATTTGTATTCATGTTATTATTGTTGTTTACTGTGGAGATGAATGTGTTGCTAAAGTGATCTTGCCTTCCCTGTAACAGGATCTGTGCGTGATGTGGACATTCAGTGCTTGTCCAGCATGAGTAGTTCTTGCTGCAGCAAATGCTTACTCAATGATACTCGGATCAGGGCATATGTTATACATATTATATACATTGTTGCAGATATACCAGATTTGAAATAAACATTAATATTTTACAATGTGATTATTTATGTTATTTGTTCCTCTTGATGATCAGTGGACATATACCCTTGTGGTGAGAATGCAGAGATGCCAGCCCTTACGATTTTATCATATTTGTTACGAAAAACAAACACAAAATCTGCGACTACTATAGCAGTAAAAATGTACAAATTTGGAAAAAAATACATTAAATTAAATTTTCAAATAGCATATATGTACCATACACAATAAATTTCAACCACCTTTTATTCAGTATCAAGGTGTATGTGGATACTTACTACTGATTTAGGTGAGTCCAGTGTTAGTAACAAGTTCTTAGAATATCTATGTATTTTTTATTAAATATGAAAATTCTTTGGAAAAGTTAATACTAATTTTTCCCCAAAAGTACAAATGTTTGCATCAGTTTTTGGCTTAAATACTAAATGGGCTAAATTAGGGTTGGCATCTCTTGGAATGGAAATATGTGCTCTTGCTATCGACCTTAGGTTTTGCTTGTTCCAGACTTGATTTATAAGTCATCTGTGGGCTGCTGGTGACTGTGATCTTCCACAATGGGAGGAGGGAAGGCACCAGGAGCAATAGTATGGCAGGTTTATCAACAGTAAGATCTGCTGGGTGGGGCTGTTTCCACAGAAATCACAAGGAATGCCTGTTACGGAATTTTGGAACTCTTCCTTATTATATTAATATCTTACACCTCATCATGGTATTCCTGCCAACAGGGTTCCAGATAGATGGATGTTGATACTTGTGTAACAGGGCTGTTGGCTTGTGTAAGACAATGCTGTATTCCTCCTGTATAGGGGGCTGTTGGCTTGTGTAAGACAATGCTGTATTCCTCCTGTATGGGGGGCTGTTGGCTTGTGTAAGACAATGCTGTATTCCTCCTGTATGGGGGCTGTTGACTTGTGTAAGACAATGCTGTATTCCTCCTGTATGGGGGGCTGTTGACTTGTGTAAGACAATGCTGTATTCCTCCTGTATGGGGGGCTGTTGACTGTGTAAGACAATGCTGTATTCCTCCTGTATAGGGGCTGTTGACTTGTGTAAGACAATGCTGTATTCCTCCTGTATAGGGGCTGTTGGCTGGTGTAAGACAATGCTGTATTCCTCCTGTATAGGGGGCTGTTGGCTTGTGTAAGACAATGCTGTATTCCTCCTGTATAGGGGGCTGTTGGCTTGGTGTAAGACAATGCTGTATTCCTCCTGTATAGGGGGCTGTTGACTTGTGTAAGACAATGCTGTATTCCTCCTGTATGGGGGCTGTTGACTGGTGTAAGACAATGCTGTATTCCTCCTGTATAGGGGGCTGTTGGCTTGTGTAAGACAATGCTGTATTCCTCCTGTATGGGGGCTGTTGGCTTGTGTAAGACAATGCTGTATTCCTCCTGTATAGGGGGCTGTTGACTTGTGTAAGACAATGCTGTATTCCTCCTGTATGGGGGGCTGTTGGCTTGTGTAAGACAATGCTGTATTCCTCCTGTATAGGGGGCTGTTGACTTGTGTAAGACAATGCTGTATTCCTCCTGTATAGGGGGCTGTTGGCTTGTGTAAGACAATGCTGTATTCCTCCTGTATAGGGGGCTGTTGGCTTGTGTAAGACAATGCTGTATTCCTCCTGTATAGGGGCTGTTGACTTGTGTAAGACAATGCTGTATTCCTCCTGTATAGGGGGCTGTTGACTTGTGTAAGACAATGCTGTATTCCTCCTGTATAGGGGGCTGTTGGCTGGTGTAAGACAATGCTGTATTCCTCCTGTATAGGGGGCTGTTGACTTGTGTAAGACAATGCTGTATTCCTCCTGTATAGGGGCTGTTGGCTTGTGTAAGACAATGCTGTATTCCTCCTGTATGGGGGCTGTTGGCTGTGTGTAAGACAATGCTGTATTCCTCCTGTATAGGGGCTGTTGGCTTGTGTAAGACAATGCTGTATTCCTCCTGTATGGGGGCTGTTGACTTGTGTAAGACAATGCTGTATTCCTCCTGTATAGGGGGCTGTTGGCTTGTGTAAGACAATGCTGTATTCCTCCTGTATAGGGGGCTGTTGACTTGTGTAAGACAATGCTGTATTCCTCCTGTATGGGGGCTGTTGGCTGCTGTGTGTAAGACAATGCTGTATTCCTCCTGTATAGGGGGCTGTTGACTTGTGTAAGACAATGCTGTATTCCTCCTGTATGGGGGCTGTTGACTTGTGTAAGACAATGCTGTATTCCTCCTGTATAGGGGGCTGTTGACTTGTGTAAGACAATGCTGTATTCCTCCTGTATGGGGGGTGTAAGACTGTTGGCTTGTGTAAGACAATGCTGTATTCCTCCTGTATAGGGGGCTGTTGACTTGTGTAAGACAATGCTGTATTCCTCCTGTATAGGGGCTGTTGGCTTGTGTAAAGACAATGCTGTATTCCTCCTGTATAGGGGGCTGTTGACTTGTGTAAGACAATGCTGTATTCCTCCTGTATGGGGGGCTGTTGACTTGTGTAAGACAATGCTGTATTCCTCCTGTATAGGGGGCTGTTGGCTTGTGTAAGACAATGCTGTATTCCTCCTGTATAGGGGGCTGTTGACTTGTGTAAGACAATGCTGTATTCCTCCTGTATGGGGGCTGTTGGCTTGTGTAAGACAATGCTGTATTCCTCCTGTATAGGGGGCTGTTGACTTGTGTAAGACAATGCTGTATTCCTCCTGTATGGGGGCTGTTGGCTTGTGTAAGACAATGCTGTATTCCTCCTGTATGGGGGCTGTTGGCTTGTGTAAGACAATGCTGTATTCCTCCTGTATAGGGGCTGTTGACTTGTGTAAGACAATGCTGTATTCCTCCTGTATAGGGGGCTGTTGACTTGTGTAAGACAATGCTGTATTCCTCCTGTATAGGGGCTGTTGACTTGTGTAAGACAATGCTGTATTCCTCCTGTATAGGGGCTGTTGGCTTGTGTAAGACAATGCTGTATTCCTCCTGTATAGGGGCTGTTGACTTGTGTAAGACAATGCTGTATTCCTCCTGTATAGGGGGCTGTTGGCTTGTGTAAGACAATGCTGTATTCCTCCTGTATAGGGGGCTGTTGGCTTGTGTAAGACAATGCTGTATTCCTCCTGTATAGGGGGCTGTTGACTTGTGTAAGACAATGCTGTATTCCTCCTGTATAGGGGCTGTTGGCTTGTGTAAGACAATGCTGTATTCCTCCTGTATAGGGGCTGTTGGCTTGTGTAAGACAATGCTGTATTCCTCCTGTATAGGGGCTGTTGGCTTGTGTAAGACAATGCTGTATTCCTCCTGTATAGGGGGCTGTTGGCTTGTGTAAGACAATGCTGTATTCCTCCTGTATAGGGGCTGTTGACTGGTGTAAGACAATGCTGTATTCCTCCTGTATAGGGGGCTGTTGACTTGTGTAAGACAATGCTGTATTCCTCCTGTATAGGGGCTGTTGACTTGTGTAAAGACAATGCTGTATTCCTCCTGTATGGGGGCTGTTGGCTTGTGTAAGACAATGCTGTATTCCTCCTGTATAGGGGCTGTTGGCTGACAATGCTGTATTCCTCCTGTATAGGGGTTGACTTGTGTAAGACAATGCTGTATTCCTCCTGTATGGGGGCTGTTGACTTGTGTAAGACAATGCTGTATTCCTCCTGTATAGGGGGCTGTTGACTTGTGTAAGACAATGCTGTATTCCTCCTGTATAGGGGCTGTTGACTTGTGTAAGACAATGCTGTATTCCTCCTGTATAGGGGGCTGTTGTTGTAAGACAATGCTGTATTCCTCCTGTATAGGGGGCTGTTGACTTGTGTAAAGACAATGCTGTATTCCTCCTGTATGGGGCTGTTGGCTTGTGTAAGACAATGCTGTATTCCTCCTGTATAGGGGCTGCTGTTGACTGTGTAAGACAATGCTGTATTCCTCCCTGTATAGGGGGTTGTTGACTTGTGTAAGACAATGCTGTATTCCTGTATAGGGGCTGTTGACTTGTGTAAAGACAATGCTGTATTCCTCCTGTATAGGGGCTGTTGACTTGTGTATAAGACAATGCTGTATTCCTCCCTGTATAGGGGCTGTTGGCTTGTGTAAGACAATGCTGTATTCCTCCTGTATAGGGGGCTGTTGGCTTGTGTAAGACAATGCTGTATTCCTCCTGTATAGGGGGCTGTTGGCTTGTGTAAGACAATGCTGTATTCCTCCTGTATAGGGGCTGTTGGCTTGTGTAAGACAATGCTGTATTCCTCCTGTATGGGGGCTGTTGACTTGTGTAAGACAATGCTGTATTCCTCCTGTATAGGGGCTGTTGACTTGTGTAAGACAATGCTGTATTCCTCCTGTATAGGGGGCTGTTGACTTGTGTAAGACAATGCTGTATTCCTCCTGTATAGGGGGCTGTTGACTTGTGTAAGACAATGCTGTATTCCTCCTGTATAGGGGCTGTTGACTTGTGTAAGACAATGCTGTATTCCTCCTGTATAGGGGCTGTTGGCTTGTGTAAGACAATGCTGTATTCCTCCTGTATAGGGGGCTGTTGACTTGTGTAAGACAATGCTGTATTCCTCCTGTATGGGGGCTGTTGGCTTGTGTAAGACAATGCTGTATTCCTCCTGTATAGGGGCTGTTGACTTGTGTAAGACAATGCTGTATTCCTCCTGTATGGGGGCTGCTGTTGCTGACTTGTGTAAGACAATGCTGTATTCCTCCTGTATAGGGGGCTGTTGACTTGTGTAAGACAATGCTGTATTCCTCCTGTATAGGGGGCTGTTGACTTGTGTAAGACAATGCTGTATTCCTCCTGTATAGGGGGTTGGCTGTTGGCTTGTGTAAAGACAATGCTGTATTCCTCCTGTATGGGGGCTGTTGGCTTGTGTAAGACAATGCTGTATTCCTCCTGTATAGGGGCTGTTGGCTTGTGTAAGACAATGCTGTATTCCTCCTGTATAGGGGGCTGTTGGCTTGTGTAAGACAATGCTGTATTCCTCCAATGCTGTATTCCTCCTGTATGGGGGCTGTTGGCTGTGTTGACTTGTGTAAGACAATGCTGTATTCCTCCTGTATAGGGGGCTGTTGACTTGTGTAAGACAATGCTGTATTCCTCCTGTATAGGGGCTGTTGACTGTGTGACAATGCTGTATTCCTCCTGTATAGGGGCTGTTGCTTGTGTATGCTGTATTCCTCCTGTATAGGGGCTGTTGACTTGTGTAAGACAATGCTGTATTCCTCCTGTATAGGGGCTGTTGACTGGTGTAAGACAATGCTGTATTCCTCCTGTATAGGGGCTGTTGACTTGTGTAAGACAATGCTGTATTCCTCCTGTATAGGGGGCTGTTGACTTGTGTAAGACAATGCTGTATTCCTCCTGTATAGGGGCTGTTGACTTGTGTAAGACAATGCTGTATTCCTCCTGTATAGGGGCTGTTGACTTGTGTAAGACAATGCTGTATTCCTCCTGTATAGGGGCTGTTGGCTTGTGTAAGACAATGCTGTATTCCTCCTGTATAGGGGCTGTTGGCTTGTGTAAGACAATGCTGTATTCCTCCTGTATAGGGGCTGCTGTTGCTGTATTCCTCCTGTATGGGGCTGTTTGTGTGTAAGACAATGCTGTATTCCTCCTGTATAGGGGCTGTTGACTTGTGTAAGACAATGCTGTATTCCTCCTGTATAGGGGCTGTTGACTTGTGTAAGACAATGCTGTATTCCTCCTGTATAGGGGGCTGTTGACTTGTGTAAGACAATGCTGTATTCCTCCTGTATAGGGGCTGTTGACTGGTGTGTAAGACAATGCTGTATTCCTCCTGTATGGGGGCTGTTGACTTGTGTAAGACAATGCTGTATTCCTCCTGTATAGGGACAATGCTGTATGTTGACTTGTGTAAGACAATGCTGTATTCCTCCTGTATAGGGGCTGTTGACTTGTGTAAGACAATGCTGTATTCCCTGTATAGGGAGCTGTTGACTTGTGTAAGACAATGCTGTATAGGGGGCTGTTGGCTTGTGTAAGACAATGCTGTATTCCTCCTGTATAGGGGCTGTTGACTTGTGTAAGACAATGCTGTATTCCTCCTGTATAGGGGGCTGTTGACTTGTGTAAGACAATGCTGTATTCCTCCTGTATAGGGGCTGTTGGCTTGTGTAAGACAATGCTGTATTCCTCCTGTATAGGGGCTGTTGGCTTGTGTAAGACAATGCTGTATTCCTCCTGTATAGGGGGCTGTTGACTTGTGTAAGACAATGCTGTATTCCTCCTGTATAGGGGGCTGTTGGCTTGTGTAAGACAATGCTGTATTCCTCCTGTATAGGGGGCTGTTGACTTAATGTAAGACAATGCTGTATTCCTCCTGTATAGGGGCTGTTGACTTGTGTAAGACAATGCTGTATTCCTCCTGTATAGGGGGCTGTTGACTTGTGTAAGACAATGCTGTATTCCTCCTGTATAGGGGCTGTTGGCTTGTGTAAGACAATGCTGTATTCCTCCTGTATAGGGGCTGTTGACTTGTGTAAGACAATGCTGTATTCCTCCTGTATAGGGGCTGTTGACTTGTGTAAGACAATGCTGTATTCCTCCTGTATGGGGCTGTTGACTGTGTAAGACAATGCTGTATTCCTCCTGTATAGGGGCTGTTGGGTGTAAGACAATGCTGTATTCCTCCTGTATAGGGGGCTGTTGCTGACAATGCTGTATTCCTCCTGTATAGGGGCTGTTGGCTTGTGTAAGACAATGCTGTATTCCTCCTGTATAGGGGCTGTTGACTTGTGTAAGACAATGCTGTATTCCTCCTGTATAGGGGCTGTTGGCTTGTGTAAGACAATGCTGTATTCCTCCTCCTGTATAGGGGCTGTTGACTTGTGTAAGACAATGCTGTATTCCTCCTGTATAGGGGCTGTTGACTTGTGTAAGACAATGCTGTATTCCTCCTGTATAGGGGCTGTTGGGGCTGTATGGCTCCTGTATAGGGGGCTGTTGGCTTGTGTAAGACAATGCTGTATTCCTCCTGTATGGGGGCTGTTGGCTTGTGTAAGACAATGCTGTATTCCTCCTGTATAGGGGGCTGTTGGCTTGTGTAAGACAATGCTGTATTCCTCCTGTATAGGGGGCTGTTGACTTGTGTAAGACAATGCTGTATTCCTCCTGTATAGGGGCTGTTGACTTGTGTAAGACAATGCTGTATTCCTCCTGTATAGGGGCTGTTGACTTGTGTAAGACAATGCTGTATTCCTCCTGTATAGGGGGCTGTTAGACTTGTGTAAGACAATGCTGTATTCCTCCTGTATAGGGGCTGTTGGCTTGTGTAAGACAATGCTGTATTCCTCCTGTATAGGGGGCTGTTGACTTGTGTAAGACAATGCTGTATTCCTCCTGTATAGGGGGCTGTTGACTTGTGTAAGACAATGCTGTATTCCTCCTGTATGGGGGGGGGCTGTTGGCTTGTGTAAGACAATGCTGTATTCCTCCTGTATAGGGGCTGTTGACTTGTGTAAGACAATGCTGTATTCCTCCTGTATAGGGGCTGTTGACTTGTGTAAGACAATGCTGTATTCCTCCTGTATAGGGGGCTGTTGACTTGTGTAAGACAATGCTGTATTCCTCCTGTATGGGGGCTGTTGGCTTGTGTAAGACAATGCTGTATTCCTCCTGTATAGGGGGCTGTTGACTTGTGTAAGACAATGCTGTATTCCTCCTGTATAGGGGCTGTTGACTTGTGTAAGACAATGCTGTATTCCTCCTGTATTGTTGACTTGTGTAAGACAATGCCTCCTGTATAGGGGGCTGTTGACTGACAATGCTGTATTCCTCCTGTATAGGGGCTGCTGTTGGGGCTTGTGTAAGACAATGCTGTATTCCTCCTGTATGGGGGCTGTTGACTTGTGTAAGACAATGCTGTATTCCTCCTGTATAGGGAGTTGTTGACTTGTGTAAGACAATGCTGTATTCCTCCTGTATGGGGGCTGTTGGCTTGTGTAAGACAATGCTGTATTCCTCCTGTATAGGGGGCTGTTGACTTGTGTAAGACAATGCTGTATTCCTCCTGTATGGGGGCAGAACAAGGTTTGTAATTAGGCCTTCTAGTGCCTCACAGCACAGGTTGTGTATTCCCAAGGAGATGAGAATGAAATTCCAGAGTGCACTTGGGAGGTAAACATATTGTGTTTTCAATTTAGAGCAATCTTACCTGCAGATGATAATGATTTCGCACCACTGGCATTCACTTGGTGAGCGGAATCACCAAATTCTAAATATATATGCACAATGGTGTTCAGAAAGTGGTCAAATGTAACACATGTTGTATTTGGGATTGCACTTCCTCAGTTGTCCAACCAGTTGTTTGATGACTGACTTCGTGTGCTGGCGATTATGTGCCTGACTGAGTGTGGGTTTGAATTCTGGTAAGACTCAACCCAACAAAAGTAGTAGACTCTGTACTTTACTGAGAAAGTGTAATCCCAAGTGTAACAGACTACATTTGACCACTTTCTACATGGCATTGTGTATTCATAGCTTTCGGCCGTTGGAGTCGTGCCAATTTACACTTATCAGAGGGGTACACAAAGTCCGTGGTCTAGACTACAAGTTGTCCGATTTCCATTTTTGTGGAAGCCGCGGTGGCTTAGCGGGATAGGCGTCTGACTTTGTGTGCTGGCGGTGAGGTGCCTCAGTCTGCAGATGGGACTCAACCCAACAAACGCACTAGAATCAGTACTTTACTGAGAAGTGTAATCCCAAATACAACATGTGTTACATTCTATAATAGACTGTAAAAAGTCGATAGAAAGTGTGAAAATACTTTAGTACTACTGGCATTCAGTTGGTAAAGGAAATCACAAAATTCTAAATGGAAGGCTGACAACCAAATCTTTAGAAAATATGACCACCTGATCCACCAAATATCCTCTTATGACAAGCACATGGGTTGGAAGTAGACAAGCACATTGGTTGGATGTAGACAAGCACATGGGTTGGATGTAGACAAGCACATGGGTTGGATGTAGACAAGCACATAGGTTGGAAGTAGACAAGCACATGGGTTGGATGTAGACAAGCACATGGGTTGGATGTAGACAAGCACATGGGTTGGATGTAGACAAGCACATTGGTTGGAAGTAGACAAGCACATGGGTTGGATGTAGACAAGCACATGGGTTGGATGTAGACAAGCACATGGGTTGGATGTAGACAAGCACATAGGTTGGAAGTAGACAAGCACATGGGCTGGATGTAGACAAGCACATGGGTTGGATGTAGACAAGCACATGGGTTGGAAGTAAACAAGCACATAGGTTGGATGTAGACAAGCACATGGGTTGGATGTAGACAAGCACATGGGTTGAATGTAGACAATCACATATGTTGGAAGTAAAAATGCACGTGGGTTGGATGTAGACAAGCACATAGGTTGGATGCAAACAAGCACATAGGTTGGATGTAGACAAGCACATGGGTTGGATGTAGACAAGCACATGGGTTGGAAGTAGACAATCACATAGGTTGGATGTAGACAAGCACATAGGTTGGATGTAGACAAGCACATGGGTTGGATGCAGACAAGCACATGGGTTGAAAGTAGACAAGCACATGGGTTGGATGTAGACAAGCACATAGGTTGTATGTGGACAAGCCAAAGGTTGGATGTAGACAAGCACATAGGTTGGATATAGACAAGCACATAGGTTGGATGTTGACAAGCACATAGGTTGGAAGAAGACAAGCACATGGGTTGGATGCAGACAAGCACATACATTGGATGTAGAAAATCACATATGTTAGAAGTAGAAAAGCACAAAGGTTGGATGTAGACCAGCACATGGGTTGGATGTAGACAAGCACATGGGTTGGAAGTAGACAAGCACATGGATTGGATGTAGACAAGCACATAGGTTGGATGTAGACAAGCACATGGGTTGGAAGTAGACAAGCACATGGGTTGGATGTAGACAAGCATGTAGACATGGGTTGGATGACAAGCACATGGGTTGGATGTAGACAAGCACATGGGTTGGATGTAGACATGGGTTGGATGTAGACAAGCACATGGGTTGGATGTGAGACAAGCACATGGGTTGGATGTTGGATGACAAGCACATGGGTTGGATGTAGACAAGCACATAGGTTGGATGTAGACAAGCACATGGGTTGGATGAGACAAGCACATAGAAGTAGACAGCAATATTAGGTTGCAAGCATGGATGTAGACAAGCACATGGGTTGGATGTAGACAAGCACATGGGTTGGATGTGAAGCAAGCACATGGGTTGGATGTAGACAAGCACATTGATGTTGGAAGGTTGGATGACAGACAAGCACATAGGTTGGATGTAGACAAGCACATAGGTTGGATGCAAGAATTGCAAGCACATGGGTTGGATGTAGACAAGCACATGGGTTGGATGTAGACAAGCACATGGGTTGGATGTAGACAAGCACATGGGTTGGATGTAGACAAGCACATAGTTGGATTGAACATATGTTGGAAGTAACAAAAGCACATGGGTTGGATGTAACAAGCACATGGGTTGTATGTAGACAAGCACATGGGTTGGATGTGAACAAGCACATAGGTTGGATGTAGACAAGCACATGGGTTGTTGGATGTAAAGACAAGCACATAGGTTGGACAAGCACATGGGTTGGATGTAGACAAGCACATAGGTTGGATGTAGAACAAGCACATATGTTGGATGTAGACAAGCACATGGGTTGGATGTAGACAAGCACATGGAGTTGGATGTAGACAAGCACATAGGTTGGATGTAGACAAGACATGGAATGTAGACAAGCACATGGGTTGGATGCAGACAAGCACATGGGTTGGATGTAGACAAGCACATGGGTTGGATGTAGACAAGCACATGGGTTGGATGTAGACAAGCACATGGGTTGGATGTAGACGAAAGCACATAGACAAGCACACATATGGGTTGGATGTAGACAAGCACATGGGTTGGATGTAGAACAAGCACATGGGTTGGATGTAGACAAGCACATGGGTTGGATGTGGCACATGGGTTGGAAGCAAGCATGGGTTGGATGTGACAAGCACATGGGTTGGATGTACAACAAGCACATGGGTTGGATGTGAGACACATAGGTTGATGCATGACACAAGCACATGGGTTGGATGTGTAGACAAGCACATGGGTTGGATGTAGACAAGCACATGGGTTGGAAATGGCAAGCACATGGGTTGGATGTAGACACACATGGGTTGGATGTAGACAAGCACATGGGTTGGATGTAGGCATCGCAAGCACATGGGTTGGATGTGACAAGCACATGGGTTGGATGTAGACAAGCACATGGGTTGGATGTAGACAAGCACATGGGTTGGATGTGAACAAGCATATGGGTTGGAAGTAAACACAAGCACATGGGTTGGATGTAGACAAGCACATGGGTTGGATGTAGACAAGCACATATGGGTTGGATGTAGACAAGCACATGGGTTGGATGTAGACAAGCACATGGGTTGGATGTGAACAAGCAAGCATGGGTTGGATGCAGACAAGCACATGGGTTGGATGTAGAAGCACAGCACATGGGTTGGATGTGAACAAGCACATGGGTTGGATGTAGACAAGCACATGGGTTGGATGTAGACAAGCACATGGGTTTGGATAGACAAGCATGGGTTGGATGTAGACAAGCACATATTGAGGCACATTGGATGTAGACAAGCACATCGGTTGGATGTAGACAAGCACATAGGTTGGATGTAGACATGCACATGGGTTGGAAGTAAACAAGCACATAGGTTGTGTAGTGTTATAACGCTATTAGCGGTATTATTGTTTTTAACGGTTTGCAAAAACAATTAAGAGCAAGGGAGTTACCTCCCTGGAGAATGTAAAAAAACACGGGAATAAAAGCACGTGAATTCCAATGCACGTTTGATTTATTGAAATCAAGTGCCCTGATTACCCATCGGTCATCAAAAACAGTACAGGTTGGATGTAGGCAAGCATATAGGTTGGAAGTAGACAAGCACATGGGTTGGATGTAGACAAGCACATGGGTTGGATGTAGACAAGCACATGGGTTGGATGTAGACAAGCACATGGGTTGGAAGTAGACAAGCACATAGGTTGGATGTAGACAAGCACATAGGTTTGGATGTAGACAAGCACATGGGTTGGATGTAGACTAGCACATGGGTTGGAAGTAAACAAGCACATGGGTTGGATGTAGACAAGCACATGGGTTGGATGTAGACAAGCACATGGGTTGGATGTAGACAAGTTCATGGGTTGGAAGTAGACAAGCACATAGGTTGGATGTAGACAAGCACATGGGTTGGATGTAGACAAGCACATGGGTTGGATGTAGACAAGCACATAGGTTGGATGCAGACAAGCACATGGGTTGGATGTAGACATGCACATGGGTTGGAAGTAAACAAGCACATGGGTTGTGTAGTGTTATAACGCTAATAGCGGTATTATTGTTTAACGGTTTGCAAAAACAATTAAGAGCAAGGGAGTTACCTCCCTGGAGAATGTAAAAAAACACGGGAATAAAAGCACGTGAATTCCAATGCACGTTTGATTTATTGAAATCAAGTGCCCTGATTACCCATCGGTCATCAAAAACAGTACAGGTTGGATGTAGGCAAGCACATAGGTTGGAAGTAGACAAGCACATGGGTTGGATGTAGACAAGCACATGGGTTGGATGTAGACAAGCACATGCGTTGGATGTAGACAAGCACAGGTGGATTGGATGTAGACAAGCACATAGATTGGATATAGACAAGTTCATAGGTTAGATGTAGACAAGCTCATTGGTTGGAATTAGCTGTGTTGGACATAGAGGAGCACATATGTTGAAAGTAGACAAGCACATAGGTTGGATGTAGAGGAGCGCATAGGTTGGATGTAGAGGAGCGTATAGGTTGGATGTAGAGGAGCGTATAGGTTGGATGTAGAGGAGCGCGTATTCTAATCTGGAACACTACAAAGAGGATAAGGGATGCATACAAGTAACCTGATGTCTATGTGTGTTGACCCTGTATGTAACTGTATATTCACTCCCCAATATTGGCAACACAGCCCACTCTCGACTGTCTGCTCTGATCTGTTTGGAGACTTATGCATCTTTAACGGAACAGCTACTACTGTGACAGAATGGTGTAAATGTTAACGTGTGGTAACTGAGACGACACTACATGGACATTGTGACACCGTACAGATAATCAGCGTTATTCAATGTTCAGGTAAATCTAACCATCTAAACACTTGTGAACTTTAACTGCCGCATATTATGACATAAGCCCTGATCTACGTGAACAGTTGGCAGTCACATGGTGTGAGATATGGTGATAAAATCCACACGAAGCACACGGTGGGGTAGCAGTTTCCATCACCCTGAGGTACTCCTGACGTGATGTAGACATCATCGGTAGTGTCGTGCTATAATGTCACGGTGGTCGTACTGACACTTTAACTTCATCGAAAACACACGATGTAACTGGAGTTTAGAGGCCCGCCCCTCGACAGGGTATCCCTGTTAAACTGGTCTACAAACAATGGATGTAGGAGTATGTAATTATGTATATATATTAGCAAGTGTATTTCTATTTTAATAACTAAGCCTTGTCCGACCTTAACCACTCAAATCTAACCTTGTACACCTTTACAGTAGTAGTCACCTTCGCGCCAGCATACACTATTGTTTTCGTTCAGTCTCTATTGTCTTGTCTCAGCCCCAGCCCCTGATATTTAATAGAAGGGTCTTTGTGGGTCAGCTTCCATTTCCACTTGTGTCTGTCTGGTCACTACATCGAGGTCAGTTAACATTTGGATTGTTTATTTATGTCTTCATGTTAAGTGTGTATGTATTACATCTGATATTCTTTTAAAGCATGTATCGTGTTATGTGTGGAAAATATAACTATCTGAAACATGTAGCATAAATATACCCAAAGAACTTAATTAAGCACCCCTTGACATATCTCACTTTTCAATGAGTCCGATCTTAACCCTTTGGAGCACATCTGGGAATGATTGGTCGTCGTGTGCAACAAAGGGATCCTCCTGTACAGAACCTGGCCCAATTGGAAGCTGCTTTACACGAGGAATGGCGTAGACTGCCCCTTCAGAGGATCAGGGGGTATGAGGAGGAGAGTGCTGGCTGTCATACAGTTACTTGGAGGTTACACTTGGTGCTGATCTTGAATCGTGTAAGACACGCAAAATGACACTTTGAATGTTCACATTCACCAATGAATTCAAAATTAAACATTCCAGGGCCATACTTGTACAGGCATGGTTTTGTATGAAAATCAGTGTTCTTTAAAATGAGCAATTATCATCATAAAATCAACATGGATTCCAATCATTTAGTCGTTCTTTATGAGTCAAAGGGTCATACGAATAAAAGAACCATGTATTTCCATCGTGGTTTTTATGTTTCATGTATGTGTTGAAAACCTATCATTGCTAAAATACAGGGGTGCTTACTTAAGTTCATTGTGTATATGTCTGTGTAATTTATACACGTAAGTTTAATACAGTTAAACCTAAATAGCATTCTCACGGGATAGTTATCTAACCTCAGGGGCGGATACAGCTTTTTGAGAAAGGGGGTGTGGGGGTGGGGATTGTGCACACTATTGAGAAAAGGTGCACACTTCATTTTCACCAGAGTTTCAATGGTCATTTAATAAACTTTCAGGGCAAAAGGGGGTGCGCACCCTGCAAACACCCCCACCCCCACCCCCACACACACTGATTTACTGATTTTGTATTTGTTTATGTTCAGGTGTGGCAAACCTATTTCCTGACGTTTATTCACACTATAATGGTCAGCTGGAGCAAGTATACTAGGACTGACTGACTGAGTTTAGTTTTACGCCGCTTTTAGCAATATTCCAGCAATATCACGGCGGGGGACACCAGAAATGGGCTTCACACATTGTGCCCATGTGGGGAATCGAACCCGGGTCTTCGGCGTGACGAGCAAACGCTTTAACCACTAGGCTACCCCACCGCCCCAGTATACTAGGATGATGTTCAAGCTTGGGGCACAGTTAGCTGCTGCTGCTGCTGAGAGGAAGCGGGTCGTAGCATTCTCCTGGCTGATACCTTGTGGTAGAGTACCAGCTGATTTGGTTGGTTGGTTTCTTGTAGAACGCCGGACTCAGCAATATTCCAGCTATATGGCGGTGGTCTGTAAATAATCGAGTCTGGACCAGACAACCCAGTGATCAACAGCATGGGCATCGATCTAGGCAACTGGGATACGATGACATGTATCAACCAAGTCAGCGAGCCTGATCACCCGATTGCCTTTTACGACAAGCATGGGTTGCTGAAGACCAACTCTAACCCGGATCTTCACGGGAGAGACAAGCATGGGTTGCTGAAGACCAACTCTAACCCGGATCTTCACGGGAGAGACAAGCATGGGATGCTGAAGACCAACTCTAACCCGGATCTTCACGGGAGAGACAAGCATGGGATGCTGAAGACCAACTCTAACCCGGATCTTCACGGGAGAGACAAGCATGGGTTGCTGAAGACCAACTCTAACCCGGATCTTCACGGGAGAGACAAGCATGGGTTGCTGAAGACCAACTCTAACCCGGATCTTCACGGGGAGAGACAAGCATGGGATGCTGAAGACCAACTCTAACCCGGATCTTCACGGGAGAGACAAGCATGGGTTGCTGAAGACCAACTCTAACCGGATCTTCACGGGGACAAGCAACCCGGATCTGCTGAAGACCAACTCTAACCCGGATGTTCACGGGGAGACAAGCATGGGTCGCTGAAGACCAACTCTAACCCGGATGTTCACGGGGACAAGCATGGGTCGCTGAAGACCAACTCTAACCCGGATGTTCACGGGGGACAAGCATGGGTCGCTGAAGACCAACTCTAACCGGATGTTCACGGGAGAGACAAGCATGGGTTGCTGAAGACCAACTCTAACCCGGATCTTCACGGGAGACAAGCATGGGTTGCTGAAGACCAACTCTAACCCGGATCTTCACGGGAGAGACAAGCATGGGTTGCTGAAGACCAACTCTAACCCGGATCTTCACGGGAGAGACAAGCATGGGTTGCTGAAGACCAACTCTAACCCGGATCTTCACGGGAGAGACAAGCATGGGTTGCTGAAGACCAACTCTAACCCGGATCTTCACGGATAACCAGTTGATTTGAAACAAAGGGAACTTTGACAGCGATAAAACCAACTCACTCATTCTCTCATTGTCACGTTTGGTAACTTCCTTCACACACGTTTGTATGAATCCAATAACCTTAACACAAAGAAACGTTGACACACGGGGAAAAAATAAATGTAAAATTTTATTCACATACATGTATATATATATAACATAAGGGTGAAGTACGTTAGATAATAACGGACTTCTATCTCGTGTTTCCGTACATTTACTTATATAACACAGGTTGGATACGCTGTACAGGTCTACTTGAGGTGTACACTCTGCACAATCGGGGCACACTCGAAGCAGCTATATATTCATCTCGGATATCATGTACAGCCATGACATGTTAATGTGAAATGGTGCTTCGATACATTTTGATTTTTATCTTTTTCTGCTGAACGCGCGGACAGCTGTATCACAGAATGACGTTTCTCCTCGTGGCTGGGAGGGGAGAAAGTTCCAGAAACATTGTGACGCTCTTCACGGTTTCAAACGTATTTATTCATTTATTGGAGATCAGTTTGATATGTCACTATATTCGGCCTACGTAGATGACACTAAGTCAGCGGAAACCCTACTTTTCCGGAAAGTCTCAATAAGTGATTTCTTAATTTGGGTCAAACTATGTACATACTATCAATTCATTTTTACGTATCGCTCACTTCAAAACAAATAGCAGATATCATGCACGCACTCTTCTGAAACAGTGAACCGTAAGCATACACTCGGCACATTTCGGCTCTTTTCGTAGTCTGGTGATGAATACAAATCTTTATTCAGTTCTCTTTGGAGAATTGAGGGAAGACATACCACCTGGTTTAATCGCTAAAATTTGAGACAGCCTGTCTTTCAACACCGAAATTAAACTTAATTTTACAAATATATACACTAGAAAAAGGGAATATTTTCAGACGAAAAAGACATCAAGGAAATTGTTAGATACGATCAGACACGAAGTGTTTCTTATTATATAGATACAAATGATTGATTGATTGATTGACTGATATAATATCAATTAGGAAGACTTAAACTAACGACGATGTGTATAATCGTAATGCGGCTCAGAAGCGTATATAGTATAGCTATGTATGTACACGATGTTGTCTCATTACCAAACGACGTTCAAGCACGTCACTGCGAGCCCTTTCAAGCGCAGTCGTATTTAGCTGGTTCATGGTTGATAAACTTATAGTCTGAAAGTCTTCTCTGAACCCTAGGAGATATAACAGAGTTTGGGGTTTGTACATGTGTGAAGACATGGCTGTAAACACTCCTTATTACGTTACTACAACAATCACGATTTATAGATGGTTTCTTTGCAAAATACTTGTTTCAAACAGTCTCCCGCTCAAAATGTCTCCACAACAGAGTCCAACATTTAGATATGTTCGATATGTTTCAATCCCTCTCACAGAGCGCCTAGATTTTGTTGTGACCTAGATCCTGAAAGAAAAATAAACTTAATATGAATATAGCATCGTAAGCGTGCGTTTTGACCATTCACGTTTATTTGAGATTTTCTCAGATCAGATTTTAATGAGATCAGCCAAATCCTGTCACGTTAAAGGGACGTAACTTTAGAGCCGATGTAGTAATGTCCCTCAAATTGTTTGGAATTGAAAATATATAAAAAACTTTTGGGGCTGTTAAAATTGGTTCAGATAAGATTAAAAGGTGAAATGACCATACATGTACAAATATAACACAAAATGTAAAAACATACATAAAATATTGCACTTCTTTCACATAAAACAAATCAACTAAAGTTTGATGTTTGTTTAGATGAAATGAATATCTTTCAGCTTCTCAAGAAGCTTCATATTCGTATATTCTGGATATTCTCAACCAACTTACGTTTCAAAGTTCCTTTAACAGACCGGGGCACATAGGCGTACTCAGACTGAGGTCGTCGCCTCTCAGTGGGATGTTTTCCGGTTAGATCCGGAGTTACCCGAAGCACTTTACTTCCGGACTCGCTCTTCTTCGCGTAGCCAGCAGGTGCACTGTATGTACTATATGGCCCAGAATGATGACCCGGATGTTTTAGATGGGTTGCCACTGGAAGAAAAGAAGATACAATATTTGTATACATATCCATTGATTAGACAATAACTCACAATTTCTACACCACACACTGTCAACTTGTTATGCATTCCGACTTCTTCATCCCCCTTATTTTGTTGCTTTAGGCGTTTTCATGCAGAAATATGTGACTAAAGCTTATTCTCAGAATATACATAATTCTGATGCAAACAGTTAAGTCAAATTGAACTGAAAAGGGACGAAATACCGCTTAGAGATGATGAACCTGGAGAAATCTACGTTTGCTTCATCTAGATCTTTTGCATTGCAGACATTCTTGGGTGGAAGGGGGAATATTCTGGTTCAGGGTCTGAGAGATCGACTGGTCCAAATACTTTGCCAAGAACCTCAAAGACACTTTCTATGTAAACTGAAAGAGCTCTACTTGTCATTAAATAATTCGTTAATAAATGTAGAGATTTCGAGACTGCGCGCTGATGAACTCTGAAGCGTAAATAATAACAATAGAAAAGGTACGAGCAATATTGTCCATTTTCTTAGATAGTAGTCTAACATAGACTTACAACAATCTCAGCACTATGGTTGTTTTGTAGAACGACACGCCCAGCAAGATACATTAGAGGCTGCTACACCCAACACATGATTTACATTATTATCCAATGATTCAATAGTACCTACAGTTTCTTTACAGAGGACACTTTAACGTGTTCTACACTCAGATAGTGTTCAACATTCTATACTTACTGGGGTCACCGTTGCCAACGACTACTGGCTCTGAGTAGATGCCGGAGTTGTTGACGTAGAGGACAGAGTTGGCTTTGCTCTTGTAGCTGGGAGGTGACATAATTACAGACCCGGCGTAGTAGGTCTCTCTGTCGTCCTCGAAGTAGATGCCCTCGACGCCAATGTTGACAAGTTGCCGAACCTTGGGGAGGAACATCGCAAACAGGATCAGCGTCGCCGTTAGGAACAGCCCAAAGGCTATGCAGGCGTCGCCAAACTCTTGAGCAACGATGTGGTCTCTGTTAAGACCTCCCACCAAGCCCCACGCCAACCATACCGGGATGGTGAACCCTGATGCGATACCGATGAAGATGCTCTCTCTGTGGTTGGTGATGATCCCGTGGGCGTTGAGGGCGAGGACGGTGGTGATGAGGATGAGGAACATGATGTAGACGAGAGAAAGGAGATGGTTCTCGAAGTCGTTGCGGACAAACGTTGTCATGTTGAGCATGCCGGTGTTCACCTTCCAGGTGTAATGGTTGCACACCCAGGCCTGGTTGCCCCCGTTGTCTGTCACGAGAACAGCTTCTGGTGGCACCGTGATCAACCACTGGGCATCAATAACAACTTGGACGCCAACAGCGAACATAAACATGAGGAACTGGTAGATTCCTTTCAGGTAGTTGGGGGACTCTATGTCGCCGGGCAGGAGGGACGACTCCGATGTCTTGGACGTCAGAATCACCATCAGCTTCACCAACAGCACTGCAAACATGATGGAGTAGGACACGCCCACGCCAAACCTGGTGAGGGCGCACGTGGCCTTGGTGGGGACGGGGATGAATGCGAAGAGCGTGAGGAAGCTTAGGAAGATGCCGAAGAGGAGAAGCTGCCCGAGCCACATTGTCCTCCAGCGACTTCCCATGCGTGTTCCCAGAAGCTTGTACAAGATGTAGATCTCGAATATAATGACCGCCAAGATTCCAAGGCCAGCCAGCACTCCAAGGGCGATAATCCATCTCTGTCCAATCTCAAACCTGGAACAAACATGTTTACGTTTAGTGTGCGCGGCTTTTGTTTCTGTGAACATAATTTCTGTTATACCACTGACTAATTACGACAGATTAGTGTGGGTTCGAACAGTTAACGCTACCATTTTGATGTAACCAGTGCATAAGGGACGGGTGGTCTCGACAGATCAATGACTTCACCAAGGGAACTGGAGTTGTCAACTGTCTATATTGACTATATCGCTCTAAATCAGACATCCAGGCAGTCAATGCCTCCTGCTATTTAGGCAACGTTCTCACCTGTGTTGTGCATCAGCTCTTACACCTCGATATCAAATCAAAGCGTTGCCAATCGTTAACTGAATTCATAAGCAATTTTCAAAGGTAACTCCTTTGATAAAGTATAAAGTCTATTTCATGGGGCCTCCAATTGCATGTCATGTACAAAATTAATTACCCCCTCCCCTAATTTTTAAGTATAATTCATCGCAGTGGTCAAGTACCTGGTCATCCACATCTCCCCACTGCGGGGGGACTTGAAGTAAGCGCCGGTCAGTTCCTGGGTGGTTGGGAACTTGACGAAGGTGAAGTTCCCGCCTTCAGTTGGGTCCTTGGTGCTCGTTACCGTGGGGGAGGACGTCATGGCAGTTGTGGGAGCTGGCGTTGTGGCCACTTCGCCGCAGTCGGTGCATGGGTAGTTACAGACAGCTTGGTTCTGATAGAACCTCATATCCAGCGGTTGTGTTATGGTCACATTGGCTCCGGGGCTGTAGTTGATGTTGCCGATCTACAACAGAATGAAGACTATCCCATGTATTCGCTGGGAAAATACAATCCCCATCCTAAATACAAGTATCAAACAACATAGCCATTTTGTGACCTCTGTAAGGGTCTCGTTTAGTGCACCCTTGTCGGGATGCTACCCAGGGTCTTGGGACAGTCCAGCGAGAGCTTCTCTTGTAGGCAGTTCCACTGACCTTGGTGTTGATTTCAAAGGAACGTACAGATTTATTTGTTATGACAAAAATATCGATTAATGGCAATCATATTAAAGATAATAATTATTTGAGATTATATGAATAATCCAACAGCAACACGAATGGATACACGCTGACTTGGTTGACACATGTCATCATATCCCAATTGCGTAGATCGATGATCATGATGTTGATCACTTGATTTTCTGGTCCAGACTCGATTATTTACAGACCGCCGCCATATAGCTGGAATATTGCTGAGTGTGGCGTAGGACTAAACTCAACAACACCTACACTTCCTGTTTGTATAAGCGTGAGTAGCTTCAGTGACCGTGTGTGTATCTCCTGCAGGTATGAATGTAGGTCACCTGTACATGAATGAATGGCTATATATATCCCAACACTCTCCAATATTTTCACCCCGCTGCATGTACATCCCCTCGTGTTTCCATGTCGGATTCACCATGTAACCTGTACAAGGCTACGCGAGGTGTTTTGTCTGGTGCCCTATTGTTCAATGCCCGTCTACATTATACTGGCTTGACCCTATTCGCTCCACTTCCTGTTACTCGTTTGTCCCTGTAGTTTCTTGAATAAAATAACACATATTCCAGGGAGTGGGTCTGAATGAGACCTGTTTCGCTCACGGCTCTCCTTCTACATAGAGCTGACTGGTGTAAATGGGGTACAATAAAAACCAGTTCAGTAACTATATGGGGGTGGGATGGGTAGCCGAGCCGCTTCATTACATAACAGACAGTGAGTCGGGTGTAGTCCCTCTATGTAAATGACAACCCGCTATATATTGGAGTGAAAGGGTTGGACATACGTGATGCTGGTCTCGTCAAGATCCGGGTTAGAATTGGTCTTCAGCAACCCATGCTTGTTATAAGAAGCGACTAATAGTATCTAGTGGTCAGGCTCGCCGCCCTGTTGACACATGTCATCATATCCCAATTACGTAGATCGATGCTCATGCTGTTGATCACTGGATTGTCTGGTCCAGACTCGATTATTTACAGACCGCCGCCATATAGCTGGAATATTGCTGAGTGCGACGTTAAACAACAAACCAACCAAACTCAGACATTTACCACTTCCATGAAAGCTATGGGGACAGGGGACAAAAGCAGCCAACATCGTATATGTCGCCTTAATATGATAGGAATGTCATAACTGTCGTTTTCTAAAGAATTCTTTTCCTTATTAGCATTCATTTCTATATCGAACACCCGAACAACATTCAGACGTCGAGCATATTGATATTCGGGGTGGCAGATGGGCAGGGAGTGTTGGCAGGGAATTATAGAAAACATAAAGAAATTCTCCCTCAGATGCTTTAAAAAATAATTATGCGTTAAAACTGTTGAAAAAAAGAGAAATGGCCGGCCGCAAAAATACATTGTTGCAAGGTGTTATTTCAAAAGCATATTTAGACAGATAGTTTTGATAAATGAAATATCTGTTATACATCTGTAGCCGACTTGATATCTAGTCTCCTCACAATACTGTTCCAGTTCCTCGCCGTGAACATCCGGGTTAGAATTGGTCTTCAGCAACCCATGCTTGTCGAAAGAAGCGACTGACTGGTCAGGCTTGCTTACTTGGTTGACACATATCATCGTATCCCATTTGTGTAGATCGATGCTCACAAAGATGATCAGTGGAGTGTCTGGTCCAAACTCGATTATTTACAAACCGCCACCATGTAGCTGGAATATTGCTGAGTGTGGCGTTCAACAAGAAACAAACTCGATACTCGCCGACACGCCTGCAACGAGGCGAGACGAGTGCGCCAATGGTACGTGCGTCAAATGGTCAATGCGTCAAATATCAGTAAAATTATACATACCTCCGTGTACACGCCCTTGACCACAGCATGTACTTTGTAGCTGGTGAAGCCGCCGTTGCCATTAGAAGGATCGCCTGTCACATATTTGTTGTTTGCCCCAACGGTCTGGTTGAACAAGACCCTACTAGCATCTCCTAAAGCCTCTACTTGCTTAATACCATTAAATATGGCGGTGCCTCTATTGCCAATATTGAGGAGATCGGAACATAGGTCGTATACAGTGCAGGCCTTTTGGGCAGCAGCATAAACGCCCCTGATAATAGCGTCAACAGCCATGATGGTGTATGGTACGTAGGCGTCAAGGTCGTCCCGAAGCGACTGGGTAGTTAGCACGCAAGCGTTGGAGGTTCCGTCTACCTTACAGTTAAACCTGGCTTCCCAGTACTCCGTCAGATATGTGTTGTCGATGCCCGAGCTCTTGTCGTTTGGCTTTAAATTATTCCAGTAGTCCTTGAAGGCGTTGATGGCGTTTGTGTATAAAGAATCCCTAGACAGAGACACGACAATGCTGTTGTTGGCAGCGGCGTAGGCGTTGTTAAGATAGAGGTCGGAGGTACCCCATGATGAGGTACCAAGGAAGGTGAACTTGACAGCATTCTGGGCGTTTAAACGGGCGTTGTATGCCTGAGACGACTGAAGGACTCTGTTGGCTGTCGGGCCATCTGCGAATATTACAACAAACCTCACGTTCTGCTTGTTGATGAGTTTACGTAGAACCTCGCTGTCCTCGGACGTCGACACATCGGAAGTGATCTTGATGCTCTGTATGATGCAGATACCTCTAGCTTTGGCTTGTTTCTGGAATTCTTCCATTCCGTGTCTCCCATAAGAGTTGTCTATATACACAAGCTGTGTATATTTAGCCTTCAGTTCGTTAGCCAAAACGGTAGCCAGGATTGCAGCGTCATTAGCATCTGATGGAACGGTTCGGAGGAAGTATGGGTACATGTTCCCATCACTCAGTTCCGGAGACGTGGCCGCATGACTGACTGTAGTCAGTGACATGTCTTTCATGAGAGCAGCTGCAGCCAGGGCTTCGTCGCTTGTGTCTGGACCTACAAAAGCCAAAACCTGTCGCCTGTCGACGCCTGCTAACCTGTTTCGACACTGTTCAAAACCCAAGATATTTTGTATCGCCTGCTCTGTGCGTTGACAATTGTCAAACGCAACACCTCCAATGGATACTCTGTCTCTGTCGCTTGCTGGGAGTCGTGATTGGAAATAGTTAATTGCCCAAAGGAACGCCTGGAGGTTCATGATCCCGCGAAGTCTGAATCTATCACTACAGGAGAAGGCGGTGGTTCCCTTCTCGTGGATACCAAACAGGCCTCCGATATAGTAATGAGCGGCTGGAGCAGTATTAGTAGTTTTTTTAATGGCCATAGGGATCTCCTGGCACGTCCCGCCGCTTGCTGCTGGGCAGGTCTCCTGAGCAGACGACAGAGAGACAGCCAGCAGAAGACCAACTGCGAGCCCCGGCAGGACCCTCATCTGAAACAAAAGATCACGTGAAAAATGTGTTCAAGATAAATATCAATAAATAATACCCCTGGAGATTATATGCAGTTAATAACAGCGCCATGATTGTTGTTTTACGCCGCAGACATCAAGATATCGTGATATCACATCTCTGTGTTTCAATATAAGGTAAAACAGTGGTTTACGGCATGAATAACGAGTAGCAAGAGTAAAGTGACTCTGACTACCTGCTACCCACTTGAGTCGGGTACAAGAACCCACACAACCACTAGAGCGGTTTCTGACTAATTATTTTATGTGTTTCATAGAATTTTTCCAATAAAAAGGATTCTTTAAGAACTAACCAGACAATGACGAATCAGACATGAACCTATGGGCAGCACTTTAATCAAAACAGGCTCGAGATCTTTCAGATATGAATCTTTACCCCACCTACCGGCCAGAATATGTCACAAACAATCCATACACCAACAAATGAAAACGTCTGGTCGTAACATTAAATACAGATATTATTTATTACTTGGCTTTTGTCTTTCAACAAATTCACACCAACAATTCATTAACTGCTTTTCAACATTCTACAACAAACTTGATGTTTATTTAACAGTGTCATACAGAGCCAGGATTTTCCCGGTGAAGTTAGCGGTGATTAATTCAATCATATTAAGAACCAGAAGAAAAGGCTTGAAGCAATGTTGAGTCTGCCCCGCGTTGTGTACCAGGGGAGATAACTCTAAATCTGTACCGCCTCAGGCGCGTGCGAAATGTTGTTATGACTTGCTTGCTAAGGCGGTTCTATGGATGGCTTCACCTGTCTGGTCGGTTTGGTTGTGAATTCAGATTAAAAACTTTGATAACATAGTTCACATCTTGAAAAACGGCCATACTAAACTCATGATGATTTTGATATCTATTTTTAAGAGATGTAACTATACATGAGAAGTAAAAATAGCAAAGGTGAAGACGAATTCGGAAAAACAGATTCTTGTCTCCTACAAACTCAATTGTCAACCTAACTCGGCTTTATAGAATCACGGAGAATTTCGAAAGAGGGGGCGTGTACATAGTAGGCCAGCGTCTAGGCGGCATGCCATCTCGAGTAATTTTGGTTGACACATGACATGGTATCCCAACTGCTCGGGTCGATGCTCGTGCTGTTGATCACTGGATTGCCTGGTCCAGACTCGATTAGTAGTATTTACAGAGTGTGGCGTAAAACTAAACTCACTCACCTAGGAAAGTACGTGTGTTTGTTTGTCGTTCTTATTTGTCACTCAACATTAAAAGGAATTAGTAGGCAATATAAACTGAACGCCAAAAGAAATGTTACACCTCTGAACATGAGAATATCCTAAAATGTTATATGGATAGAAGACTTTGGTTTGGTATGTTTGAACAACCAATCATGTAACTCTATTGAGTCAAAACATCAGTAAACAACCATTCTTTCACATCCAAAACCCAACTGTATCACTCTTTGTGAATGTGCATGCATTATCATCATAAACAATATCATTTGGACCCATTTTTAACTGTTTTTACACTTTTGATTTGAATTTTTACATGATTGAACCCAACCTAAACCTAAACCTCACCTAAACAAACATGTCGATATCCTAATTATCAATGACTTCCTCAGTCTGATGTTTTGACTCAATAGACTTACATGATTGGTTGTTCAAACATACCAAACCAAAGTCTTCTATCCATATAACATTTTAGGATATTCTCATGTTCATGTACGTGTGTACACTGTGATGGGAGAGGACTGAACATTTTCGTGTGTACACTGTGATGGGAGAGGCAGCCTTTTCTGTGTTCGTGTCACTGACGAAATAACTTATGCTATTATTGTAGATGCCATGCACGTGTTGTGTGCATGTAAACGCATTCATTAACGGAATTAAAATTGTGACGGAGAACAAAGAATTTTATGTCTACTTTGAATATTTCTTTGAGGTACAAGACAACCCCTTTATCAATATTAACCATCCACGATACTGATATGAACGTGACTCTTCAGTTGTTCTTGGTAAGGGTAAGGGCACTAACCGATTATGAATTTGAATCTTTACATCGTTTCATTGGCATTTGAAGTTGACATTTCTGGAAAAGTGAGTGAGTGAGTTTAGTTTTACGCCGCTGCTAAAAGCAGCGTAAAGCCATGCTCACTCACTCACGTAAGTGGTCACTTGGTCACGTGAGACATCGTGCCTCAGGGGTTTAACTTGCACTACTGCATTTATACCACCCAACATGTGACACAACATATTGTCAGTTTGTTTCTTCATCTTCCTAATCAATACATGATTTCTAAACTGACCTCTTGCAAAACCTAATCACTCGTATTCAAGATTGACCCCATGAGGACAGACATAATCCCTCTTAACACAGGAACGCCAGGTATTGAGGTTGGATTGTTACATAACAAGATTGGTCACGAATTAAACACCATTGTCTCCAGCTCGTGTTTAATAAAAGGAACAAAACTCAACCTCCTTGTAAACACCTTGTATTATTGTATCACATTGTATAGGTCTAACACATGCCCCTTATATTGTCTCCAGGCAATTGTAGTTTCATGTAAAGGTCACGTGAAAATTCTGGTGCCATTTTCACAGTTTGACCAACAGCTATGTGATTACGTTAGAAATAACTGCATCCACAACAATTAATATCTCATTGACGCAATTGATTTTATCGTATTCATCTGATATTTGAATATATTTCACACTTTAAAATGTTGAAGTAGCATTGGCAACCAGTATTACTATTTAGGACTTATAATGGTATATTTACTGGATATGTTTAACTGACAAGCTTGTCTTCCCACGAGAAGATTCCCGTGACAATGCAAACTATAAATGTTTACATTAAAGCTGCACATGAATAATGTATTCAACGAGGTAAGGAAAAATCGTAATAAATATACATATTAGTGTAGGTAATGAATACCAGTGATATCCCCTCAAATATACAGAGAGCACACCGTGGGTGGGTTTTCTTGCACCCTATTGATGTCAGTGCTCATGTTATGTACAATACAATCTACATTAACAATTCTGACTATCAGGGGAATTTGAAGAATTTCATATTCCTTTTTATAAAAAAAGAGGTACTATTGTCTTTAAGTCGAGAAAATCACTTGAACTTGTCATAATGTGAATGTTCTACCTATTTTTATATGCAGAAAATAGTTTACATAATATAGACATGTTTGGTTCGAGCAGTAAAATTACCACACCTTAATATTGCAATCTTGTTTATATCGAATTGTGTTGCACATTGTACAACACAGAAACAACACAGGTAATTAATCGATACCAAGGGTGGAATAATATTTTTAATCGATACCAGAGATGGAATATTATTTGACGATTCTGAGATGAAATACCATCTGGTAGAAAACAACTAATTATAGGTGTGGAGATTGCTAACCACGGTAGGAATGTGGGTTGAAGGGGTACGTATGTTCGCTGCAGTGCATGTATTGTTTATTATGACACATTTTACAAGACGATTCATGAAATGTGTGATTTTTATGTGAACGACGAGTACCAGTGTCATTACATGCCTTGTCATGAGGGGCACGGATTGTACTACATTATAGGTAATAACGACCAGACGTTTTTCTATTGGGTGTTGCCCATAGGAGGTTGTAAGGCGTGTTGCTACTCTAGTGTGGCGATATTAAACAAGTATTACAATTAGTGTATCATCATACAGAAAACATATACAAACATAATGGGGCAAACTATACCAATAAATACACATGTTGCCACCTATCCTATGTGCAATAAATGGAGACAACAGTATAAACACACACGCCTGTTTCCCCTGTAATAGTCGCGGACAGAACAGAAAACTACACTGGAATGCGTTATAAAATTCACAATCGTAACTCACCATTGAAAATGAAGTTAAATCCTCTCGGGTTTCGAAAATGAAATTATGAATCTACCCGCTTTCCTGTGTACTGGTGTATACCCAACGATATCACAGAACCCAACCCTGGGCTGGTTGAGGACACTATAAATACACTGCCAATGAAAACAGCCCTGATTCACAAGAACCCACCACCACGACCACTGCCGTATACAATATAACGTTGGACCGGTCCCGATATTGCTAGCGCGCTCGGCTCACCTGTAAAACTGGTTCTACGGGTTATTTATAGTTGTCACAATGGAACACACGGCTCGTCGCGAACGCTGGATAACACAAAACCCGCTGAGCGGCATTTTCGATAAATATGTGGGTTTTCTCGCACAGTGTTACAGAACGTGTTAATGTGCTGATTCGGAGAGCCTGTCTTCGCTAATAGACGCTGATACAGCCTAAACCTGCATAAAACGGACGCGGTTAAACAGGACTGCTCGCTAATACGGGCACAAGTAAGGATCATGATAAAAACGTAATGATGATTTCTGTAATGATCTCAACTCGTATATATAGCCAGCTGCTGAGATAATACATTACATGGTATACTTAAAAGCAATAAGCTGTAAAAGGGAGAAACGTACGTAACGACACATGCATGTTTTTAAATATTTAGTCAAAGTTCATGACTTTTTAAATTATATACACCCACGTGGATATCTGTGAAAATGTGATATTCTGTTTTGTGTGTTATCTTTTGAAAAATATGTATAATGCAGATGCGAGGGACAGTAGACAGACACAGAGTTATCCCCCTTCCACTACTCATCACAGAGACTAGCATTGCCGCGGAACGTACATTGAAATATATACTGACTGACTGAACGCCGCTAGCATATTCCAGCAACATCACGGCGGGGACAATATTCATCATTGTACCCATGTGGGGATTCGAAACCGGGTCTTCGGCGTGACGCGCCAACGCTTTAACAACTAGGCTACCCCACCGCCCTTGAAATATATACATTTGTGTTCAAAGTAAGAAGTAACTCTCATATTTTGTTTTATCATATTTTGATATTTTTAGCAAAAGTATAGCTAAAAACTGCTGTATTTCCTTAGACATTTTAAAAAGTGCTAGTATAGGATGTTTAAGACTCTTAATGATGTATCATGAACACATTCAGAATTAATTTTAAATTCTGCCTAGCATTTTATATATTCTTACTGGACGTTCTTAAGTATTGGAATTTTCCTTAACCATAAAAAGCTGCAGGCCCTAAGGACCCATAACAATACAAAGTTGTTGGTCCTGTTCAGAATGTGATAGTCCTATATTTTAGCTACAATATAAATAATTCCCAGCAAACAAAATATGTGACAACTAACAAACGAGTTGAGCTTTATTTCAGCATTATCTGAAAATGATCTTCACTATGTATGTTGAATTTAAACACTAGGTTGTCCCACCGCCCCAATTCGCATCGATGTTGCTTTGATGTTCCAGACACACTCACTAACTCTAAGACAACGGGCTACCTTGACTGACTGACTGACTGAGTTTGGTTTTACGACGCTTTTAGCAATATTCCAACATCATCACGGCGGGGGACACCAGAAATGGGCTTCACACATTGTACCCATGTGGGGATTCGAACCCGGGTCTTCGGCGTGACGAGCCAACGCTTTAACCAGTAGGCTACCCCATCGCCCCTGACTACCTTGAGTGAGTGAGTGAATCAGTGAGTGAATTTGGTTTTACGCCACTCTAAGCAATATTCCAGCAATATCACGGCGGAGAGCTACCTTGAGAAGTGAACGTTTGTAACAGAATACACTGTAGACGCCCTTCTTAGATTACACACATAGCCTCTAAACTATTCAGACATACCAGATATTACGCCTTGTTTTGTTTTAACAGCGATCAGTTACAAAAGATGTGGCTTTTATGTGATACGGATTGTGAAAGTTCATTGCATGGATATATACATCTATTTGAGAACAGCCCGATACAATGGAAGGTTCCCGTACAATACATGGGTTCCCTCTGATTCGTTTACTCACTCACATGACCGGTTCTCAGGTTTACGATTTAGGGATGTTTATAAACATGTAGGCGGTTTGACGACGACTGTGTAAGTAACACCTGGTGGAGACTGCGCCTGGGGGGTCGCCAGAAGAGTCGGCGCGTGTCGAGGTCGGTGAGTGAGTTGGGGTTCTTCAGTGTGTCACTTATAACAAAGGCACTACACCCGAAGACAGTTTAGACCCTCTTGCCCAACGTGATCTTTGTGCAATGATGGTCGTTACTCCCATGGTCTAACATAAACTTTAGACGGTCTTTGCGCTAGGATCGCTTTGTGCAATGGGACCCTTGAATATGAACCTAAGATTTACGGATCATGTACGACGATAGGGTAACTAGTCTGTCTCCTAGACCACAGAGAATTAAATATAACAGGAGTCTTAACTCAAGTCTATAATGGCTGTGGAAATCTAGATTGCCTTTGCTCCAGGAATGACAAAACTTTATGGGACTAATGCCAGTCTTGGTAGGAACATGCCTGTGGCGTTTCATGTTCTGTGGCCCGTGTTGTCTCAGGAAGAGATATTACCGACGGACGACACGCATTGCGTCTCACGAGTCCGGATCCAGTCGTTGTTTCAAAAGCTGTAGTTTTGAAACTGAAGTGTTGAAAACTTAGTTAAAACTGAAGCCCAATAAAATAAAAACATCCTCTATTTCAGCTGAAAGCAGTAGGTCACAGATTTTCTGGTCTCGACCCAAATCTTCACAGGCCCCCTTCCCATACAAATGTAGTTGTATTATTGTTTAGTCCTGCTGAAGTTTACTTCCAGACATCATGTGGTTTTCTTACGGACAACGTTCGGGGTGGCTTAGATGTTCTGGGTCTTACTATAACGGATTGCGTGTATGGAGTTTGCTGCTAATTATCTTTCAACACAATCCTCTCCGGGTTCAACGGATGTCTGTTAACAATACCGGATGTCACAGACGGACAAGGCTTCAGTTCCTCCTGTGGGTATCAAGAAATGGTCATCCGTAATCACGTAATTATCATTTGCATAATGCTTTTCTGACAGCTCTTTCTTTTAAGTTTGGGAAGGGTGGACACCTGATTGCCGAAGTTTGTGAATGCGGAGGATGTACAATGACGTTTACACGGGTGAATTGTCCCGGGGCAACACTACACGCTTCTAATCTTTTACTCGACGTTTAGACTTGTTGTTTTCGCACAGTTGCCTCATCAGACACAGTGTTAAGCCCATTTCTGGTGTTCCCCGCCGTGATGTTGCTGGAATATTGCTAAAAGCGGCGTAAAACCACAGTCAGTCAGTCAGTCAGTCATCAGACACAACAGTATTCCCACTGGTGCTGGTAGTGAGTGAGTGGGTTTAGTTTTACGCCACGCTCAGCAATATTCTAGCTGTATGGCGGCGGTATGTAAAAATAATAATCGAGTCTGGACCAGAAAATCCAGTGATCAACAGCATGATCATCGATCTGCGCAATTGGGAACCGATGACATGTTTCAACCAAGTCAAGAAGCCAGACCACTAGATCCCATTAGTCGCCTCATACGCCCAGCATGGGTTACTGAAGATCAATTATAACCCGGATCTTCACGGGTCTGGTGATTGTAACCATACATGGCGGGTATTGGTACGAACAGAGGAGGGCCGTAAGTTCGGTCCGTGGTGTATCCGGTAGTTCTTCCAACTTCCAAAATAACAACATGATCTGCGAGAAGTCCGACGTCAGCATCGCAGAAAGAACTGGGCGGAGGGGAAAATACTGCGGTTCAGTGGCTGTGAGACTGAGCGGTTCAACACTAGTTTGCCAATTAAACGGTCGCCTTGGTCAAAACTTGATCCCCACTGTTGGTCATCCGTATACAACTAACCTTCCTTCAAACACTTTGCTGACTTAATGAGTCAAAATAAGTTGCATGGTTGTTTATGCGTTATCCGTTTTTGATTTTCAGCTTTGTTATTGGCCGATCAGATTTCACCCCGACAAACAAAGAGGCAGATTATCACAGTAAGCTCTCAGGTCCTAGTTCTTGCCCGAGGGTCCCAGTCTGAACCAGCTCGTGTCCCAGGACATCTAAATTTAACCATTTCATGTCCCCAAGCGGGTCCAAGACCAGTAACCTGCTTCTACCATAGTGTGACCCACCTGATGCATAAGGCCGAGGAGGTCCTAACTCTTGTGCAAGGTTACCCCAGTCTGGCCTAGCTTGTCCCACCTCATCCCTGTCTAACCTAGCTCATGTGAGAGGAAGTTGGAGTCTGTACCAGAAAGTCCTAGTCTGTAACCCCCTTGTTGTCCCGTGAGAACCCAGTCTGCTACCCCTTTGATGTACCAGAAGCCTCGGTCACTGACCTAGCGTCTTTTTCAGTCCTTGTTCTATGAGGTCACAGTGAGATCCAGATGGTGTCCCAGTGTGATCTAGCTTGATAGAGTCTGTGTCCCAGACTGAAGTAGCTTGTGTCGCAGGTGGTCCAAGACTGACCCAGTTGTTGTCCAGTCTGACCCAGTTTGTCTCACAGTCCGGCCTAGCTAGTGGTCATAGTCTGACTTAGAGTCTGCCCGAATCTGGTCTCAGTCGGACCAAGCTCTTGTTCATGAAGACCCTAATCTGACCCAGTTTTGTCTGAGGAGGTTCTTGTCTGTGACCTTACCTCTGCCCAATCTCTCATCCTGGTCTGACCTAGCGTGTGCCTCTGGAGGTCCCAGTGTAGCCTAGCTCATGTCTTACAGATCCCAGTCTCACAATATGTTTTCCAACTTTGCTCCAGTCTGTGACCCAGCTCATGACAAGTCCCTCTCAGCAAGCCATTGTCCCACTGTTACCTAACTATTGCCCAAGAAGTCCGAGTCTCTGACCTCGTGTCTGTTCTAGATCATATCCCTGGAGAGACTAGTTTGACATAGCTCAGTGCACAAGGATTCTGTGCCATGTCCTTCATCCTGTCCTGAACATCCAGTGATTGGGGATCATGTGTTTTGGTGTTCATGATATAGCTGGAACATTGTTGTCTGCATCACCATCATTTATCACTCAAGACAAGGATACTGACCACAGTGACATGCATGGAAACTGGACACTGGCTGATATGACACTGATACCTGCTAGCTTTCCCCCACATTGTTATGAATAACATTTGTGGGTCTGCTTAATATAGACTGCTGCAAGCATTGGGCAACAAATTGCTCTGTATGAACCCTCTGGAGATGATGGGTTTTACAGGGTATGAACTTCCCAAAAAGTTCAGCCAGACCACAGGGCTGGTTAGATGTAAAACGTGCCAGCCCTAACCAAAACTTACCTGCCTGCAAATAATTTAGGTTTGACAAGCGATGTAGTTTATCATCCAATTGGTGTTCATCATTTATTCTTATGAGTGAATTAATTATGATCTATTATCCTGAAATATGATGAATATCTTGATATACATGTCTAAATTTTAACCTGACCGATGGGCAGGTGAATTTGAGGAATATGGCAGCCTGTGTTGAAAATAACCCGTCCCGGGTGGTCGGGCAGGCAGTATTTCGAATGCTGGTTTTAATAGATCCCAATTGTAGTAAGCGGGATGTTAATGGATCAGTGGTCAGCATAGTAATGTTGTTGTGCCATCATTGCTCTCACTATCAATCACTGGATTGTTTAGTTCAGGTACATTCTTTACAGGTTAATATCAACAGCTGAATCAAGCTGCAGTGCAGCAAATCCCCAAACACTCGGAATGTAGCTGCTGCTCTTTTCATGGGTTCCGCCAAGAGTTTGGTGGCCACTGATTGCAGCATTCTTAAACCAAGTTCTGTATGGGCACCAAAATAGATTCACACATCACGATGCGAATCATCACAGGCTTAGGCATATGATGTTTGTTGGTTAACACAGCACTCAGGAATATTCGAGCTATACGATGGAGGTCTTTAAATACCCTAGTCTGGACCAGACAATCAAATGATTAACTCATAATCATCTATGAAATTCTGAGAGAAAGATTTGCATCAACTTAGTCTGCGAGTCTAACCATCTGATCCTGTTAGTCGCCTTTTAAGACAATCACTGTTTTCTGAAAACCAATTATCACCCAGATTTTCATAGGGGCTTTTGGGGCATATCAGTGACTACGTGAACCACTAGGCCACTTCTGTTGACAGAATGTTGAGTAAAACGAGACAAATTACTTATACAAAATATAAATGTTTATTACAATTTAAAATCAGTGTATATACAAAATTTGAATAATCGCTCATATGCTAATATAATTTGGCAAATATATTCACAAACTACAACATTACATCTGATGACGACTGTATGAGCAGTAATGTATAATTAGACTTATATGCCATAGTACAAAGTCCTTGCGGATGACACAAATACAAATGTACAGTTATTTATATGTATATATTATTGACAAGGCCAGACCAACTCATTTTCTTGTCTGAAGAATATGTCTTTACTTAAGTAAGTCAACAAAAACAAAATAAGAGAAATTGTAAATCTAACCTTGAGGGATTTTGGGAATTATACATGTTTCTATTTTGCTTTAGGACAATTGAATAAACTTTGCGAAACAAGAAATTAAACTTGTCTGGCCTTAACAAAACATTCTTTACAAACTTCAGCACTCATTCAACTCCTCATATCAAGAGGGAATTTCTCATAACAAGTTTGATTCTGACAACTGAGACACTGTCATACATTTTAAAGATTTTCAAATGAAAAGACAAGGTAACCCTGTCATTCTTTACACAAGGCTGCAGGAAAGTCATGTCAGTGTTTCCAGTTACACATTGTGGCCTACAAGACCGTAGGACGGTTCTAGTAGCAGCAATATTCAGTGTCAAGTTCACTTTGAATTCAAAACTTAATTCAAGAGACAACTTTGTCAAGTTTAAATATATAATGCATTCTACTTGTTTATTAATATTCCAAAGATTCTCCCCATCACAGTTTGTTATATGTCTGTCTCACATCAGCTTGCTCCCAGGAGTCTCACTGTTGAAGTATCTCTCAGGCACCAGTTGATCTACTGCTGAATCTCTCTCTCCTCTGAAATACCAAGTGATGAAATGTTACAAGATGACAACTACATGACTACAGAAACGGATGCTGAATCTCTCTCTCCTCTGAAATACCAAGTGATGAAATGTTACAAGATGACAACTACATGACTACAGAACCAATGCTGAATCTCTCTCTCCTCTGAAATACCAAGTGATGAAATGTTACAAGATGACAACTACATGACTACAGAACCAATGCTGAATCTCTCTCTCTGAAATACCAAGTGATGAAATGTTACAAGATGACAACTACATGACTACAGAACTGATGCTGAATCTCTCTCCTCTGAAATACCAAGTGATGAAATGTTACAAGATGACAACTACATGACTACAGAACCAATGCTGAATCTCTCTCTCCTCTGAAATACCAAGTGATGAAATGTTACAAGATGACAACTACATGACTACAGAACCGATGCTGAATCTCTCTCCTCTGAAATACCAAGTGATGAAATGTTACAAGATGACAACTACATGACTACAGAACCAATGCTGAATCTCTCTCTCCTCTGAAATACCAAGTGATGAAATGTTACAAGATGACAACTACATGACTACAGAACCAATGCTGAATCTCTCTCTCCTCTGAAATACCAAGTGATGAAATGTTACAAGATGACAACTACATGACTACAGAACCAATGCTGAATCTCTCTCTCCTCTGAAATACCAAGTGATGAAATGTTACAAGATGACAACTACATGACTACAGAACCAATGCTGAATCTCTCTCCTCTGAAATACCAAGTGATGAAATGTTACAAGATGACAACTACATGACTACAGAACCAATGCTGAATCTCTCTCCTCTGAAATACCAAGTGATGAAATGTTACAAGATGACAACTACATGACTACAGAACTGATGCTGAATCTCTCTCCTCTGAAATACCAAGTGATGAAATGTTACAAGATGACAACTACATGACTACAGAACCAATGCTGAATCTCTCTCTCCTCTGAAATACCAAGTGATGAAATGTTACAAGATGACAACTACATGACTACAGAACCAATGCTGAATCTCTCTCCTCTGAAATACCAAGTGATGAAATGTTACAAGATGACAACTACATGACTACAGAACCAATGCTGAATCTCTCTCTCCTCTGAAATACCAAGTGATGAAATGTTACAAGATGACAACTACATGACTACAGAACCAATGCTGAATCTCTCTCTCCTCTGAAATACCAAGTGATGAAATGTTACAAGATGACAACTACATGACTACAGAGCCGATGCTGTATATTTTGGAACTGAAGACCAATCCAGTTTGAACATTTCACGGAGATACTGAGCTGGGTTTAAAGCTGCCTTTAACAAATTCTTCCACAATGTCAAGAAACATAAAGTTTACCATATTAATGTTTCCCAACTCTTGAAAAACAAACTCTGGTGAAACCAACAAGCAGGTTATAACGATAGTGCTGACAGACTTAAATATCACATCATCCTGATACATGTAATTGGATCAAAACTTCAGATTTTGTCAATATTGGACTCATCTCTGCATAGCAACCACACAAAGTTCCTTCCATCTGGAGCCACCAGCACAGTTAAATGCCTGGTCAGATTCACAGGTTAGCAGGACCTGATAATCATACCAACATGACCTGATAAACATACCAAAAGGAACTACAGGACCTGATAATCATGCCAACAGGACCTGATAATCATACCAACAACAGGACCTGACAATCATACCAACAACAGGACCTGATAATCATACCAACAGGACCTGACAATCATACCAACATGACCTGATAATCATACCAACAGGACCTGATAACCATACCAACAAGACCTGACCACCAGGACCTGACAATCATACCAACAGGACCTGATAATCATACCAACTTTACCTGACAATCATACCAACAGGACCTGATAATCATACCACACAACCTGATAATCATACCAACTTTACCTACTGACAATCATACCAACTTTACCTGACAATCATACCAACAGTACCTGATAATCATACCAACAGGACCTGATAATCATACCAACAGGACCTGATAATCATACCAACAGGACCTGATAATCAGACCTGATAATCATACAAACAGGACCTGACAATCAGACCTGATAATCATGCCAACAGGACCTGACAATCATGCCAACAGGACCTGACAATCATGCCAACAGGACCTGACAATCATACCAACAGGACCTGACAATCATACCAACAGGACCTGGACCTGACAATCATACCAACAGGACCTGACAATCATACCAACAGGACCTGACAATCATACCAACAGGACCTGACAATCATACCAACAGGACCCGACAATCATACCAACAGGACCTGACAAGCATACCAACAGGACCTGACAAGCATACCAACAGGACCTGACAAGACCTGATCATCATACCATAAATACACCTTTACAATACGACAGCAGCTCATCAAACCCACTAATAGTAAGATTTTAATGTTTTCCATCATATTATTACCCAAAATGTATCAGAACCATTTTACATACCTACACTGGACAGGGTTAGGGTTAGTGGCCAACATATTGTAAATTTACATGGAACTCATGTCTTGTAAGCTGAAAACATGGAACCAATCTACATACCCCACACATACAGCCAACCAGCTGAGCCCAACTATCACAAGTACATGCTGTCTACACACTCACCTCTATGGTTGGGGTCAGCGTATGGGTTATATGCAGAGCCTGTTGACCGCTGTGTTCCATTCAGACTAGCAGCATATTTCTGTCGTGGGTACGTGCTGCCATGTGAGCTACCATGTATTGACCCCTCATGGAATCTGCCGACGTTGTCATACTGTCGGCCATACGAGGCATACTCTGGAACCAGATCCCATTTACTGTTACAGCGTGGTTAATAGACAACAGGTCGTACAACAGGTTAATAGACAACAATGTCACGTAAAATCACACTCAAGAGACATAATCTGATCATGCTCGTTAATCTTAATTTTACCTCCCCACCCCAAAAAGATGATTTGCTTATCATGCTGGTTTTCTGATAGCATGTCTTTAAGTGTCTCGTGTAGAAACTCAAGAGAGAATTGCCCCATAAAGTTAAAATGTCACCCTCTTATCATGATCATAATTACTGACTACAGCATTACCTTGTCTGTGACTGGCCAGGTATTCTTTTTCTTCCTCTTCAATCAAGGTCTGGTATTTGTTGAGCAGATACAGCTTCCTCAGGGGACCTAGCAGCAGCATGAACGTCGCATTGATGAGGAGCCCCACCGCCACAGCAGCATCACGCACCTTGTACACACCGATGGACGCAACCAGACACCAGATCACCCAACATGGGATGCTAAGCACTGCAATACCCAGGATCCAGCGAGACTCGTAATGATTCTTGGACTTTTTGAATGTTGCAAAGCCAAATATAACAGACAGAGCTATAAGGAGCATGATATAAACGAGAGACAAGACGAGGCTCTCATCGTAAAAGTCATTTGGAGTGCATCTGGGCCATAGCTGGTTGTTGTAGAGGACATGAACGGTTTCTGGAGGAACGAGGATCAGCCATTCTGCATTGATGATGACCTGGACAAGGACGAGGAGGACCACCACCAGGAACAGTCCACACGGGCGACCTAGCTTGTTATATTTCACGTTGTCCATCTCCTCCTTGTCCTGAGTTCTCCAGCAGTCCAGCAACTTCACAAACAAGGAACCATAGCATAATGCATACACGAAGCCAAGACTAAACCTCCTCAGCCCACAGATCTCCGGGTTGGCGTGAGCTATGAAGGCGAAGACAAGAGCGTAGAGAAGGATGATGCCAAAACATAGGGTGTAGCCGAGGATGGATGTGCCGCCACGGTTCGGGTAGACGACCAGGAGGTATATGAACATGCATGCCGCAATGAAGCACCCAATTGCTGCAAGTGTTGCCACAATGATTGCCCAGATGTCAGTGAAACGCCCGACCACAGTGGGCACTTTGCTGACCTCCACCAGCTGGTCAGTGAGGGAGTTGTAGTAGTTGCCATCCTCCTTCAGGATGTAGATGGCGCTGGTGTAGGAGGTGGAGCTGGTGGATGCCTGGCGGGCGTAGATGTGGGTGCCAACACCATCCTGGTTGAGGCAGGTACAAGGGTTCCCAGCTGGGCACCGGGACAGTGGCACAACTCCGCTGGTATCCAGGATACCAGACCCAGTGTATTTACTTTTGTCAAGGGTCAACACACCTTGGTAAGACCCAATCTGGAACAGCAGAAGTTGGAAATGATTACCTTTTGTACCTAACATCAGTAAAACATTTGTGTCATTACAGGGGCATTTGCTAAACATTGTACCATCACCGAGCCTAATGTAAGAAGTATCACTAGCATCTGTGTATTGTTTGATGCTGCACCCCTGCTATATGAAGGTTGCCTGTATGTATGTGGGGTGGAAAATATGACACAAGGAGGTTGAGTGGTCAATGCATCTTTTAATCCTCTCAACTTGAGACAACGAAGAAGAAAACCCCCCAGGTGACCTGCTCAACAGCGAGGACGAGCACGGAGTTACATCAGTCACCACTGGCGTTCAGGTTACATGAATTAATAGGTTGAAAGACGGATACACGTGAGCGATAGTTCTGCGACCTGCCTCGGCAAAAGCGTGCTTACTTCTGCCGCATGTCGTGACGATTGTCGCAAGATAGTTTACAATTTAAAATATTCTAGTGAAAGAGGAATCGATTTGTAGCCAAATATTAGTAACTACAAAAGATATGAGGAAAATTACAAAAACAATACTGGAATTAATGATTTGTAAGTTGCAAGCTCACGGAATTTGCCAAAGATAGGCGAAGTAAACGAGCTATTTTTGGATACTTGAAACTCTCTTCACATATAGTACACTCTGGACCACACAAAACCAGTGATTAACATCATGAGCAACACCCACTGACGCTGGGTATGGTGAAACTCAGTCAACCAAGTGAACGGGTCTGACCAACCAACTTATTCCATTGCCTTGTATAACAAGAATATGATGCTGTGGAAACCCCCAAAACTCACCTTGTTGTAGTTGTACCTCTTGACACCAGCATCCCGGTAGTAGTTGAGGACGTCATAGCCGACGTCACCGTACCTCCCTTCTGTAAACTTGAAGCTGAAGGAAGTCCCACTTAGTTCCCGGGCTGGCACTGTCAGCTGAGAGTTGAGGATGCTATTGTAGATCAGCTGCCTTCTCCGATCCTCCTGGAGAGCCAAGCAGGCCGAGATGCTGAGCTGGGGAAGATTGCGACACTCTTCCAGGTTGTTCAGTCCATAGGCAGTGATGTACACAGAGATGATGGTATGGAGGATGAAGGGATCACTGGGAATCATGTCATCTGTGATCCTCTCCTGCCCGGTACAGATGCTGGAGTAATCCTTCTTCAAAGTAGCACTGAGCAGACGACACTTGTGGAGAGTCTGGTACAGCTCTTCGAACCAGTCATCGGGAATTCCATGACGGTTATTTAAGGTCAAGGACTTCATAAATGTCTTAAAGGCTTGGACTTCCTCTGACCGGATCTGCATTGTGACAGCACCACTAGCCTCGGCTTCGTACCCGTTTACAATAAACTGACTGTTGGCCCAGTAATCACTAGCCAGCCAGATGAACCGTCCGGCGAGGCCCTTGGACCTTGTGGCCTGTAGAAGGAGACGTGAGTGCTCAGGGGTTGTGAACAGAATGACCACCCTTGACCCAACCTGTTGACTAAGCTTGTCAAGGATACGCTCTGCATCTGTCAAGGTGGCTCCCACCTTCAGGCCCTCGAGGGCAGAGATACAGGCAGTTGATCCTACAGCATTGGCTTGCTGGAGAAGAGTATCCTTAGCTGCGATTCCATATGGTATAGTTGAATAGACAACACTGGCATAGTCCCAGTTGAACTGCTTCATAATCTGTAGCATGACAATAGCTTGAATGTTATCTGGAGGAACGGTCCTCAGGAAGTAGGGGTGGAACTGTTCATTGCTCAACTCAACAGTTGTCGCGCTCTGACTCAAAGTTGTAACATTCAGTGGGGACAACATACTGCTGACCGGGAGAGCTGTTGAGCTGCCATCGGCAATAAAGGCCACAATTGTTGAAGGGGGGATAACTTGTCCTTGCTGACCTGTTCCACAAAGGCCCTCTCCACTCATCAAGCTGTAGAGGTCCTGCCCAAGTCGATACTGCTGGTCGCAGGTATCCAGAGCCAGGCCTCCAAGCTGAAGTGATGTTGGGAAGCGTCGGTTCGTGTTGTTGTTCACTGACTCGATAGCGTAGAAGAAAGCCATGAGATTCTGGAACTGGAAGCCAGTGTTGATGGCACCGCAGCCGAATAAGTTCTTCGGATCATTGGAGTGTATATCTGCGACGTAGACAAGATTTAAATCATTCTGATTATCTCTCAACATGTATCGAGATGGTTGGTAGTCTGGGAAGACACACTGACACACTCCCTCTGGTTGACAGACGGATCTTTCAGTGATTTCATAGCGGATGTCCAACTTCAGATAATGAGTGTCATTATAACTGCCCACCTGCAATCAGCAAAATGGATGGAACAACTCAGTTAGAGTGTATGTTGGAAGAAATGCGTGCAGCATACACATTTTGCCATTTTTCAAGAATGTTAGGGATGTAACAAGATACACAATAGCACTGGTCAGTTTGGTATGAATTTTCTCAAAACAGATGTGTATACATAACATGCACACTTCTCAAAACATCCTTGTCGAAACTAGGTAAAACAACCTTCTCAAATGAAGAGCATTGCAAACAACACAAGTCTGCTGCAATCCGTTTGAGACAAAATGATACCAATGAATTGCAATCTAACACAAAAACAAATAGACATAAAAGAATCAAACCAACGCGGACTGCAAGAAAAACAACAGACCAACTCTAAAACAAAATTTCATAATTTGTGTCACAAAAATAAAAAAACTTGTTTACGAAACTGTCATCATTTATTTGTGCATTTTCCCATTTGTTACAAGGGTGCATTGGCAACTAAAGGAACAGCGCGAAAACCGAGATGCACATGCGTTAACGGGTTTTCAACACACTTTTGAGCTGGCAAGATGACACGGACCCCAGCTGCACAGGCAGTGCGCTGTATGTACTTAGTAATTGCAGACTTGGGTCACCCCTGTCATTTTCATCCTTGAAAAAATCATAGACTTTGTAAATAATAATGCACGTCCATCTCACTTTTCGCGCTGTTCCTTTAGTTGCCAATGTGCCCTTAAAACAAAACGCACAAATAAATGATGACAGTTTCGTAAACAAGTTTTTTATTTTTGTGACACAAATTATGCAATTTTTTCTTGAGTTGGTCTGTTGTTTTTATTGCAGTCTGCGTTGGTTTGATTCTTTTATGTCTATTTGTTTTTGTGTTAGATTGCAATTCATCGGTATCATTTTGTCTCAAACGGATTGTACACTAAAACATTGCCCAGGATGTATCTCAGTATGCTTAGAGAACCACTCATTCAATTACATGTAAGACTTGATTGTTTTCAAAGTTTAGGTCAGACCAATTTTATTTATTGTTTTACAGAAAACATAAAGGCAGGAGGAATAATAATAATAATAATAAAAACCCCAATCAAAGTAATATTCCTTCTAAATACTAAAAGCATTTTACTTTAGGCAATTTATGAAGTGTATATGGGCAAAAAAACAAATTCTTGTAAGTTTACATTTTTGGCCAATAAAAACATTAGGATTTTATTTTTTGAGCGGGGAAATTTAATTTTTATTTTATTTCTTGTTCTTGAAAAAATATGACTGGCGGGTCCGTAAAAGCAAGAAATAAAATTGGTCTGGCCTTAACAACCTCCTCTGAGGTGATTGAGGATAATAAGCAACCCCTCAACATGATACAGATAACGGATAGGTCCACAAGTTTAGTCCATATGACGATATGTCCAGAACATCTTCAACATTATCATCATATACTTGAGTACTTTGTTGTGACAAGATGTTTGAAAATGTCTGTCTTTCCTGCAATTTATTCAAAGATTGTTTCATACTTATCTCCAAAACACAAATCGTTGGCTCTGTCTTTATGACTCACACAGTAACTGTGGCTTTGTCTCTATGACTCACACAGTAACTGTGGCTTTGTCTCTATGACTCACACAGAAACTGTGGCATTGTCTCTATGACTCACACAGTAACTGTGGCATTGTCTCTATGACTCACACAGTAACTGTGGCTTTGTCTCTATGACTCACACAGTAACTGTGGCATTGTCTCTATGACTCACACAGTAACTGTGGCATTGTCTCTATGACTCACACAGTAACTGTGGCTTTGTCTCTATGACTCACACAGTAACTGTGGCTTTGTCTCTATGACTCACACAATAACTGTGGCTCTGTCTTAATGACTCATACAGTAACTGTGGCATTGTCTCTATGACTCACACAGTAACTGTGGCATTGTCTCTATGACTCACACAATAACTGGCTCTGTCTTTATGACTCACACAGTCACTGTGGCATTGTCTCTATGACTCACACAGTGACTGTGGCATTGTCTCTATGACTCACACAGTAACTGTGGCTTTGTCTCTATGACTCACACAGTAACTGTGGCTTTGTCTCTATGACTCACACAATAACTGTGGCTCTGTCTTTATGACTCACACAGTAACTGTGGCATTGTCTCTATGACTCACACAGTAACTGTGGCATTGTCTCTATGACTCACACAGTAACTGTGGCATTGTCTCTATGACTCACACAGTAACTGTGGCATTGTCTCATGACTCACACAGTAACTGTGGCATTGTCTCTATGACTCACACAGTAACTGTGGCATTGTCTCTATGACTCACACAGTAACTGTGGCATTGTCTCTATGACTCACACAGTAACTGTGGCATTGTCTCTATGACTCACACAGTAACTGTGGCTTTGTCTCTATGACTCACACAATAACTGTGGCTCTGTCTTAATGACTCACTGTAACTGTGGCATTGTCTCTATGACTCACACAGTAACTGTGGCATTGTCTCTATGACTCACACAGTAACTGGGCATTGTCTTTATGACTCACACAGTAACTGTGGCATTGTCTCTATGACTCACACAGTAACTGTGGCATTGTCTCTATGACTCACACAGTAACTGTGGCTTTGTCTCTATGACTCACACAGTAACTGTGGCTTTGTCTCTATGACTCACACAATAACTGTGGCTCTGTCTTTATGACTCACACAGTAACTGTGGCATTGTCTCTATGACTCACACAGAAACTGTGGCATTGTCTCTATGACTCACACAGTAACTGTGGCATTGTCTCTATGACTCACACAGTAACTGTGGCATTGTCTCAATGACTCACACAGTAACTGTGGCATTGTCTCTATGACTCACACAGTAACTGTGGCATTGTCTCTATGACTCACACAGTAACTGTGGCATTGTCTTTATGACTCACACAGTAACTGTGGCATTGTTTCTATGACTCACACAGTAACTGTGGCATTGTCTCTATGACTCACACAGTAACTGTGGCTTTGTCTCTATGACTCACACAGTAACTGTGGCATTGTCTCTATGACTCACACAGTAACTGTGGCATTGTCTCTATGACTCACACAGTAACTGTGGCTTTGTCTCTATGACTCACACAGTAACTGTGGTGCATGGTGATAACAAGAACAGACTTCTTTATCTACACACATTTCTGGTGTCCCTGCCGTGATGTTGCTGGAATATTGCTAAAAGCGGCGTAATTATAACTCAGTCAGTCAGTCAATTATTTACACAGTTTCCATACACAGTTTCCACACACTGGCATTATTAGCAAATCAATATTTCAGTGGGTGAGTGAGTTCCATGTGGCTTTAACAATATATATGACTTAACAGAAAGAATGGTACTTAGGTACATGGCACTACTTTACACCAAACAGCTGTATATGATGTGTGCTACTTACGTTCTTATAGACATATCCCGGCCCTACAGGGTTGCGGACTGGCTCATAGATGTGATAGCCGCGGTCACTCTCCCCTCCATTTGTGAAATAGAACGGTTGCCTTGTGGCATCCTCAAATCTTGCATTCTGTTTGATATTGCGGTAGATCCTCTGTCTCCTCTCACCGCTGTTCCTGAAGAGGTTGCAAGCAAAGCCGTAGTCAGCACCGCACACCTCGGCCACAGCATAATGGATCCCCAGAGCTGCTGAAAACACTGCATTCACCACATAGAGAACATACGGATCCTGTATGTAGCCGTTAGCTCGGGGGATGCCACGATTACTTGCAGTACAAGGCTTGGAAAACTCTGATGTTGGGTTGTTGAGGTAGCAGTCATGAATCTCCTGGAAGAATTCATCAAACCATGGATTGTCTTTGCTATTGGAAGGGGTCTTTGATTCCAGGTACTGATCAAACCCAGGCAAATCTGCTGTTTCCACATCAAACGTCACAGCTTTCCTGTCCTGAATCAGTCTGTCAAGCCCATCCAGGAGGTCAATATCCATGCCCCACTTGTCTGTCCCGATAAAAAAATAATTTCCTCGAATCTTGTCATCATCTTCTGCAGCTAAGAGGATAGCACGTGGATCATCTACAAACAGTATGACCACCTTCGCATTAATGTTTCCCGCTATCTTTTCAAGTGTCATGGATGCTTCAGACCGGAACACAGTACCGTTCCTACCTATGATAATGTTTTGTGACACGCAGATACGATTCAAGTATGCAAGACGCAGGAACTCATCTTTACCCTTTTCACCTACACTGTCAAATGTGCTGATCACCTGAACATTGTCAATCTTAAACCTCTTCAAGTAGGAGATGATGGCTCTGGCTTGTTTATCATCAGCTGGAACCGTACGCAGAAAGTACCGATGAGACCGGGAATCCCGGAGCTCCAAGCTGGTTGCCCCATAACTGATCTGAGGGATGGACAGACTGTTGAGAACGTCAGCAACTCTGATTGATGCCTTGGTTTCAAATGTGCCAATATAAACATCAAAGTTTTTGGGGTTGATGGTTTCACCATCCTTCTTCAGATTAATATTGCCGCTGTGGATGTTGGCTACAAGATTGGCAGCACGTGTTGGGCTCTGACAGACATCCAGACCGATGGCGCCAATACCAATCCCAGTGAGCTTGCCTTCAAAGATTCCTTGCTTCTTGTTGACATACTCAACAGCATAGTTGAATGCTTCCAGGAGCTCAAAGCCGTGTTTCGTGTTGATGTCTCCACACGTGAAGGGTGTGGCACCTTTCTTGTGTACATCAAACAAACCTACGGAGAAAATATTTAGAATAAATGTCATGCTGTTCAACTAGTTTCTCGTCCTGTTTCAAACAGTTTTAAATTTATTTGATCCTAATAAGCTTTATAAATTGACAAATATGATCACAATGACACTAAACCAGCAAAATAACTATGTGGAATTAATAATACACAATTCATAATTGATAATTAAATCTGTCCATTTATATTGAATTGTTCACAAGCGCCATGAGTTGTGCGTCTCAACAGGGTCATCCATTGTGTTCTGCACCACATTTCACACCATTTCGAACTTTTGTGTGCGAGGTATATTTCTGGACTGTGTTGCACATGGTTTTAGTTTCAGTTTAATGCAAATTGCAAAACAGAATTCACTCAGCAGTAACATGTGACATCTCAACTAATCTGGCTCCAAGTGACCCCACTAAAGTGATGTGATCTCAACTAACCTGGCCCCAGGTGACCCCAGTAAACTGATGTGATCTCAACTAATCTGGCCCCAGGTGACCCTACTAAACTGATGTGATCTCAACTAATCTGGCCCCAAGGTGACCCCACTAAACTGATGTGATCTCAACTAATCTGGCCTCAAGGTGACCCCACTAAACTGATGTGATCTCAACTAATCTGGCCCCAGGTGACCCCACTAAACTGATGTGATCTCAACTAATCTGGCCCAAGGTGACCCCATTAAACTGATGTGATCTCAACTAATCTGGCCCCAAGTGACCCCACTAAAACTGATGTGATCTCAACTAATCTGGCCCCAAGTGACCCCACTAAAGTGATGTGATCTCAACTAATCTGGCCCAAGGTGACCCCATTAAACTGATGTGATCTCAACTAATCTGGTCCCAGGTGACCCTACTAAACTAATCTGGCCCCAAGTTACCCCACTAAAGTGATGTGATCTCAACTAATCTGGCCCTAGGTGACCCCACTAAAACTGATGTGATCTCAACTAATCTGGCCCAAGGTGACCCCATTAAACTGATGTGATCTCAACTAATCTGGCCCCAGGTGACCCCACTAAACTAATCTGGCCTCATGAGACCCCACTTAAAGTGATGTGATCTCAACTAATCTGGCCCCAAGTGACCCCACTAAACTGATCTAATAATGCTTTGACAGAAATGACTTCACTTGAACTGCCACAATCTCAACTGACCTGGGCCCCAATATGACCCAAGTTGACCTCACATTGCTGTGATCTGAGCTTGACCTCATGTAACCTGACATTTCCTGTCCCCCATTTTAACTCTTCAGTGATGTCAAACAAAGGGAGGCAACTCACCAACAAGGTTGAAGACGCCATTGATGTAGGTGAAATCATCAAAGTTGTTGGCCGACCTCTGGCACGCAAGACAGGTTGAGTCGCATGCTGACTTCACTGAACGGAACTTTAACTGAAGATTCCGTTCATCCACCAGAGAGAGACTTGTGCCATTGTAGGACCCCACCTGTAGGAGTTAGCACAGTACTGTAGTCAGCTGTCATCAGTCGTCCAATACATACATAATCTTTAGTCTCATGGCAATATATGAACTTAAAACCTGGTCATAGAATTAGTATAATAGTAAGCAGGTATTTTCATCTTGCACCATAATTTGTTTCTATGCAATAGATCAGTGTCTATTCTAGAACTGAAAATCTGGGGAAGGGGAGGGAGGAGGAGGAGAGAAAGAAAGTGAAAGTGACCACCCATTACGTAAAAAAGAGGGAGGGAGTGGAAAACGTGTGTGTGTGGGGGGAAGAGAACCAGTATTACTTCTTATAAAATAATGTACCTGTAGCCTCATGTGAATATGGGATAACAAACAATATGCTTAGAGTTTTTAATCTAAGCTTTCAATTTATTAATTAGTCAAATCATAATCTTATTGAAAAGTTTGATCTACTTTCATACTGAAGTGAATGGAATTTCGTTTCCCCACAGTGCCGATAATGGATTTAACAAAGGGATGTTACTCTGTCGTGTTTTCCTGTTGTTATGGATTGAACTAGACTTTTACGTATGTTTTTTTAAAGGTAGGTAGGAATAAAATTACCATACGCGATAGTTTGCGCTATGCTGTTTTACTGAGGGGTGATTCGATAATTATCAGCGTGTTCTAGAATAGACACTGATAGATTAGAACATGATTAGATTCAGATTAGATTAGAAGTGATTGGATTCAGTTACATCACAGAGAGAAAACCAAGGTGATGAAGGTTTATTTTCTCTCACTGACATTTACTACTTTGTGAAACTACAGGCACAAACATGATGCTCATAATGCAGAAAGAATTAACACCCATAATAAGTGGATCCTGCCATAACAAGGGGAGATAATTCTGTATTGCAAATGACATGATGTCATACGACCACTTGGGCCTCCTCTACTCTGTACGTTATCAGTCAAACGTTGACTGGGGATGATTCTTACCTGAACCTGAGAACCATCTTCCAGGAACTGCTGAATGGTGTACCCTCGATCTGCCTCTCTGTTGATAAAGCGGAAGAAGTCACCCACCACATCGGTGAAGTTCATAGCATCCATATATGCCATGATTTTCTCGTATGTATCAGCACTGTTAGTGAAGTTCCTACAGACGCCAGGCTGGCTGCCACACTTCTCCTCAAGTGTACGCTTTACTCCTTCAGCAATAGCGTATACAGCGTTCATGGTCGACAAGACTCGCAGGTCTTGGACGAAATCAGATTGTGTAACACTGGCGTAATTCTGGCCACAGTTAACATTGAAGCGGAATGTTCCGGGTAGGTTGCATTGATAGCGTTCCTCATAGTACTCTCTGAACCAAGGATTGGGGTTAGTCATAGTAGGCCTCTTACTTCCAAGGTAGGTCGTGAACGCAGGCACTGGGGGGAGAATTGAAGTTGAATGTTATAGAGTTGAGGACTGTTTGATTGATAGTCAGCTGCAGTCGAGTGATATCAGACGGGAGGGTCCAGCGTCTGTTTGCGATGAAAACGAAATGGTTGGTCGGATATAATCTTTGTTTTGCACGGAGCAGTTCAGAAATGTAGGAATCTGGTTCTGTGAATACAACAACAACTTGTGTTGTGGATTCATTTATTGATCTGAGGATTAACTCCATACTGCCATCAGTATCGAACTCATAGGAAGCGAGGAGGCACACACCTTCATCGTTAGCAAGTTTACGGAATTCGTCCCTTGACTCTCTACTGCTGAAATCAGGTGCGTTCAGAGTGATGACGTAATTAAACCCTAACTGCTTCGTAAGCTTGGCCATGGCTTTTGCAACATGCATATCAGATTTGACTGTACGGAAGAAAGTGGAAAACCGTTCCTTGGTATTCAGCAGAGGTGCTGTAGCTGCAGGGCTGACGATGGGAACACCAATGCGGCTAAGGATATCCGAGACCTCAATGGTGCTCTTGCTGTCATAACTCATCCAGGACAGAAAGTCCTGGGTCCTGATGTTCATCATGTTGCTGTCCTGTAGCATCAGCTGACCAGAGTAGATGTTGTTGACTAAAGCCTTGGACCTTGAGGGGCTGCTGCAGCTATCCAACAGTAGACCGCCCAGGCGGACATTGTTGAACATGGACCCACTGTTGATCAGCTGGAGGGCATAGGCGAAGGCTTCCGTGTACTGAAATCCATTGTGTACACGCATCTTTCCACAAGTGAAACGTGTCAGACCTCCCATGTGGATATCGAAAATGGCAGGGATGATGATGTCACCGTCAATATACTGGTACTTCATTTCCTGGTAGATGTACAGACATTCAATGCAGGTCCCAGGACACATGGACATAGCACTGGAAGGGACCATTCCTCCATTCAACAGGGCACTGATGCTCTCAGTGTAGCCATATGTCTCTGGATTGAATTCTCCCATCTACAAAAGAACAAATAAAGGTATGATGAGAAAACTAAGGAAAAAAATAGATACATACAATGACAACTAACCAAAAGCAGAACACACATCACTGGTGCAGGTGTTATGGTTACCGAAGCAGGCCAAACAACTCACATTGCTGAACAATCTTAAATAACGTTTAACATAGTTAACACTTCATTAATAAGATTATACAGCCAATTAACTATTCATTTATTTTAAAATAGAATATTGTCACTGTTTTGGTAAATGTATAAACTGTAGTTCATACGTAGCAAAATTCTTAGAAAATGTCTTGGTAAATATTACCATACCACCTGAATTAATGCAGTTCTCAGATGTTTACATACAAATATATAACCATATCTGGAGTGAACTGGGATTTGAACCCATAATCATAGGCTTCTGGCACAAACAAGGGAGGTAACTTTGCACAATGAATATTGGCAACTTTCATCACTGGCACTCAGTGATTTTGAATGGTTTCAGGATTTTGAAAAGCGGATATATGTCCACCTTTCCCCCACCTGTGAACATGCTGAATGTGTATACTACATCAGTAAATATGTTTGTTTAAAAGTGTACAAATGTAAAACTGAAAACAGATTGTCTGGCTACCCCTAATGACTGCTGCAGTCCCTATTTGGTGATTGCACATTATGGTGTACTTACAAGCATATAGCCAATGTTCCGTCGGTAGTTGTACACGTCGATCATGACGTTACCCTCATAGCCAATGAATGCAAAGTCTGTTGGTGGGTTTGATCCTTGAAGACTGAACCTTGCAGCTCGGATATTCTCAAACAAACGGTTTCCGCGTGTTCCTGAGCTTGTGAAGTTGCCGCAATACGCCACTGTAGTTGGGACCGCAGTATTCTGTCAAGGTTGAATGGAGTCCAGTAGCTACTGCATACACTGAGTTGATCACAAAGATGCTTTCTTCAGTAAGCTCAAAAGTTGGTGCTTGAGTAATAGGTGTGTTGCGATCTGCACATAGCGCTGCTTTTCCGTTAGGATTTTGAGGTCCGATGTAACAGTCAAACAAGTTCTCATACCATTCAGTGAACCAAGGGTTTCGCTGGTTACTATCTACTCTCAGACTGCTGAGGTAGGTGCTGAAAAATGTCAGGTCAGGGACACGCCATTTAAGTGAGATGACACCATCAGCAGCTTCCTCCAAACCTCGAACCAATTTCTGTTTCCTCCCAAATGGAGAATTAGCAAGGATGACAAACTCTCCAGTTGCATTTGAACTGATCATGTTTTCAAGCAAGCCTCTGTACTGACTTTCATGAGCAATGACGAGAACTGGTTTGACCATTGGTCGGGTTCGGAGACGGGTGAAGATATCACTTCCGTAACTGTGACTTGCGACAACACAAATACGATGTGCAGCTGCCATTTTCTTGAACACTTCATTTCCATTTAATGAGAAAGCATCCCCCTCGACATACACAGTTTGAACAAAGTTCCAGCCCTGTTTCTTTAAGATATTGATGATGGCTGCCATTTCCTCATCGATTCCAGGATGTACTCTTAGAAAGTAGGGGTATTTTCTACGGTCAGACAACACACTTGATGCACTGGAGTACCCCAACACTGGCCTCTTCACATCATTCATCAAGTCAGCAATGGGAATTGTCAAGCCTGAGGTGTGTGCAGCAACATAAGCATCAACATTTCGAGGGTCTAGAGTGTTCCCGGCAGAATCTTTCACAACAAGTGTGCCTCTTTGAACATCTGAGATGAAGTTTCTAGACAGCGTTCGGCTCTTACAGTCGTCAATACCCAGACCGCCGAGACTGACATCTCTGAGGAACTGAGGATTGACGGCCTTGAACCTGCGGGGAACTTCTCTCAACGCGTAGACCATGGCTTCCGTGTACTGCACTCCTGACCGGGCATTCAGGTCCATTGCTCCACAGGAGTACTGCCCCTCTCCAGGGTTGTGCACACTGAAGATGCCATTGAGGATGATGTCTCCATCAATGTAGAGATACTTGGTGGTGGAAGGCATGCCCAGGCAGGGAGTACATCCAGCCTGTGGGCAGGGAGAAGGTGGCAGGGGGGTCACTGCATTGTCACGAGTAAGGTCGTACATCTTCACTTGATCCATGTTCATAGACAGAATACCATTGATCCAAGATCCTACCTGCAAGCATAGAACATAATGAAGACAAGCCTCAAATGTGGAAAACAATCAATGTTTCTGTTTTCATCATGTATTTCATAGTAAACAGCATAAGCAATCATTAATCAGATGTTGAGGAAGACATCAGTAGAAATCAAAAAATTATTCCCAATAAGTTTCTCGACAAAACAAAGATGTGTCATACTTAATCAGAAAATGACAACAAAGCAACAATAAACATATCTTACATACCCTTCTGAACTTGAATCCTGGGCTATCCCCACCGACTGGTGCATCGTTGAAGTTCCAAACATCATAGGCAGGGTTAACGATGTCACCATTTTCATTGTAGCGGACCTTAGCTGCTGAGAAGTAAGGTGCGTACTGGTCAGAAGCCAGACTGGGCACCCGCTCCTCTTTTCCGTACGTGAAGTTCACCTTCATCAGGTAGTTCTCAAAGAAAGTCTTCGAGGTCATGCTGCGGAGGGCAGAGCATGACGTGTTCGCTTCAGCTCCCACGCACATTGCCTTCTGTGCATTACGGAGAGCAACAGCATAGGTATACACTGCATGTACTGCTGGTTCTACAAATCGGTCCTGGATGAAAGATTCGCGTTTCTGGCTCTCTGTTTGGATTTTGCTGCTGCAGGGTGTGGGGAACTGAGCGTTGTTAATTGTTGGGAAGGAACACTCGTACTGTTCACTGTACCATTCTTGGAACCATGGATTTTCTGCTGATGGATTGTTTTCATTTATTCTTACCCAGTGATCTTCAAATTCCACAATATATCTGGATGTAGGTACAATGGAAATAATTCCACGAGGGTATTTATTTGTTCCAAATTGTTTGGTTAGTGATATACTGTCTGTGAACACCCACTGCAGATTACCCATGTTAGCATATGCAGCTGTATTGCTTCGCTCAAGGAGAGCATACGCTACTGAGGGTGTACCGAAATACAGGACTCCTACTGTCTTAGTGAGGAGCAGACGGTCTAAGACAGCGTCGATGGTGACGTCCTGGGTGTCGGATGGAGATGTGGAGATGGCAGCAGTCAAACAGATACCAGCAGTCACCAAGCGAGGGCGTATTGCTTCGTAAGACTGGCGGCCATGAGAGTTGTCAGTGTAAACTATGCTGATATACTTCCAGTTGAATTTCTTGATAGCTTCAATAAGCACCTGGAATAAACATTCACATGAGTAATCATATCATTACTCAGGACATTTGCATGACAAAAGGGTAACAGATTTACACAATTACTGGTTTGTTAATGTAGATGGTACCATGGTTAGATCATGACATTACCCCAGTTTCTCACTACTTACATCCATGGAGTGCTAGATCTAACATTACCCCAGTTTCTCACTACTTACATCCATGGAGTGCTAGAATCTGATATTACCCCAGTTTCTCACTACTTACATCCATGAGTGCTAGATCTGACATTACCCCAGTTTCTCACTACTTACATCCATGAGTGCTAGATCTGACATTACCCCAGTTTCTCTATACTTACATCCATGGAGTGCTAGATCTAACATTACCCCAGTTTCTCACTACTTACATCCATGAGTGCTAGATCTAACATTACCCCAGTTTCTCACTACTTACATCCATGAGTGCTAGATCTGACATTACCCCAGTTTCTCACTACTTACATCCATGAGTGCTAGATCTAACATTACCCCAGTTTCTCACTACTTACATCCATGAGTGCTAGATCTAACATTACCCCAGTTTCTCACTACTTATATCCATGAGTGCTAGATCTAACATTACCCTAGTTTCTCACTACTTACATCCATGAGTGCTAGATCTAACATTACCCCAGTTTCTCACTACTTACATCCATGAGTGCTAGATCTAACATTACCCCAGTTTCTCTATACTTACAACCATGATTGCTAGATCTAACATTACCCCAGTTTCTCACTACTTACATCCATGAGTGCTAGATCTACCATTACCCCAGTTTCTCACTACTTACATCCATGGAGTGCTAGATCTTACTGACATTACCCCAGTTTCTCACTACTTACATCCATGAGTGCTAGATCTAACATTACCCCAGTTTCTCACTACTTACATCCATGGAGTGCTAGATCTTACTGACATTACCCCAGTTTCTCACTACTTACATCCATGAGTGCTAGATCTAACATTACCCCAGTTTCTCACTACTTACATCCATGAGTGCTAGATCTAACATTACCCCAGTTTCTCACTACTTACATCCATGAGTGCTAGATCTAACATTACCCCAGTTTCTCACTACTTACATCCATGGAGTGCTAGATCTAACATTACCCCAGTTTCTCACTACTTACATCCATGAGTGCTAGATCTAACATTACCCCAGTTTCTCACTACTTACATCCATGAGTGCTAGATCTAACATTACCCCAGTTTCTCACTACTTACATCCATGAGTGCTAGATCTAAGATTACCCCAGTTTCTCTATACTTACAACCATGATTGCTAGATCTAACATTACCCCAGTTTCTCACTACTTACATCCATGAGTGCTAGATCTAACATTACCCCAGTTTCTCACTACTTATATCCATGAGTGCTAGATCTAACATTACCCCAGTTTCTCACTACTTACATCCATGAGTGCTAGATCTAACATTACCCCAGTTTCTCACTACTTATATCCATGAGTGCTAGATCTAAGATTACCCCAGTTTCTCACTACTTACATCCATGAGTGCTAGATCTAACATTACCCCAGTTTCTCACTACTTATATCCATGAGTGCTAGATCTAACATTACCCCAGTTTCTCACTACTTACATCCATGAGTGCTAGATCTAAGATTACCCCAGTTTCTCTATACTTACAACCATGATTGCTAGATCTAACATTACCCCAGTTTCTCACTACTTACATCCATGAGTGCTAGATCTAACATTACCCCAGTTTCTCACTACTTATATCCATGAGTGCTAGATCTAACATTACCCCAGTTTCTCACTACTTACATCCATGAGTGCTAGATCTAACATTACCCCAGTTTCTCACTACTTATATCCATGAGTGCTAGATCTAACATTACCCCAGTTTCTCACTACTTACATCCATGAGTGCTAGATCTAACATTACCCCAGTTTCTCACTACTTATATCCATGAGTGCTAGATCTAACATTACCCCAGTTTCTCACTACTTACATCCATGAGTGCTAGATCTAACATTACCCCAGTTTCTCACTACTTATATCCATGAGTGCTAGATCTAACATTACCCCAGTTTCTCACTACTTACATCCATGAGTGCTAGATCTAACATTACCCCAGTTTCTCACTACTTATATCCATGAGTGCTAGATCTAACATTACACCAGTTTCTCACTACTTACATCCATGAGTGCTAGATCTAAGATTACCCCAGTTTCTCACTACTTACATCCATGAGTGCTAGATCTAACATTACCCCAGTTTCTCACTACTCACATCCATGAGTGCTAGATCTAAGATTACCCCAGTTTCTCTATACTTACAACCATGATTGCTAGATCTAACATTACCCCAGTTTCTCACTACTTACATCCATGAGTGCTAGATCTACCATTACCCCAGTTTCTCACTACTTACATCCATGGAGTGCTAGATCTTACTGACATTACCCTAGTTTCTCACTACTTACATCCATGGAGTGCTAGATCTTACTGACATTACCCCAGTTTCTCACTACTTACATCCATGGAGTGCTAGATCTTACTGACATTACCCCAGTTTCTCACTACTTACATCCATGAGTGGTCCGTCTGGGGGGATTGTCCTCATGAAGGTGGGGTACAGCTGGGCACTGCTCAGCTCAGGGGCAGTGGCCATGAAGGACACCACAGGGATGTTGAAGTTTTGGGCTAAGTTGGATACTTCCTTACTTGCATCGCTGTCTGAAGCCCCGACAATACCTGGTGGTGGAGCAATCATATATTGTAGTTACATCAAATCTTCAGTGAAGTTTGTAAATTCTTCATACTGTAATGGGTATGTATTCTGTCTAAAAATGTATAAAGGAAAACTTGGGGGTTTGTCGTAAAGGGATTTAAATCAATGTTATAATAACATCACCAGCAACACTAATTTATAGAACAAAGAACAACAATATCCATTGACATTTTAAACTAAATGCTCTTATTTTCTATTGTTAGCAAAGTATTAACAGTGCAGTTGTGCTAACATCTATTTTTTAGAGTTTTCCTATTTGGTTTATGATGCTTAAGTCATACATTATGCACATCTGTGCCCCGCTTCACAAAGCTATCGAAGTGCTATGACTGTTGTAAGTCTATGCTACAGTATAGGCGGTACGACAGTTGTAAGTCTATGCTACAGTATAGGCGGTACGACAGTTGTAGCGCTACGATAGCTTTGTGAAACGGGGCCCAGTACCTTAAGTCATACCTCAAAATTATGTTCCTTTGAAAATGAGAAAAATAAATACTCAGTATAATATACATGCCAAAAACCAACTCTGCTATTTCTGCCCAAGTTCAATTACATAAAAAAGCATAACAAGAGATGAATAGGATCTATCTTGTGTATAATGTTTGTGGAGACTTGTGTGTACTCTGTGTAGAGTGAGAGGGTGAGTTTGAGTTTAGATTGACGCCAAAATCAGCAATGTTCAAGCTATATGGCAGCTGTCTGTAAATAATTGAGTCTGGACCAGACAATCCAGTGATCAACAGCATGAGCATTGATCTGTGCAATTCGGAACCGAAGACATGTGGTCAACCAAGTCAGTGAGCCTGACCATCCAATCCCATTAGTCGCCTCTTATGACAAGCATGGGTTACTGAAGATCAATTCTAGCCCGGATCTTCACAGGTGTAATCTGTGTAGAGAATGATGGTGGAATTACCTAGAGTGATTCCTGAAGTTGTCTGGTTACAGGCCCGGGAGTTGGAGGAGAACTGGGGATAGAAGTTCTGCGCTGCTGACAGCGCCCCCTCACTCCAGCCGCAGTAGTCACGGATGTTCATACCTGCAAATAGGGACAAGCATCACAGATCAATATCATACTGGAACGTCAGTACAGTCTGCAACTTTAGTCACTGGTCCACAGTCGGAGTCTAGTAAAGACTGTTAAGAATATAACATAGCATATAACCCCCTATAATTGTTGCCAATACATAACCATAATAATTTCAAACCAGTCAACCCCAAATCCTTGCGTAGGGACTGAGAGTGTGGTCTGATATTTGTTTCAAGAGTTGGCAGTGGCTATGGTCTGATACTTGTTTCAAGAGTTGGCAGTGGCTATGGTCTGATACTTGTTTCAAGAGTTGGCAGTGGCTGTGGTCTGATACTTGTTTCAAGAGTTGGCAGTGGCTGTGGTCTGATACTTGTTTCAAGAGTTGGCAGTGGCTGTGGTCTGATACTTGTTTCAAGAGTTGGCAGTGGCTGTGGTCTGATACTTGTTTCAAGAGTTGGCAGTGGCTATGGTCTGATACTTGTTTCAAGAGTTAGCAGTGGCTGTGGTCTGATACTTGTTTCAAGAGTTGGCAGTGGCTATGGTCAGATACTTGTTTCAAGAGTTGGCAGTGGCTGTGGTCTGATACTTGTTTCAAGAGTTGGCAGTGGCTATGGTCTGATACTTGTTTCAAGAGTTGGCAGTGGCTGTGGTCTGATACTTGTTTCAAGAGTTGGCAGTGGCTATGGTCTGATACTTGTTTCAAGAGTTAGCAGTGGCTGTGGTCTGATACTTGTTTCAAGAGTTGGCAATGGCTGTGGTCTGATACTTGTTTCAAGAGTTGGCAGTGGCTGTGGTCTGATACTTGTTTCAAGAGTTAGCAGTGGCTGTGGTCTGATACTTGTTTCAAGAGTTGGCAGTGGCTGTGGTCTGATACTTGTTTCAAGAGTTGGCAGTGGCTATGGTCTGATACTTGTTTCAAGAGTTAGCAGTGGCTATGGTCTGATACTTGTTTCAAGAGTTAGCAGTGGCTGTGGTCTGATACTTGTTTCAAGAGTTGGCAATGGCTGTGGTCTGATACTTGTTTCAAGAGTTGGCAGTGGCTGTGGTCTGATACTTGTTTCAAGAGTTAGCAGTGGCTGTGGTCTGATACTTGTTTCAAGAGTTAGCAGTGGCTGTGGTCTGATACTTGTTTCAAGAGTTGGCAGTGGTTATGGTCTGAAACTTGTTTCAATAGTTGGCAATGGCTGTGGTCTGATACTTGTTTCAAGAGTTGGCAATGGCTGTGGTCTGATACTTGTTTCAAGAGTTGGCAGTGGCTATGGTCAGATACTTGTTTCAAGAGTTGGCAGTGGCTATGGTCTGATACTTGTTTCAAGAGTTGGCAGTGGCTGTGGTCTGATACTTGTTTCAAGAGTTGGCAGTGGCTATGGTCTGATACTTGTTTCAAGAGTTGGCAGTGGCTATGGTCTGATACTTGTTTCAAGAGTTGGCAGTGGTTATGGTCTGAAACTTGTTTCAATAGTTGGCAATGGCTGTGGTCTGATACTTGTTTCAAGAGTTGGCAATGGCTGTGGTCTGATACTTGTTTCAAGAGTTGGCAGTGGCTGTGGTCTGAAACTTGTTTCAAGAGTTGGCAGTGGCTATGGTCTGATTCTTGAAGTGTTCGACAGAAAGCTGTTGGCATAGCACTCACAATAAATGTCAATATTTCTGACAATAAGACAACTGAAGATGTAACTACTCACCTAACTTGATGCCAGGGATGTAAGTATTGGTGAGGTTTTCACCGTTCAGCTTCTGGTCCTTCTTGTTGATCAGATCCAGCGCCCACCGGATTGCTTCATAGGCCTGCATATCTGAACACAGACAAACATTCACTGCAATTGCAACAAATATATACATAACAGACAGGTAGACAGGAAGACTAGTCCTACAGACAGGTAGACAGGATGACTAGTCCTACAGACAGGTAGACAGAACGACTAGTCCTACAGACAGGTAGACAGGATGACTAGTCCTACAGACAGGTAGACAGGATGACTAGTCCTACAGACAGGTAGACATGATGACTAGTCCTACAGACAGGTAAATACAATGACCGATAAACATGATGAATTTAAACATTTAACAATAGATATTCCAGAAATTGCAGAGTGAATTTTTTTCATCACCTCAACAATTAATCACAGCACACAACTGCAGAAATTCTGCCAAGCCATCTGTTATACACGCTAAAACAGGACTAATCATAGCCTTGTGAGTTTATGTTAGAAGCACTCATCAACATTTCTGCAAAATAACAACAGTCTCTTAATAATCAAACTTACTCAAACAAGCAGGAGATAAACATTTTGATCAATGTTCCCCACAATGACATGATAAGGATATGGCAAAACACATTCATCCAAGTCACAGTGAGTGAGTGAGTGAGTTTAGTGTTTCGCCGCAATCAGCAATATTCATATCTATTAGAAAATAATGAGTGGACCAAACAATCCAGTGATCAACAGCATGGACTAGTCATTGTGCCTACCTGTCTGTAGGAGAAGTCAGCAAGTCTGACCACCCAATCCCGTTAGTCGCCTCTTATGATAAGCATGAGTTACTGAAGACCAATTCTAACCCGATCTTCATGGGTATCCAAGTCACAGAGTATGACCGAACGAGCCATGTACTCAGTTTGTACAGCAAGGGTAGGTTATTGTAAACTTATTCTAAATCAGAACACTTTGGTTTAGGTTTCCACAGTCAAATACTTACAGAATTCTGTAATATTTACAGTGACAAGAGTCATTTAGACAAATTAGTTTGTACTACTGTTATCTCGACAATGGTAATGAGGTATGTCATGAATGCTAACTATCTGTTAATCATATAAACCCTGATACATTGCTAAATCTTGTTGCTAACTGACAATTCTGAGGAGTGCTAATAATCATAGCTATTAACTGATTTCAAAAACAGTATCAATGATTCAGAGCTACAGACAACTTTGGGTCATTGAGTTGTGTACTCACTTCTGTTCATCTCAATTGGGTATCCTGGATAATAACCTAATAAACTTTACCCACCTCACTCAAACTCAATTGGGTATTTTGCCATTTCCATTAATTGTTAAAATATAATAAAGTTTAAATGTTGGTTTATGTGTTTGTTATTTATATTTGATTTGTAATATATGAAACGATAAGGAAGACTAGTACTGCAAATTGCCAATTTAATGTGTTGAAATAAAACCTCTCAATATACCACAGTTATTTTATCTATCCACTGGTACGTAAGCTACAATTTGACATTTTTGTCTGTATGCATATAAAATCAAATTTATTGAGTATTTACAAAAATTCAAGCGTACTAGTAAGCAATAGACGTAATTGGAATTGAGTTTTCACATAAATATTTGCGTAATTTACAGCAGATACACAGCATATCTGTACCTCTGATGATTTTACCATAAATTGTAACTGCCACTGTCATGCCTATATATCAATTAACTGGTCCCATCTGATGTATTGGGAATCTCTTCTATTCTCTTCATCATTTTCATCACACATGAAAGATGTCTCACCTGAAGTAATCTTTCCACAGCCAAATCCATTTGTTCCTTCTTCATGCATCGAAAAGACCCCTCCAATGATAGCATCAGCACCGGACTGTATGGACGCCTGTGACTTGGCGGGATCACAGCTTTGTCGACTCAGCCCTTGACTCGCGACCAGCGTCAGACAGGTCACTGTCATCACCAGGGCTCCATATAGTGAAACCATTTTTCAGCCACTGAGAAAACAAATTGAAATTATGGAATCATAAATTGTTTTAGCAATTAGAAAAAAATATATATATGCAGTTTACTGTGCTTTGGACAAACTATTCTATACATTTTCAAAGAACATTCTTCCTTTATAAAATATTGAAAACAGCACACCCAACATAACAAACTAAATTCTTCACACAGAACAGCATGTATAGCAAAGCCTTTGTTGTTGGAAATCAGCTTCTGTGCAACTACATATTAAGAAAGTAATATTCAGTATTAAAAATGAAAGTCAAAGAGTCCTTTCATACAAATCTAACATTGTCAAGATTTAGGGGGATCCTACAAAAAAGACTATAGGAGAAATTTTCAAGGACCTTAGTTTTCTTATTTCAACACTGTAATCATGATTATTTTGCAGCAACAATACTTCTTGAAATGAGATTCTATAACTATGGTCAGGTATTGCATTGTAGGTAGTTTCTTTTGATATTACAAAGAACATCCTCTTGAAATGATGTTATTTTGCGAACCAAAACCTAAAAAATAAATAGGCCTATCTTTAAATAATATGTCTTGGGTGTCAACCATAATCCAATATGGTGAAAGGTAGCATTTTTTTGAAAGTGTGAAAATGTATGTAGAATTATTTTCCTTGTGATTATCAGATGGTCATGGAATAACTGTTATCAATTTAAAAAATTAGATGGGTATTTTAAGTGCTTAACATCATGAGGTCAAATTGGAATTTCAAACTTGCCTGTATACCTATGATGGGTTATGTAGTGAGTTACATACAGAAACGTGCAAACTGAAAACGTAAACACTACAGAATTTTCGTTAATTATTCGCCGATTCCACAAAGTCAAATAACAAAATGCAGCTCCGAATTCAAATTCTAAAAAATATTTACAACTGACATGATCATAATAACATATAGACACATCATATTTACCCAGTGATTACACTCGTATGCCCCTCCCGAACCCATTACCTTGCACAGGTAGGCTACCTGTTTCTGTAGACCTCATTCATAATTGCCATTACAAAATACAACCACCATATAATTAATTACCTTATTTTCACTCTGACATTAAATCCAGAAACTGGGACCAAACGGTCCGATTGAATCCGAAGAACTGCTGCCTCCTTTTTGACGTTAATACTTGGATATCCTTTACGTTCCACCCGCAAACCGGCCCAGCGATTTTGGCCCTTCCCCGATAAAACAGGTTGTGAGCTGGGTGTAGAATGCTCTATGATTGCATCCAGAAATAACCTGCCCATGCTGTTGACAATATCGGCTCATTATACCGTGGTTTCCCGGTTCTCAAACCAGTCCGACAAGTTCCCGTCTATTTTTAGCCGACGTCAAGGGATGGCAGAAATGTTGTTCCGGTTGAAGGGGACGTTACTCTCAATTTTCTGCACAAAGACTCTACCATCAGCCGCTAACAAAAAACCTCACTACGACTCGGAACACTTTTGTATATGAGATGCTTCTTTTACACAAATACATATTGGACAAACTGGAACATCAACAATGTTGTTGTCGAGATGATTTGAAACTAATATTGTGGATGTTCTTGTAAAAATAACATATGTTTTATTTGAGATTACATTTTTTCGGTGTAGTGCAGATTCTAGTATTGTTTGGGTTGATCCCATCCAGGACTTTAAGATTTATGGATGTCAACTTCTTATTGTGAAGTTTCGGAGTGTATGCTGGCTCCTTCATCAGGTGCATACACTGCAAAACGTCGTGTTATTCACAATAAGAAGTTGACATTCATAAATCCTGCTTTTCTTATACATTCCTCTTCGAAATGCCCTTCAAAGATTTCACCTAAAACATATATGTTGCATTTGACCACTTAAAAAAGAAATGTGTATTCATGCTGATAATTACTTCTATATTTCAGTAAGCTCATTTCTGCCCAGTTTTCCCACCACATTCAGTTTAAATAAAAAAGCTTAAAAACAATTATTCTGCACCTCTTTCGCACATAGAGTGTCATCTGAATATTAAATCACTTTCATGTTCGTAAGATCAGAAAGGTATTGCAAGGATGACTCTTCGTTAATTTGGTGACAAAGTACTTAAGAGCCAATCACATTACTTTCTCGCTTATTTCATATCAAATCGGAACAAAATATACAATGGAAACGTTGCGTGTATCATTGTTTTAGAAGGGAACGGTGGTAATGGCAGGGCATTTTATCAAGAAGTTGTACAATAATATGTGTAAACAAAAGAATATTTTCAGCAATATTCCAGCTGTATGGCGGCGGTCTGTAAATAATCGAGTCTGGACCAGACAATCCAGTGATCAACAGCATGAACAATTGGAATACGATGGAATGTGTCCACCAAGTCAGCAAGCCTGACCCATGGGCTACTGCGATCCCGGAAAGAGTGGGGATTCATGAGTCTTACGACAAGCATGGGTTACTGAAGATCAATTCTAACCCGGATCTTCACGGGTCCACGGAAAGAGTGTGTTAAATTGGTCGAAGAAGTAAAACAACTGTATTCGTCGTTCTGGTGCGCTGGGGTAGCCTAGTGGTTAAAACGTCAGCACGTCACACCGAAGACCCGGGTTCGATTCCCCACATGGGTACAATGTGTGTAGCCCATTTCTGGCGTCCCCCGTCGTGATATTGCTAAAAGCGGCGTGAAACTAAACTCACTCACTGTCATTGGTTAGCATTTTCACGCACATGCTGTACGTATTGTAGCTCCAATGTTGTAGTGTCCATCGCCGTGACATTGGTGGAATATTGCTAAAAGCGGCGTCAGACCCTACTCACTCTCTCACTCATCGTTCTGGAACAAGTATGACACGCCACGCTTTATATTAGAGTAAATGACAGATTGAGAGTTATGCGTCAGTCTGGAAGCTCGCAGCATGTGTATACTCGTTGATTCAACGTCCATAGAAACACCATTCAGCAAACTCCCCAAGCCGTAGTGGCCGCTCTCGCAACCGAACCACGCACCTCCGACACAGGTTCACATGAATAAATGCGCTGCCAGATATGGCCACATTAACGCCGTATAGATCCTACACTTCTAATTTAAACTGTTTGATGGCAAAACACTGCCTGCCCTTTTTTATGGCGCAGACATATGGGGTTTTCAAAATACGGAAAAGCTAGACATGGCTCACGTTTATGCCTGACCCTCAGTTTCCAATCATGCTGTACTAGCATCCTCGATAATCTCCAGCGTATACGTTACGATAACTCTCCACTATACCCTGGATGCATCTACGGCTCGGCCCGATGACTTTATTACCTCCCTTGGTTGGCTTTTTATCCAATCAGGTGTCTACGCTGGGAAGTTGAGCGTACCGCAACTCACTTTCGCTTTTTAAATTATCTAACCGATTAAACTTTTCAACACAATAATATATTGTTGCAGATACTCTGAAAGAAGGAGTTCTTGAATATATTTTTTTAGGTTTCAGACCTGTAAATTTGTCTGCATGTTTTCCCCCCAAATCTGAGTCGCACTGCGAACAAATTAAAGTTTTGCGGCTGCGACCGCTGTTTTTGTTGACACTGGCAAGCTCGGTTGTAATGGCGGCTTATCTGATTGGCTACTGTGAGAATGCGGAGCCAGCAAAGGGAGGTAATAAAATCATCGGGCCTAGCCGTGGATGCATCCAGTGAGTGAGTATGGTTTTACGCCGCTTTTAGCAATATTCCAGCAATATCACGGCTGGGGACACCAGACAAATGGGCTTCACACGAGAGTTATCGTAACGTATACCCTGGAGATTATCGAGGATCACTGTACTAGATGAGTGCAGGAAATATGTAAAATACTAGTTGGAAATGCTGAGGATAACCGAAGACCCATTGTTTTTGTAGATTAGGATTTGCGGGTGTGTTGTCATTCCAAATATATGCAAACAAGAATATATTATATGTGAATTTCAAAAACGGTAAAGAGAAATATTCAGCAAATCCGGGATAATGAATTATTGGCAAGTCCTAGAATGTCATGCTACGTCTAATTGAAGACGTCAATTAATTGTGAATTTTATTTAAAATCCTTTAAAAAAAACTCTACCCTTTATCGTTTCGTTGAAGTTGCAAGGATTAGGAAGTTTAGCGAGGTCGGTGTTAAACATGCCGAGACATCTACATGTATTTATATTTCTTGTACATGATAAAGGGATCGGGTGGTCAGACTCGCTGACTTGGTAGACACATGTCATCGTATCCCAGTTGGGTAGATCGATGCTCATGCTGTTGATCACTTGATTGTCTTGTCCAGACTCAATTATTTACAGAACGCCGTCATATAGCTGGAATATTGCTGAGTGTGGCGTTAAACAACAGACCAACAAACCAATCACCGATGAGCCACGTTTTCTCCTTCACAGAGGTGACGACAGGACACTTGTCTACACGTGCACAGGTACACGTTTTCTCCTTACAGAGGTGACGACAGGACACTTGTCTACACGTGCACAGGTACACGTTTTCTCCGTCACAGAGGTGACGACAGGACACTTGTCTACACGTGCACAGGTACACGTTTTCTCCTTCACAGAGGTGACGACAGGACACTTGTCTACACGTGCACAGGTACACGTTTTCTCCTTCACAGAGGTGACGACAGGACACTTTCTACACGTGCACAGGTACACGTTTTCTCCTTCACAGAGGTGACGACAGGACACTTGTCTACACGTGCACAGGTACACGTTTTCTCTTCACAGAGGTGACGACAGGACACTTGTCTACACGTGCACAGGTACACGTTTTCTCCTTCACAGGGGTGACGACAGGACACTTGTCTACACGTGCACAGGTACACGTTTTCTCCTTCACAGAGGTGACGACAGGACACTTGTCTACACGTGCACAGGTACACGTTTTCTCCTTCACAGACATGACGACAGGACTCTTGTCTACACGTGCACAGGTACACGTTTTCTCCTCGCAGAGGTGACGACAGGACACTTGTCTACACGTGCACAGGTACACGTTTTCTCCTTCACAGAGGTGACGACAGGACATTTGTCTACACGTGCACAGGTACTCGTTTTCACCTATTCTCACGAAATGTGCACTAACTGATAACTTGCACTGCTAAAATATTCCGATGAATATATGATAAGTCATTTTATTGTTAGAACATTATTTATTGTTCCCAATGTTCAAACTATCAAAAGTCAGATGTCAAGGAAAAACGAAGATCCCCCATCATGATTGGTTAAACTTATTTGCATAAACTGATCATCAAACTTACTATACATACGGGTATTTTTAACTAAGTGTTACTGGAGATATAATTCACATCAGTTTCATCTGTATTATATTGTGATAAACAACAAAACTTGGCCATTATATACAAATCTTGCAATCTACGTTACCGAAACACGATCATATCTATATAAAATTTAGAAATATTATTGGTGAAATGTTGCTATACTATTACACAGACTTACATTGACAGGTACACAGGTTATCAACTGTTTAAAGTACAGACAGTATAGAAGCACAGTGAAAACCCATCCAAACTGTAATCACGTTACCTGCTTAGTTTGATGTAGAATATCAACCATGATAAGCCAATTAAAAGTAAATAATAATTTAATGTTTAGAAGAGTTCATGCCATAACTTTAGATCCATAATCTGTCTTACCTGAGTAGCCCTGATAGTGTGTGATAAACTGTAAAGTGTCACTGGACAATCACGCCACTGAATAAAATGTCCGTCATGCCATGTGTTTTGGTACTTGGATGACTGCGCCAATATTACTTCTGGAACCAGTGGACGGTCAGTGCCAAATGTACGTTACTCATGTGTGCAATGATGATGCTCCTTTGGAAATGCGGTCACGTAGATTACATAACGTAAGTTACAAAGACGTCCTTTAGCTCCCACCAAACGTATAAAGTGTAAAGGAACAGCATCTCCTTCACTTAGTTATTAGTACTGAATAGGTCCACTCATTTTAAAACCTTTTTGGTGACACTGGATGTACCGTTTTTATATTATGGTGGTCACGTAGATTACATCCTTAAATATTTTTAACTTTAAACGTGTGAAAGTTCATGGTGAAAAATCGGCTGAAATTTAGTGGCAAGGATACTGATATTGTATTGTCCCAACCTAAAACTGTAAATAAGGCATACTATCTAATGAATACATATAATTTAAAAAATAATGATATGGTCATTATAATGGGGTAGCGTGGATTACATCTTTATGGAGACATCACATTAAACATAAATTCTTAAAAAATTAAACCATATGAAAATAAGCTCTGGGTATGGACGGAAGGGACAATATCTTAAGTCGAAAATGAATTCTGATTTGTTCACACTAGATACATAATTACTTTGAAATATTCACTCAAAATGTTATACTATCATTGGAGACATGCACATTTTGGTGATTTTGACTAACTTTTTACCTTGAGTCACGCACATGAATAACAGACCATTAAGAATTTCTATGTCTCGGATACCTACCAAGCCTGTCGACTAATATAAACATGAAATGAACAGGTGAAATCAGTAGGAACGTAATTTTTTATAGACACGTAAAATTACAAATGGTGCACATTTCGTGAGAATAGGTGTTTATGAGGCCATGTGTTCCAGGAAGGGGAGTGTTTTGGGGGTGGGGTCGTTATGATCTGGGGTAGGATAACATCTACAGCTTCACTGATTGTGATTGAGATAAACGAGAATGATGTATGGTACCGAGACGAGCTGTACAGCAGTATTTTAATCAGAACATTGTTATGTGTCACTACCCTGGCCTGCAAGATTTGTCACCTATCGGACATGTCTGGGATGGCATTGAGAGACGTTTACGACGTCATCTGAATCCTGTCTTTTCACGTGAAGATTTAACACGGATTCTGCTTGTTGGCTTTGTGTCACAATAACATTTGCCTTTGAGTATACTTGTATACTTGTAATCTAACTCTGGATTTCCATGTTGCAGGTAACACAATGACACTTTCTCATCTTTAATTATATGATCGGGAACTTGTAAAATGTGTGTTAATGGGTGACTCTAATTAATCTATACCCATTCAAAATCTCAAATATCAATAAAATATATTTAAACATTAGTTCACTGCTACCTACTTTTGGCATGACCCCACTACGTAATGAAAACAACGATAGCGGCATGTCTGCCCAGTAGCCCTACCTGCATCGACTTATCCTATATACATGTCAGCCTCCAGTAACAGCTCCTGACAAGGCGCATCTAACAATGTGTCTCTCACAACATAAGACCAGCTAATAATTAAAGTGTGCCATTCTCATATATATAAGAATTTCTCAAGCGAAAACAGACTGTATCTTTCATTTGGTATTTTATCAAGGCATTATGAAACCATGTGTTAAAATGTGGCCAATACTCTATTAATTGTTGCAATGTGTATTCTGTTTTCATAATCCTTTTATACAACTATCTGTCTACTATTTGTTTGGGACATGGCATTCGTAATGGTACATATTAACCACCAACATAATCGTTGTTTTACTATTACTCCTTGTGAGCGTAGTATATACACCCTTCAGTCTGGATGGTAACCGTGTCATACCCTTCAGTCTGCATGGTAACCGTGTCACATCATTCACAGTCTCCATGGTAACCGTGTCACATCATTCACAGTCTGCATGGTGACCGTGTCACATCATTCACAGTCTGCATGGTAACCGTGTCACATCATTCACAGTCTGCATGGTAACCGTGTCACATCATTCACAGTCTGCATGGTAACCGTGTCACATCATTCAGTCTGCATGGTAACCGTGTCACATCATTCACAGTCTGCATGGTAACCGTGTCACATCATTCACAGTCTGCATGGTAACCGTGTCACATCATTCACAGTCTGCATGGTAACCGTGTCACATCATTCACAGTCTGCATGGTAACCGTGTCACATCATTCACAGTCTGCATGGTAACCGTGTCACATCATTCACAGTCTGCATGGTAACCGTGTCACATCATTCAGTCTGGATGGTAACCGTGTCACATCATTCACTCTCTGCACGATAACGATGTCACATCATTCACTCTCTGCACGATAACCATGTCACATTGCCACATTCTTCATAGTTCTTCACAGCACCAAGGACAGATAGTTATATATACGACTTCTACACGAACATAATTTGCTGATCTCTGTTATCACTACTCTACACCTCCTTAGCACTGATGTCTACGGATTCTGTCCTATTGAATTCTCACCCATTCTTCAGTTGTGCAAGTGTCTGTGGCCTATGTTGACGTTATGCACTCATGTCGAGTTCATCCCCCACGTGCTCTATCGGGGTGAGATCCGTAAGTGAGTGAGTATGGTTTTACGCCACTTATAGCAATATTCCAGCAGTATCACGGCGGGGAACACCAGAAATGGGCTTCAAACATTGTACCCATGTGGGGAATCGAACCCGGGTTTTCGGCGTGATGAGCGAACGCTTTAGCCACTTGGCTATTTACCCGTCCGCCCAGATCCGCTAGAATGGCGGAGGACAACAGTGACACAAACTGTGTGCAGTGTGGCGATGTCATGTTGATGCAACGCCATAGAGAACAAATTATTTGGAAATTTAGGATGCAATAACTACACATCCAAATGAAGTCTCCCAATGTTTGCAAACAAATAAAACATGACAAAAGTATAATATAAAAATATTTAATTCATGGTAAGTATATACAATCATTTTCACGTATAAATGTTTCTATATATATATTTTTATACTGTCACATCCAAAATCCATTCAGACGTTCCTGTATGCAGTTATATATTTGTGGATTTGTGTTATAAAAACTTGCAATTTACAACTGCTCACGATATCAATATGCAAGCGATAAATATCTGTTAATGTTCCTATGCAAGATTGAGACAAAAATTTAATACATTTTATCACAAGAATTTTGCCACAGGTTTCAAAGTAATTTCATCAAGACCCTTTTCTGTACAAAAGTTTTATTATATACATACGTCGAGCACCGATTTGCTGGGAATTATCGAATATCAGTTTACTTGCAATAAACACTTTACAGTTTGGCCACTTTCAAATCAAATTCAGAAATACTTCATTTGGGGAAGGTTCTCTTGTAGGTACATGTACATTGATAACATTTATATACACATAAATCTACATTATGTATCTACAACGATGGAATGAATAGTTTCATGAGTTTCATGGTAACCATGGCAACACAATCAGTGATATCAGGATGTGTGGCCTGCTGCATATCCCCAGTTGTGCACGCGCTTGCTCCTTTCTTGTGACGTATTCTGGGTCCACAACGCAATACGAACGCATGGATGAACCTGCAACGAAAAACATTTGCCATTAGAGTGATATGCAGTAAAAGTAAGAGGTGAAGTGGGGTCCACGTGATGTGCATGCATGTGTGCATGTGCGTGTGTGATCTCGTATCACTTTGGACTGCTGCCGAGGATATTACACTGCCGCTTAACATTGACCGTATATAGACCCCCAGACGTCCAGCTCCCCTTATACCGATACCGGTAACATCAAATACCGGACTGATGTCATTTGATATGACGAGGCGAATGATCGAAACACAGCCCTTTAGTTTTAAGCCGCAGTATTCCAGCTATATGGCGGCGGTTTGTAAATAATCGGTTTGTAAATAATTGAGGCAATCCAGTGATCAACAGCATGAGCATCGATCTACGCAATTAGAATATACGATGATATATGTGTCACACCACCCGATCCCGTTAGTTGCCTCTTACGACAAGCATGGGTTACTGAAGATCAATTCTAACCCGGATCTTCACGGGTTTCATTGGGGAGGAGCTCTATACACTAGACGAAGGTAGACAGTATGCAGCACAGGAACTGAATGTATACACGCCAATCAGAAGGTAAACTTTAATTAAAAAGAAAATGTTTTCTGGTTCAAAAGTGGTCAATTTCATTTAAATGAAACATTTAGCAGCGTTCAACCAACTATAATCACTTCCAAAATGTAAACACAATAGGATTATCTCCATTCTACCTGACATATGCACCATGAATAAAACGTGTTTTAAATATGCACTCATTACCCTTGCGTGTGAACGCGCAGTGAACCGGCTCTCAGCAGTGGTTATTGAAAAATTTTCACAACTAATTTTTTAGTAATAGCCAATCAGAAATGAACATACTTAAATGTCGTTGTACAATGATCTTTATACCCGTTGAGATGTAAGTATAAACAAATAATAACCACCAAACAGGGTCTTGTTTCAAATTTGTACAAAACTATTTTCGGTCGTCAAACAAGAAGAGTATTTCTAGGCTTTGTCGTCTGCGCCTATGCGGCCTACCTAATTCTGCCTGTTTGGTCTAGAAACCAACATCCGAATCTTGCTTCGAGTCCTGTCTCTGGAAGTCATAATCTGGATCGTATGCATTGTTAGTATATTCAACAGTGGGTTGGCTGTAAATTTCGTAGTCACCTGAAAGGAATTAGATAAACAGTGATTACCAATATACGTATACATATATCTGTAACAAGGTTCTTTAGGGGAAGAAGTTGTGAAAACAATATTTATCCCTCAAATAATTAAATTCATGTCTAAATCATCAAACGTTTTTATTTACATAACATTAACACGATTGCACACCAGTGGTGCACGCGCAACAGTGTTTCAGCTGGCGACTCAATATATATTCTGACTGTAAACTACACAGGAACATTAATGCACTGTCTGTTCACTGTCTTCTTCAAGAGGAAATTTCGTGTCGGCAAACTTAGACACAAACTAAAACCATGTGAACAAACCTGTTGAACAATCTGCACACACGGTAGTTTCTGCCAATCAACTGATACCTTCTACCATCATTTCCTTATTTGTTTTCTCTAATGCCTTTATTTTACCAACAATAATATGTTTATATTTATCTTTATGTCAATATTTATTTAAAAATATTAATAAAGATATTTCGAAGAAATACATAATAAGTAGTAAAATTATAGTACCTTATTAGTTATAACGTACCTGGGTCTTCTTTATCTAATTTCTCGTCCCTCTTGTAGGCTATGAGCAGAGAAGTCTTGCGGAGGGGGAGGCAGATGAGGAGTGCTGTAGCGTTAACGAAGTTGGCAATGGCGACAGCAGGGTCTCGATACGTGGGTCCAGCACTAGTTGTGACGATCATCCACACCAGGAAACAGCCAGCCGTGCAGATGCAGGCGATGAGGATCCACCTGGACTCCCTGTTGTTTACCTCGCTGTCCCACGCCATCGCCGAGAATATCGACGTCAACAGGACGATGAACATGACGAAGATGAAGGACAGGACTAAGGCAATGTCATACATATCCGTCGGGTCGCACCACATGTGGTCATGCAGGAGGTCTGCAACATTCCCGTTGACGTCCATCACCCTAGACGCTGTAGGCGGGATGAGGATGATCCACATTATGGGGATTATCGCCTGTACTAGAACAATGCCCACGGCAATCATGAAAAGAGAACAGGCGCTTGTTAGACCGCGATACTTCTTCTGATTTTCCCATGACAGTTCCCCGTACCTCCAATTGTCTACTGCTTTGACAAGTAAGGAAGCAAATACAATCATATAGATAACACCCATGCAGAACCGCCGAGCTGCACACGTTTCGAAGGAGGCGGGGAGGAAGAAGGCGAAGTTGACCCCGTAGATGCCCAAGATGCCCAAGAGGACCATGAAACCGAGGATGGTTGTACCCCCCCTGATGGGGTAGGTGAGCAGAAGGACCAGCGTTATGATGATAGTGACGAGTATGCCGATACTGGTGAGCACCGCCACAACTATAGCCCATACAGGCCAGTCATAGATCCTTGTTCCGTCATCAGCATACTTGTAGTAATTTCTTGGACCTGTGTAGGATGGTCCTTTCAGCGGAAGTGTTGTAGGTTCTGTTGGTTTTGCGCAGCCGCATTCCTGGTTCGATGGGCAGTTGGAGAGGAATGTGGACAAACTGCCCTTGTTATTTACAGTCAAAGCGTTGCTTCCCCAGTCACCAATCTGAAATTGAACAGAAACAAATGTACACATTCTGCTATCTGAGGCGCCGACGATCAGACACGTTTTTATAGTGTATCAGAATTCTGAGATGTTCTGATTATGATATGTTTGATTATGATTCGTGCTTTGGCAGTAACGTACTGTTGCATTTGCGTTTTATCCAGCTGGTAACGTCTTAGACTATACATCGTATCAGACAGAAGAAGCATAGAACTTTGTTGTTTTAAAATGGAGAAAAAACTAGTTTTTCAAACACACCTCTTCACTTGGAGCACTTTTTCTGGAGTCGTACGCGACGATGACATACCCAGCATCCCAGAATCTCTCCTTGTTGAAGAAAAGGTTGAAGTCGCCCCCAGTGTTGATGTTCGCTATCTCATGTAATGGAACTGAAGATATATTTAACAGGCTACTAAACATACGTTCCCTGGCCGTTGAAAGTGACGCCAAACAGTCCTGAGTGGTCTGTGTTCCACAGTTCGCACCACGGAAATCATAGAGCCCATTAACCAGAGCATAGCTAGCTGCCACTGTTGATAAAGTGTAGCGGTCCTGTGTAGCATTATAAGCACCATTGAAATTTTCCCCCCTGGTACATTCCCTCGTGAACTCAGTCACTACAACATCGGCATCTGATAGTCTGCATTTGAAATGTCTCTGATAAAATTCTTCATACCAACTCTTAGGAATACTTTTGTCATTGTGATTATTATTTGACAAATATGTCATCCTGGTTTCGTAATTAATGTATCCCTGCACGTTTCCCTCACGAGGTTTCAGCATCAAAGCCTTGAAGTAGTAGTCACTTGGCATTGTCCAACTTGTGGCTTCCGGATCGGTGAACACCCAGAGGAATTTGTCTAGCACGTTGAGGTTCTTAGCTGCCCGAAGGATCATAAGTGTGTCTTGATGTGTTGTGAAGAGGAGGACGACGTTGGACCCTTCTGCTGCAAGTAATTGTGTAACAGCTTCAGTCCCATCCTCTATCGTAGGATTAGGAGGGAGGTTGAAGGATGATCTCACACACGTCCTGCCGCCAGATACAGAGAGGAACTGTCTGTATCCCCCATCATCAAATCTCCAGCTTGAGCTAACAGCAGTAACGTAAGACCATCCCATCTCTTTCATCAACTCGGCTACACCTTTTAATAGTTGTCCCTTTGGAGCCGTCGTCCTAGCGAGGTATGGATACAGGTCAGTGTTGTTAAATATGATAGAAGGAGCACTTGGGCTAATGTAGGCGACTTTGAAGGCGTTGAGAACACGGGACGCTTCACGTGTGTTTTCATTACCGGCTGTTATGAAACCACCGATGTTGTTTAATTTTATGGACCCGTTGACATGTATGAAGTCGGAGTTACAGAGCCCCTTTCCTTCCAATAAATTATAGATGTCTTGACCAACACGAAGGCTGTTGGAGCATGTGTCAATGGCGACAGCTCTGATGTTGAGGTTAAACGTGGAACTCAATCTCCGCATAACGTAGAAGAAAGCATTGAACTGTTTATAGCCATCCATTCTCAAGGATCCACACCTGTAAGCATCAGTTCCTTGGTTGTGGACATCAAAGATCCCAATCACATTAAGGGGATTGGACATAGCGGTGGGTGGGTCAGAGATCGCGTACCGAATGCCACTATTTCTAATGGTGGGACACTCTGAGCATGCCTCTTGGCGGGTGCAACTTCCATCCCAGTCTGGGGTGTATGCTGGAACATCGATAGTCCCACTGCTTGAGTACGTACCAATCTGAAAAGAAATGTTAACTGTTAAAATTGTGTAGAAGTATGGCAGTCTATTTTCTGTGCACCACGTGAAACACTATCATGGACTTCATGGACTTAATTATTGTGCAATAGGTCAAGTGAATCTTATCCTTTTTGATAATTTGGTATTGCGCAATTCCTTTTCTTCTGCAATAATTAAGTATCTGTTGTTTTATGCCAATCAGAAATTTGTATAAATGATAATTTACTGAAAATGGTGACACCGGGCAAAACCAAGTGACCACCCGATCCGGCTGACTCCCTGAACATGCTCCCTGTGCTCTTCCTTTCCAACCACAGTCCACTGCTCTAAGCCAATCTATAGTTAACCTTTACCACTTAGGCCTACCTTCCTGTAAACATATCCTTCCACTGGGATGAACTGAATGTCGTAGATGTCGTAACCCTTGCTCCCTTCTCTGCGGTCGGTGAAGTTGAAATTGTCGCCAGATGGATCAGGGAAGTTCACATTCTGTAGATTCCTCAGAATCACATCTTTTGTGTCTGGTCCGTTACGATAGGCCTTGCATACGGCTGTGTAGTTCTCGCCACACATCTGAGGACAAGAACGAAAGAGATCAGTTGTGATCCTAACAGAAATTGAATATATCTATCTATTCCATCTCAAAACTAGTGAAACCCGGAGACAGTCGAGTCATGTGTTAGGAATTCCTTTGCGGAGAGAACCAGGTTTACCAAACATACAATTCATTCAAGATCAATACACAAGAGCTACTCCTTAGGATTCAATATGGCACATCTTTCCCATGGATGATTAACTGTAGTATAAATGGAATACGTTGAAAAATCCGGTTTGTTTGTTTGCTAAGACACTAAATGGATTAATTACATAATTGGTTTCCAAACCAACCCGTCACGTAATTAAAGAACCAAAAGCAGAATGGTATGAACAGTTGTGAAAACAGAAATGTAAGCAACATACCTCTTTGAGCGTGGTATCTATTGCAAAGGCAGCAGCGTAGACGGAGTTGATGACGTGTAGGACGCCAGGGTCCTGCTTGTATCGGATGCTGGAGATGAGGTTCTCTGGCGTCTGGGGACATTTCCTAGTGTATTTGTCGTCTGGGACCGTCAGGTAACAGTTCTGGATCTCCTCATAATATTCCTTGAACCAAGGGTTATCCTGAGAATTAGCTGGCGTCTTTCCACTTAGATAATCGTCATACACCTTTAAATTGACTGTCTTCAAACTGAACGTCACAGATCCTTTGGCAATCTGCTCAACTCCCAGGATAGCATCTTCATTCTTCGCCCATGTTTCAGACCCCAGGAACCGGAACTTGCCAATGGCGCGAGGGTTCCTCTGGACAGCTCTCAGCAGGGCATTGATGTAACTTGTACCAGCAAAGACGACAATGGTGTTGGCAACAGGTTTGGCCAGTAGCTGTGTGACAACATCGTTACTACTTTCCCTGGATACAGTACCGTTGTCAGGGAACATAACCATCTGGGCTACACAGATCCTCTTTAGTGGCGCCAAACGTTTGAACGCTGCCGCGCCAAACTCGCCATAGTTGGATTGTGCGTAGAGTACCTGAACATATCGAATGTCCTTGGAGTTCAGGAAGGTGGTCATTGCCTGCACCTGCTTGTCGTCTGCGGGAACAGTGCGGTAGAAGTAAGGGTACCGATAGCGATCAAGCAGGGCAGTAGAGGTAGCAGCATAGCTGATCTGAGGGATTTCGAGGTCAGACAGGATTCGGGCAAGATAGATCGATCGGTCACTTGAATAACCACCAAGGTATAGGTCGATTAGATCTGGATCAACTATGTAGCCATTCTTTGCAAGATTTGTCAGTCCATTGTGGATGTTAGACACCAGGTAACCTGTCCTGATTGCGCTCTCACAAGAGTCTAGACCAACACCTCCAAGAGTTGTTCCCCTAAGGATATTAGCAAACATGCCCTCCTTGCTGTTAACCCTTTCCAAGGCAAAGTTGAAGGCCTCCAGCAGCTGGAACCCGTGTAGAGTGTTTATGTCTCCACATTTGAATGTATTAGAACTCTTGACATGGACATCAAAAATACCTGAAAATCATCAGCAAAATATTAGATTGTCTTTAGAACTACTTAAATTAGGTGAGTGAGTGAACGTGGCTTTATGCCATCCTCGGGACCGAGGGAACCATAAACTGGACTCCAGCATTGTATAAGTATGGGGGAATACAACACTTTGGACCATTTGGCTACCTTGCAGGCCTACGTTATCAGTACCCTTATGTAAATTATACTGATGAAAAGGTCACTTCAAAACTAGTGGAGTGGCGATATGAGCCAATATTGCTTAACGGATTCTGTCAAATTCATAAAGTACATTGTCTTAGCTCATCGGGAACTTGCAGATTTCATTGTAGTGTGGCATATGACTATGGTATGTTCCTACCTCCAAGAAGTATTTCTCCTGGTACGTAAGAGAAGTTGAGTCCACGCTGGTTGCATCCTAGACAGTCGGAGTTGCACTTGGAGGTCACATCACTGTAGAGAGCACTTAGGCCTGCATTGACTTGGAGGGCGGCACCTTCGTAACTACCCACCTGAAACAAACACGAGCACGAAAGTATAATCATAACCGTACACAGTGAGGTGAGGTGAAATAGGGTTTCACATCGTACTTGAGAATATTTCGCTCATATGACGACGTGCATGCTTGTGTATGTGTGGCTGCTTGTACTAGCCCAGACTTAAGCTGGTTTTATAGTGCTAGCTCACTGAGTTACCATGCCGCAGTTAAGCATGAATATCCCACTGAGACACATTGAGACTCCGAGCCGACCAGTCCTTGTACCCTTTACTGCCGAGCTCCAGGCAGGGACCAACAAGTAACATATTTAATGTCATTTGGTATGACGCGGCCAGGGATCGAACCAGCGACCTTTCGCTCTCCGGGCGGACGCTCTAACCACTACACCACGGAGGCGGTCTCCGAACACAGTAGTGCATAAACAAAAAACAAAGACCATTGAAAGGAACATTAAAAGAAACAAAGTTTTATAGGTCTGTCATTATCTTTATGAAGTAAAAACACGTTCCAATTATATGGAAATCAAACGTGATAAATATATTTTCACATGATGTGTTGTTAAAATTTGACGTTAAAACTTACGGTTTGATAATTTCCTCCATCGAAGCGAAGAATGTCATAACCACTGTTGCCTTCTCTGTTCAGGAAGCGGAAGCTGTTGCCCATGTTGTCAAAACTGGTAAGTCTGAGATTGTCTACAAGTCGTGTGGTGAGGTCATTGGCGTTCGAGAATTCAGGGCAGACACCATTGTAGTCATCACCACATAGTTCCTTAAGCGTTGCATCCAAGGTGTATGTGGCAGCATAAACTGCATTGATGGTAGCGAGGATGAAATTGCTTTGGGTGAAGTTTATGTTGTCAGAGAGTGGAGTAGGTGGAGACGTGCAGGTGGTGCTGGACATGTAGTAGCCAGGCAGGTTACAGTTGTAGATAGCCATGTAGTACTTAGCGAAATATGGATTATCTGTGTAGTATGACCGTGTCTTATTGCCAAGGTAGTTATTATAGCTTGTGAGTGTTGGTGTCTTCAGTCTGATGCTGAGCAATCTTGCTGCCGCTGATCCGGCCTTTTGAACAACACTGGTGTAAGGTTCGGGTGATACGAACACTAGATTGCCCACATTGGCAACAGTGCTTCTTGCTTTGGCTTCCATTAACTTAGTCATATCAGATGTACCCAGAAACAGGACTACAGCGTGTGTAGGACTCTCGGTGAGTTTCCGGATGACATCATCTGAAGACATGGTTGAGTCGAATTCAATGGATGATATAACACAGATGTCTTCCTGTTGTCCAGCTGCCTGTATGGCACTCAAACCACCGCGCCCGTAGCTGTTGGCACTATGTACCAGCTGGATATATGGGAGGTTCAGAGATTTCACAATCTTTACTATCGCAATCGCAACTGTGTCATCTCCCTGGGTGGTTCTGTAGAAAGACGTTAAGTTCATCAAGGACTCGGAGGTGGCAGATGGACTGACGATGGGGATGTTGAATGGTTGAAGGAAGTCCCCTGCTTCCCGGGTGCTGGCCGTATTATCCGTGATCCAAGCTGCAATAGATCTTGATAGGGGTTTCCGGTTGCCTGATGACCCGGTCATCGGTAGGGACTGCTCCATCATCCCAGAATATATACTGGAGAGAAGGGAGAAAGGTCGGTCCTCGTTGTTACAATGGTCAAGTGCCAAGCCTCCCAGTTTGATGCCATTCAAACCAACAGGTGCTTCTTTGTTGTTTACTGTTTCGATGGCATACTGCATAGCAGCAGTGTACTGGAATCCATTTGTTGTTTTGACAGATCCGCAAACAAATGGGCCCTGGTTACCGGAGTTGCTGACAGAGAACATGCCCCCGAGTAAGACATCTCCAGGCATGTACAGGAAAGGTTGCTGCTGGTACATATAGCATTGGAGACACTTGTTCATGCATCGTGACGTGAGAGTGGTCGACCCAGCTCCATTTGGCAGGCGGACATTACTGTCTTGGAAGTTGCTGATGGTGCCACTGGCAGTTTGGTATTTCCCAACCTGAAACAATAACGCAATTCTAAATAGACATTTACAAGTGTTCAAGACGTTTCTGACAAGAGCAGTCGACGGGTGGGGCTGTTCAGCAGGGCTGGCCTATGGTGCATCAAGACGTTGTCACCTGGTAAGTAGGTTATGAAATAGAGAAAACATTTCTCTTTAGGTAAAGGGGACGTGTGAAGTGAAAGCTTCTACAGTTATTTAGGTAATCACAATGTGTATTATAATAATGACACGAAACAAGTAGCATACAAGAATCAAATCTACCTATACAAGATTGTCCCCTCTCTCCCACATACATCATGATGGATCTACTGGATGACAGCGGGAGCACTTCCTGGATTTGTACACATGTACACACATCCGTGAAACAGTGACTTCTTAGGTGTCATGTGTATATCTTTCACTCACTCACTCACATGAATTGTGTACTATACTATTAAATAATTAATTTTGTTGTGTTTGTGTGTTCCCAGACACATGCTTCATGGATCGAAATGAGCGTAACTAACTACATGTATATATGATTAGTTTTAATTCGTTATAAGTGCATTATGCTGTATAAGTTTCAAGTCTATCCTGCACAGCCAACTCAAACATAACGTACTGAAATGACATGTGATATGAGTGCTTCTAGCGTGTTAGGAAAGAAAACAGGATACTCCTATGAAGCTGGTTTTAACTTACAGGTATGTAGCCACCAAATCCAGCGCCATTTTGGAAGTTGAAGATGTCAAAGTCAGCCATTCCTTCTCCGTTGACAATAGAAAATGTCTGGCTAGTTCTACGGTTGACATAAGAAATGTTTCTCAGCTGCTGAAGTAGTTTTGTGCTGACGTCGTCTTTGTTTCTGAAGTCGTTGCAGAGCCCCCTGTAGTTGTTTCCGCATACCTCCTGCAGGGTATTGTGAAGAGCCAGCGCCATGGAGTACACAGCACTCACCACAAACGGGGAGTAAGGGGATGTGGAACTCAGGACCTGGGGAAAGCACTGTGTGTTGTATCTTCCTCTATCACCTGCATTGATATAGCAGCTGAACGTCTTCTCGTACAGCTTAGACATGACAGGGTCAGCTTTGATTGTATTCCAGGTCAAGTTTCTTAAGTAGTTGTTAAACCCGGTTGCATCTGGGGGCGCAAGTTTTACCGTAAAGCTTCCATCAGCCATGTCTTCGTAACCACTGACGATGCTCGTCCTGTCGCCCCAATTATCACTCCCTACAAGAACAAACTCTCCCTTTGCATTGTTTAATTTCATAGCTTCGAGGATCCCGCGGATATCTGGACCGTAGCCAAATACAACAACGGCCCTGGCTTCGGTGTGTTCTCTGAGTTTATCCAAAACAGCAGCACCACCAATGCTTAAGCTGTGTGCGGCAGCAACGCAGATGTTAGCTTTTGCAGCTACTTTCTTGAATGACATCATTTGCTCTTGACCGAAGGCGTCAGAACGGTATAGTATCTGGATGTAGCTCCAACGCTGTCGTTTCAAGATATTGATGATAGCTGAATTCATGGCGTCGCCGGACGGTAACGCCCTGTTAAAGTAAGGGTACATCATCTTGTTGTTTAGCGATGGGGCCGTCGCCGCCGATTCTATCTCAGGCATCCTATATTGTCCAAGGATGTTTGACGTAGCCACAGCCAGTGATGACTCTCTGAAGTTTATGAAGGAAGTAAGGAATTCTGTGTCAATATTTCCACCAGATTTATCCTTGAAACTCTTTTTTCCACCCAGAAGTTCGCTGAGGAAGGCATCTGCAATGTATCTGTTGCAGGTATCAGCAACGAGGGCTCCAAGCTCTACCCCATTGAGAGTATTGCTTCCAAGGGCATCTCTGAAGGTCATAAGACCATATCTCAAAGCCAGAAGAGCTTCACTTCCAAGGCTAGAGATGTCTGTACATGTCATCGGATCGGTTCCTGTATTGCGAACTCCCACCATCCCGCCAAGGATAATGTCACCTGGTATGTATGTGTACTGGATGTTGTTGGTTGGCATGAGGCAGTTCTGGCACCCTCCGGCTGGGCACAGGGACGTTGGAGGTGAAGATAGCTGGGTCCTTCGGTCACTGGCGTAGAACGTGATAGTGCTTACATCAAGGTTCAAGACGTTGTTGGTGTAATTCCCCACCTGAAGCAAACAATAACATCATTAAGCAAGACATGGTCAAATAATTTCTTCAACCCCTAAGTAACATCTATATGTGATAGAATGTAATTCATGTTATTCATCTATATCATGAAAGCCTCCAAATATTCCAGGAAAGGCGGACCACTAGATTGAAGCATAAGCGAAGGCCCACGTCAGGTATGCTCACAGTAATACTACCATCCTCAGTTTGGTAAGGTCCTACAATATGCATCACATTATGTGTGATGTTCCTCTATTACAATGTATTGACATAACTGATAGGCGAAAACAGTGCACCATGCCTCAATAGTTTTAATGCTATTGCAAGATAATCTTTCGAGGTATTATAACTCGAGAAATATGAAGTTGTAGGGAAAACTCACCCTCTCGAAAACGTTGTTGACGTAGTTCCAAAGTGTGAACGAGGAAGTCACAGGGTCGCCGTTGTCATCGAAGGCGATTGACTTCCCTACCATGCTGGCCATACCATCCTCGGCAGTGAAGGTATACCTCAGAGCCTTCAAATAGGCATTCAAAGTCACAGGATTTATATTTTTCAGGTCATCACAGAATCCACCTCGACCGCGATTGGTGCAGAAATCCCGATTCGCGTTCTTGTAAGCTGCCGCATATGCAAAAACTGCCTTAACCGTGCTCTCAACATACGGGTTCTGAACGTAGTTGTTGTACTGAGATGTCAAGTCCACAGAAGGACAACCTGGCAGCGAGACATATGGCTGGTAGTTAACGCCTGTCAGACGACACTGATACTTTGTCATGTACCAGTCCATGAACCAGGGGTTCTCGTTTGATGGAGAGTTTGGGTTAAGTCCTGCCCAGTAGCTCCTAAACTCCTCAATAACGGTAGATGTTGGTAAGATGACCAGTGCCCCTCTGGCTATTCTCTCGGTGTAGGATTTAGAGGTATCGAGATCGGTGAAGATCCACTGGATGTGCCCATAGGTTGCTGCTTGGTTGAGTCGTTCGAGTGCTGCGATGGCAACGTTGCTTTCGGCAGCACTTCCCCAGAAAAGACCACCGTTGACGTCATATTGCTGGACTGCTGAAAGGCGGCTGAAAAACTGGTTTTCTGTTTCTCCGCTTTTAATTGGAATAGCTTGAACTATGCATCTGCCACTGGTGAGAGCAAACTCGAGCATGTTCTTCAGGCCGTCCCGGCCATACTCTGAGTCGGAGTATACCATTATGATCTTATTCCACTGTAGGCGGTCCAGTAGAGCGCTGGTTGCCTGGATGTGGATAGATGATATTAGGATATACATGGGCAAATGGTGGGCATCTGTCAGATGATACATATCCTCTCTAACATACAGATACAACCAATATTCTCAATATGTAAAACCGCGACAGCCTGTTTAATCTAAGTTCAGATTTCAATTATTTTGTCCTGAGCCGAAATCACTTATTCCATAACCCTTCATGATATTCAATTTTCGGCTATTCAAAAACAAACAAAAACAATATGTTTCTCCAAAACAGTCATTGTAACATACCTTTGTCATTAACAGTTACATACGCCATATTGTTAAATATAGAACCTACTAACGTTGCGTTCAAAAACCTGCCTGGCCATACTTGTATGAATGAGGTTTACTGGCGGTCGACAGATTTTCAAGGAAACGATACTATATCTTGAACACTTGAAGATTTAACTTTGGGGTCTTGACAGAGATGGCATAACTTCCTTGTGATGTCCAGTAATAAAAGCAGTCATCAACCGCTAATTTCAAGTACTTCTGAAGCCCCGCACGATGCTACTTTTGGCGTCAGTGGGTTTTCAACATAAATTCAAAGTGTAGTCTAAGAACACGATTAGTGAGATGTGAGCGTGGTGTTTTACCCGAACAAGTGCAGCTGACGATGGCGACGTCCTGTAGAATGTTGGGTAGAGGTTCTTGTTACTTAGAGCAGACGACATTGGTCGAGGAGCCACGGCAGGTATGTTAAGTTTTTTCATAAGGCCGGCCACCGACAGCGAGGTCCAGCTTGACAGAGGGCCAACGAACCCTGAAACAAATCAAAATACGTAATGACACATCAGCAGCAACGCTGGAATGACGTTGATATTAATACCCAATTCTCATCCTGGCTTTTTGTGAAGAACCGAATGATATGTGCGTGCGCTTGTGCGTGTGTGTGTTTGTGTGTGCGTGTGTGTGAGTGAGTGAGTGTGAGTGAGAGAGTGAGTATGGAGGGATGGGGTGGATGTCAATAATGGTTCACTCACCAGGAAAAGCCTGAGTGGTTGAGCTCGTGCAGTACATGCTTTTGGACGAGGCCTGTGGGTAGAAGTCGTACACTGCTCCAAGACTTTGCTCCGGGGAAAAACAAGTGTCATAGGCTTGCAAACCTGTAAGAAATACATCCCCATAATTAGGATAATATGGAGAGGGGGAGAGAGAGAGATCAACTGGTACATCTCTACTCATGTCAAGTGCATTTGCGATTTTAGGAGAGTGAGCGAGAATGGTTTAATGTCGCTTTTACCAGAAATCTAGCAATATCCCATACACTGAAACAATCTTCATACATATAAACACCTACTTTCGACGAAATGAGCGATCGCTTTTACGAACAGGCTAAATCAATGGAACGTACCAAATCTGATACTTGGGATAAATCCTTGGTTGGAATTTCTACTATTCAGCAGAGATATCGCCCAGCGGGCAGCCTCGTATATCTGCATTAAATCTGTAAATTAACAGGAAAACATATAAAAACAAGAAAATTTTAAACCAAAAGGTAAAAATATTACAAAAATACCTTTGAGAGAGGATGACATAATGCATATAAGACTCATGCAACATTTGCCTCTGTGTGCTTTAAGCTAGGTTTCGTTTCTTCATCTAAAGTTTTGAGAACGGATTAAAAATGTATATTATGCTGCATAACACAATATTTAATGAAATACAGCTGGAATCAACATGACGCTACCTGGTGCTGGCTGGCCGCACCCATAGCCATCGGTGCTCGGTTGTCGGATTTCAAAAAGTCCGCCAAGTACAACTTGTGCTCCAGCTACTTGCGCTTCCGCCTTTCTGCGACTGGCGTCACAGGTCTCACGTGCCAGTTGCTGGGCAACGCTTGACGCTACACACAGCGACACGATGAGCAATAACTTTGCCATGGTGATCCTGAAGTGAAAATACCAAGCATATTTTAAGGACAATAACTTATTGCATGTTATATATTACAGAGCTTTCCGTCATATCTCGAACGAGTGAGTGAGTTTAGTTTTACGCCGCACTCAGCAATATTCCAGCTATATTCTGAAATAATCGAGTCTGGACCAGACAATCCAGTGATCAGCTGTATGTGCATCGATTTACGCAATTGGGATTCGATGACATGTGTCAACCAAGTCAGCGAGCCTGACCACCCGATGCCGTTAGTCGACTCTCACGACAAGCATGGGTTACTGAAGACCAATTCTAACCCGATTCTTCACGGGTCTATCTCGAACGAAGTTAAATTGATATATAGTGTAAGTATCAGAACCTTCAATGTCACATAAGAGTCAGAATCTAACCAGATCTCCCAGCACCTCACATGGTTCACGCTAATAAAGGATAGCTCACAGAAGTGAGTGAGTGACTTGACTTTTTTAGCAGCTTTAATCAATATTCCAGCAATATCACAGCAGGGACACCAGAGATGGGCTTCACACATTGTAGCCATATGTGGTATCGAACTCGGGTCTTCGGCGTGACGAGCGAACGCTTTGACCACTAGGCTTCCCCACCGCCCCACCTAGACTGGTGAGTGATTGAGTTAAAATTATTGTTACACCGACAATATTTCAGCCATATCGTGACTAAAACAATTCATTTATTCATAATAGATAAAGTTATATAAAAAAACTGTCGACAAAGGACAGTAAAATAACTAGATTATCAGAGAGAGAATTAAAACGGACATGGAACTTTAAAATGAAACCACTTTTATGGACACAATGCAATATTAAAACGGCCTGGAGGTCGCCAACGACTGAAGGAAGATCACCATACTAGGGGCCATGGGGACTTACAGTACTTTTGCTACCTGCATGTACCCTAGCTGGATTTATGTAAGCCCTTCAGTCGCTGGCGATTGTTGTCAAATTCAGCCATAATTTAAAATGGAAAAAAATACTACGTTTAAAAAATCTGGAAAGTTTTAATTTATTTTGAATGTTTCGGGACTTACGTACCCAGCTACACAGGAACAAAACGTAATTGTCCATAAGGATTAGAGCGATCATGACCAAGACGCCTGACGCCATGTCACATCAACACAAATAGGTGACATAATCACACCACAATGATAGGTTGATTTCAGTCTTTCTAAAAACAACAATGGGCAGAATTACCTACATGGAAGTAGGACTTAAGAGTAAACGAAGTTTTAAAGTACGTGATGGTTGGGGAACGTATTTGTTGTTTAACGCCACACTCTTCATCGGTGATAAAGTCTTGACCAGACAGTCCCGTGATCGACTGACATTGTGAGCTACGATCAATGCTACTGGGATATTCGGTGACATGTACCAACCAGTCTTGAGCACCCAATCGTGTTAGTCGCCCTTTACGGCCAGCAGGTTGCTGTCGACGCTCGGGAACCTTTAAACGTGACAGTAAAAAGGTTCCACGTTCCGTCACAAGTGTCGTGCTGCATACTGACTGACTGAGTATGGTTTTACGCCGCTTTTAGCAATATTCCAGCAATATCACGGCGGGGACACCAGAAATAGGCTTCACACAGTTTACCCATATGGGGAATAGAACCCGGCCTTCGGCGTGACGAGCGAACGCTTTAACCACTAGGCTACCCCATCGCCCGTCGTGCTGCATACCTTTCACCCTTGCAATATACATTCTAACAAGCAAGGTGTCGCTATTTAACAGAAATACTGCCGATCTAACGTTAAACTTGAACAATCCATGAGTAAACAAACTGATATCAACAAACACTCCCTATATGAAGAGACTATAACTGTCACGGCAAGCTACACAAGGGCGCCAGACGCTAAGTATTACTGAATGCTTCATCCGCAACAAGATCTAGACAAAGGTGGCAAACATATGCAACAACAATGTCTCCTAAGAACTGTATAATACTTTATGGATAACAACCTCTTTATTGTACATGATGCGATGTTTCGGTATATCTCCTTATACCGTTGTCAAGCAAGAGTAAAGTAATACAGCACAGGGATTGAGTAAGACAACATGAAAGAATACATCAAAGGGATTCACAACAACAACAATGGAACAGGTAATAATGCAGTAACAATAGGAGGAAGCCAACTGTTGAGGAGGCAGTACAAGATATATATCGCAGATGGGATTAATTAGCAATGATGGGTGGAGTGCTCTGTTCTGTTGTTTTTATCAGTTTATTGTAGGCGGAAGGAATCAACTTCTAAAATGCCAATCAAACGAATCAACAATGTCTCCTGCAGCTAAATGCAACAGGCCACCAGCAATGGGCTCCACATTGTACCCATGTGGGGAATGTAAAGATAATACACAAATGCTACAACAATGTCTGCTGCAGCTAAATGCATCAATTCTGGCCATATACAATAGATCCAGAAAGCAACAATACAAAGGAACATAACAATGACCGTCTACTACAAAACGTGTATCTTAATTAGCCTTTGTTTAACAGTATATAGGATGAAGGGTACAGCTGTGTCTTCAGGGGATTATTCTGGGTTACAATAGTATGACTGGTTAAGCTGGTATTTCGTGTAGATGAAGCTTTGTTAGCATCAGTAATCGACAACAGCCATAACAATTCTTATAACACCTTTGAAAAATGTCATTTTATGATTATTCCAATTTGTGGAAGTACGTTAATGCAAAGAATTAAAGAACATTCTTCAAGCATAGCTGAAGTCAGATCTGACAGTGGTTGAGAACAACCTGTTTAGTTGGCATATTATAAGTCAATGAATAATAAGGAAGGTATGCTAACTTATAGATAACAAATTCTTCATTATATTATGATGCCACGTTTCGGTATATATTTTCTTGCTTGAGAACGGTATAAGAATCTATACCGAAACGTCGCATCAGAACGTAATAAAGAAGTATCACACCTTTCTTATAACACGACCAACGAGATCACGCAATGAGCCATGGCACATATTTACCCAACTGATTGCCAGTTAAAGTCTGTTAATTAGGGGGGAGGGGAGGGGGAAGGGGTGCAATGAATAGAGCCAATATGCGAATTTTATACTTGTCACGGGTTCACATGTAGAAATACTGACATGTTATGTGTACAAAATTTCCAGAAATTATAAAAATACTGCAACCGGGGAAAATACTGGTTTGGGCATTACATGACATCGTTCGTTCTCGTTGTAGCGTTATTACTTTAGTATGAAGTCTAAATATCTTGAAACGTCTTTAGCAGACGATACCACCGAGTTGCCTCGCTATGAGAAAAATGGCCGCAACGACAACCGGTTTTGTATACCATGCTGTAAGGCTACGAACATTAAGAACATTGCTTACGACAGTAGATAACAGCTGAGTATTGGGATAATGCAATGCCATTCGACTACATTCTGAACTTTCATGGCAAGAAGAAACATGTGGCGTTGTTCCAGTTAAATATATGAAATCACTACATACCTGGGCGTGGTATAACGAAGTTTTTGTAAACACTTCTGAATCGTGGATATATGACAATAAATTATTGAGAATGGTATATCTTGATGATATTACGGCATAATAACATCTTCGGAATGGGATGCCAACGTGGTATTCCTATTATTATGTAAATATGTATACACACATATAATTTATACTCTATTCATCTTTGATAATTTCCGACAAAAGTTTTAAGTTAATACAATATAATAAACACTAGTTGATATACGAACTACAATCTCAAAACAAATATGAAAAGAAAATAATATATATCATCTGAAACGTTATGACATAAGTATTTATAATTCTATCGAAGCACCCACGGGTGGAATAACACCCCGATTTACCCCAGACATCGATCATTATTGGATAAGTGCAGTTTACTGACTGTATTTGCAGGCTATGTCTGATAAAAGAGCGTGCATTCTTACCTGACGGATCGGTAAAATGTCCTTATTTATTGGTAATCCTTTCCTTCTATCCTTATTTCGTCTTTCCTTCCTAAAACGGTAGCGACTACACCCTACCACACCGTTAACGCACCGACATTGCCCATCCCGAGCGTAGCCACTGTTTTCAAGGGAGGAAAGCCTGTTGCCAGAAATAGTCTGGCTGGCGATATTATTCACAACAGTGCTCGCTCAGTATACCGCCAGGCCACAGAACCAGTTCTGCAGGTTCTCGCTTCGACCGGCATGTCAAGTCCCGCGCGGCGTTGTTGCCAATAATGACGTCACGCTCCAGCAGACGATAAGCTGACAGAGGAAGGGAGGCAACTGCGTTTAAATAGGGCGATCAAGTATGGTTAATCATGGAGGCATACTCATAAAAAGGCTCAAATGTTCCATCACTTTCAGGGTAAGAACGGGTGAAATTACGTTCACGTGACACAAGCATTATCTGAAAGAGAAAAGTCATATGTTGTTCGAACGACTTTTGATATTTAACTGAATTAAAAATCTCATTGCAATCAGCTGTAAGGGACTGGTCATGCATAATAGGTGTGGGTATGGGTGTGTGTGTTTGTGTGGGGAGTGTTGGCGTCTATCTGTAGCCAACATTTTGTTTTTAAGTTTTGGTAGAAGACGACAAACATATTTCGTGTATTTTTTAAAATACTAACTCATATTACATATCAGGCTACAAACGGTGCTGTTTTTACCAATTTGGTGCCATTTCCCTTTCGTGACGATCTGACACGGAGTTACAATCTCTAAAGCCGCGGTCACATCTTACGGTCATGAACGTTGTTGACCGTAACTCATTTGAACGTAGTTCACCGAAGTAGGCCTACCACTGCGGCGAACTAGACCGAAGTAGGTTGGAAGTAGTAGTAAACCGTACTTTGATCGTAGTGCCACGTTACCACGGTGTACTACAGTCAACACAATGGTGCAGTAGGATCAGGTACGGTCTACTCGGGAGAACTAGGGTCAAACACGTTCAAACTACGGTAACAGTAGGGTCTTGGCATTTAAGCTGACCGTAGAGATATTTTGAACATGTTGATTTTTTTTCTAAAAATCATGGGTTTGCTTAAGTTCAAAGCACGGTCATAGCTACGGTGATCTACGTTGAACTACGCGTAATTACGCCTAACTACGTAACTAAGGTCACTAACTACGGGTCTACTACGTTCATCCCCCACTACGGTCAACTACTTGCACTTACGTTAAACGATATTTTACATTACATAATTCGTCCACATATCAGATCTTCAAAATAAAGTATGGAACAGATCACATTACACTGATCAAGAATAAAGGATCCATTTTCATTCTAATATGATAGAACCGAGGAAGCTGTTTTGTCTTAATTTCACCTTAAAACTATATACTGACGTACAAAACTAAGTTTTCGTTTTGAAAACATTTTGTGTAAACATGTGGTTTTAACTGTCAAAGAAAAAGTTTACCCATGTTACAGCACGATGTTTTCAATTAAGTTTCAATATCATTATATTTTATTAGTTGTGATACATTTACACCTTATTTGTATGATTTGGCATATGCGTCCACAATGTTTTTAAAACATGATGACAATATTTCATTAAACATGTTCTTACATAATATTTCTGCAACGTTTCAAAAACGTTATGAATAGTTATAGATCTACCCATTTTGTAGCATGGTGTTTTTTATTTAAGAATTGAATGTCAGTTTATGTGTTTGCACTGAAAAATGAACGATGTCAAAGCGGTGTTCAAACTCGTGTGAACGAGCGAGTTCACGCGAGAGTTTGAACAACGCTTTGACATCGTTCATTTTTCAGTGCAAACACGCAAACTGACATTCAATTCTTATAATTTCGCACTTTGAAGTTTACACATACGTTTTCCACCCACTTGTAGATGATCATTGTTTAGTGTGTTTTAATACCTGTAAAATGTTGTAATGCCATTTGGTTCAAGAACGTACGTATTGCAGCGATGTTTGTATACACAGCGATTTTATTTTTACACATGTATCCCAACCCTTGAAGAAATAGTTCTCAAAGTATTCGATCTTTAAAATATAACAACAAATTCGTTATGAGGTTTGAAACTGCTTTAATAAGTATAATCAATAACAGTATCAAACAGAAACAAATATCAGAAGCAATAACAATACCATTTTAACAAACTGGCATTGTACCTTTTCACTTGTAAATACCTTAAATGTTTGACCGCGTAATAATACACTGACCGACTTCGAAGTTGTGCGGCGTGGCGAATAGGAAACAGATCTTGTTGTATTCTATTTATTTGTGATTGTTTATTGTGAAATTTTTTGAGCAGTTGTTAAACAGACCTCGGGGCAGAAAACCGCCGGATGAACCCGCAAACTGCGAGACATTAATCTCCTGTAAAAAGGAACAATGTTCGGCAATCCGTTTGGTAGTGACATTGCCGAACTTGGGGTGACTTGAAACAGGTTCGTTCGCGAAATTGGTATCGCCAATTATTGGGGGTCCTTGAAACCGAAGCGAAAAACGTTCACACACGTATGAACGGTGTTTACACAAGTATGAACGATTAGAGGGGTTCAAGAGTAATGAACCTTGAAATTTAGATTACACGTCCGCTCTCTCAACCAACCAACGTTCGGGAATCTGTGTAAACTTGAAAGCACGAAATTATAACATTTTGAAAATATTTCAATAACACTTTAAATAGTTATAATTTCGTGCTTTCAAGTTTACACAGATTCCAGAACGTTGGTTGGGAAATGTTGGCTCGTAAACTCGCTCGTTCACACGAGTTTGAACACCGCTTTGACATCGTTCATTTTTCAGTGCAAACACACAAACTGACATTCAATTCTTAAGTAAAACATTTTTACGACAACGTTCGAAAATATTTTTGAAAATGTTATGTTTTAGCTGGGTTTGATGCTGTGTTGATGAGTTGTAAAACCGTTTTTACGTGGAAGATGCGCCAACAGTCAAGTTTGCTGTCTATATTTTCAAGGGCAGATAACTCTCATTTGTCACCTTGAACAAACATGGACGACGCAATTTCATTTTGACAGCAATGCCAGTGGAAAAACTGTGTAAACATAAACTATTCAAAGTTGAGAACGATGTCAGCTGCTGACAAAAGCGATAAACAAAAGGTGGAAGGTTTTGTCAAGTCTCTGACAGTGAAAGGAATTCAGGTTTTGGCTGTAGACTTTGATCAAACATTGCTGTCGATCCACTCGGGAGGGCAATGGCGAGATGGCGTGGAAAGTCTTGCACAGCATGTGAGGCCGTGTATGCGAGACCTACTGCAACATGCTATACAGAGAGGCCTGTTTGTCTGCATCGTCACATTTTTCAAGCAAGCCTGGTTGATACGTGAATTGCTCCAGCATGTCTTCCCCAAACGGTATTGTATAGGCAACAGAACTGCTCAGATATTTATTTATCGTGTTTATACACTTTTGTATCAAAATGTGAACAGTTTAAATACCCGACCTGATTCAACATTTCACTTCCAGATATTTGCTATTAGACATGTTAACATTTCTGTTCGTAGTAATGGGGGGCGGTGGGGTAGCCTAGTGGTTAAAGCGTTGGCTAGTCACGCCGAAGACCCGGGTTCGAATCCCCACATGGGTACAATGTGTGAAGCCCATTTCTGGTGTCCCCCGCCGTGATGTTGCTGGAATATTGCTAAAATTTGCGTAAAACCAAACTCAGTCAGTCAGTCAGTCGTAGTAATGGTTAAGTGACTCAGTAATTTGGACATGATGAGTTAAATCCGATCAGTGTGAAGTCATAATTTCTTTTAGAGTAGCTGCTTATATATAAAATCGATATGCTTTGGTCCCTATACATTTTCACCATTCTCAGTTAGGGTCCTGAGGAATCACTGTGATCAGTCTGTCATATATCAAGAGGATATAGAAAGTCTTTCGTCAGGGATTTACAGGACGCGAATTCCTGCGTCCTATGCGCATAAAAATTGACAATGGACACAACGAACTTTATTTACGCATCCACAGGGACATAGAAAAAGTCCAAATACTTTTGTAAAAATTCCAATCAAGTAACAATAAGTTATCACTGAGTTTGCTATTAGCTGAGTTATGGTATCATTTGCAATTTCATTACTGTAACATTTAATGTGTTGATCATGATTACAATAACAGTATTAGTAATAATATTTAAGTGTCTGGGACCCCCATTTCATTGTCCAGGACCCCTGAAAATTCTAAGCATGAGTCCCAGGGACCCTCAAATACAGGACTCGAGGTAAATCCCTGTTTCATTATAATAAATTGGAAAAGAAGTTATTTCTGTTTTACAAATTATATGTAAAAGTTGTTTTTAATATCAGTTTCAAGGCACATCTATTTTGCAAGTTTATATGATCAAAAATGTTCAAAACTTTTTATATTTGGAAATGTTTATGCACTATTTGTTTCCGTGTCAAGCTCTCCTTACCATGCTTACTCCCCAGATATATCTTATGTTGCAACAAAGTGTATCATTACATTCCTAGTCCCAGTCTATCACTAGAAGCAGGCTAGTATATGAAGTGCATGGTGGGTGGTTACTTCAGCACCAGTTTAATGTCCTGCCCATTATCAAATGCTTTGTGATGTGTTAAATGGTGACAAGACTGTGGCTAGTTGGCAATCCCAGCCATCTAGTTCAGATTAGTAGTTATTTTGGAAATTGACACAATGTATTTGTTAAGTTGTGGACTAGGAAAAAACCAGACACCAGACCATGAAGCATAGTTTCTTTTGAAATTTGGAAAATTGAGTCCCCTTAGAACAGCAAGAGAACTATCAGATTCAGATAATACAAGCTTATCCACTGTATCTTATATACAGCCTCCCTCTTTTGTTTTGTTTTGGGCATGGTTAAAACGACACGCTGTTCATAATAGCTTTCCAACTGCAACTGATTTACCTTTTTTCCAGTTACAGGCACCAAAAATAGATCATTTGTACCTGAATGTGTTGGCATCATGCTTTGAAATTAAACCGTTTTTTTATCTGCAGATTTTGTTGAATAAAAAGTGATATATTCTTGTTCCTATGGCACTCCCTCATTGGTAGTTTCACCAAAATCTCAGTAATCAAGAAAAAGGTCTGTCTCATCAAAAATATCAAATATCATAATCAGAGGTACAGATAAGCTGCGTATCTGCGTAAATTACGCAAATATTTATGTGAAAACTCAATTCCTATTAAGTCTATTGCGTACAAGTACGCTTGAAATTTTGTAAATACTCAATAGATGTGATGTTACACGCGTACACACAAAAGTGTCAAATCTTAGCTTGCGTACCGGTGGATAGATAAAATAACAGGTATATTGAGAGGTTCTGTTTCAGGACATGAACTTGGCAACTTGCAGTCTCTCTTATCGTTTCTCATATTACAGATCAAATATATATAACAAACACTAACATTTAAACTTTATTATATTTTAACAATTAATGGAAAATGACAAAATACCCAATTGAGTTTGAGTGAGGTGGGGACAATTCATTTGGTTGCTCCAAGGAAAATTAGGATACCCAATTGAGATGACCACAAGCGAGTACATAACTCAATGACCCAAAACGTTATCTGTAGCTCTGCTCATAATGTGACTTCACAAAAAATGGCAAATGAGTTCTATATCTCACATTTGTTTTCGTTTGTTTCAGTATTGCCAGTAAAATACTAGTCCAAGCGAACACTATAGATCTACTACAACGACAAGGTCCAGATGAATTTGTTGGGAAGGAAGCTCACCTTATCAACATCTTTAATGAACTTTATCAGAGGTACCATGTGGTCGTCAGTTCAAAGGAGGTAATGCTTTTGGATGATGACGAAGAAAATGTTCGGACAGCCATTCAGTTCGGACACTACTCCTTTCTCATCCCGCCTGACTTGAATTATGAAAACTTTGAAAGTTTTGCTAAAATGCTGACTGTCACATAGACGCTACCATGTTTTCTGTGGCTTAAAAATTGTGATACATCCGTCTGAATGATTACCTCAGTGCTGACGAAGGTATTATAGTCTTGCAGTCAACTGGAAATGGTACATACACCATGTGATACGAGATTATACTTGTGTTTGGGACTTAGTCACCCATTTGTAACAGTCGTCTTATTTTACTGTACTTATTTTTTAGAATATTTATTGTTTTATGTTTGTTGTGAGAGTTGTTGAAAAATTTAACCCTTACTATGTTAAGTATGTATTCAGGTGTTAGTGATACCAGTTCCCCAAATAGTCTTGTGGAATGATTGCTTTGGCGTTGTCATCTAATGTAAATGGCATTAATTTTTTGTGTTTCCAAAATCATGATCAATCATCACATCATTTATCAATAGATGTAAACACCGTGCCAAGATCCCACAGTCAAAGGGTTAACAAACTGTTCAGTTAGCCAGTGTTTGTGTATGCACGCAGTAAGTGATCCAGCCAGTTTGAGTCATTCATGTCCTGTGTTGCATTTATTCATGTACCGACTTTGAACAAGACTGAACATACAAGTGAAACATCATTGATGCAAATGCTACATCTTCTGTACAAGTGCAATATCATCGATACAAGTGCAACATCATCGATACAATTGCAACATCATTGATGCAACATCATCGATACAAGTGCAACATCACTGATGCAAATGCTACATCTTCTACACAAGTACAAGATCATTGCTACAAGTGCAACATTATGGATACAAATGCAACATTATGGATCCATGTGGCAACACAACATCAATAATGCAAATGCTACATCTTCTATACAAGTGCAGCATCAGTGCTACAACATCATCGCTACACGTGCAGCATCAGTGATGCAACATCATCGCTACACGTGCAGCATCAGTGATACATCATCGCTACACCTGCAGCATCAGTGATGCAACATCATCGCTACATGTGCAGCATCAGTGATGCAACATCATCACTACACGTGCAGCATCAGTGATACAACATCATCGCTACACGTGCAGCATCAGTGATACAACATCATCGCTACACGTGCAGCATCAGTGATACAACATCATCGCTACATGTGCAGCATCAGTGATACAACATCATCGCTACACGTGCAGCATCAGTGATGTTACATCATCGCTACACGTGCAGCGTCAGTGATGTTACATCATCGCTACACGTGCAGCATCAGTGATACAACATCATCGCTACACGTGCAGCATCAGTGACACAACATCATCGCTACACGTGCAGCATCAGTGATACAACATCATCGCTACACGTGCCACATCAGTGATACAACATCATCGCTACACCTGCAGCATCAGTGATACAACATCATCGCTACACGTGCAGCATCAGTGATGCAACATCATCGCTACACGTGCAGCATCAGTGATACAACATGATGCAAATGCAACAACTTTGATGGAGCTAACTGATTTGACAATTGTGTGAATGTTTAATGAATCACATTAGTAGTATGGATGAACTCTGATCAACGAGACGGATACTATGATCAAGAAAACTGCTTTTAGTGTCTGTCATTAAAGAGTGGATATGACTGTTATTGATATTGCCAGTGCAAGGTTGTATCGTGTATCCAGAAAACAAAAATAATTATCATCAGTTTATAAAGCCTAATTGATTGAACCCAAGAGAATAAATACATTCTGAATGCCTAATAACTTCCAGTGTGAATGATAAATTGTGAGTAAATACTGCAATGCTCAGATGATTGTCTGGAGGTTCAGGGTAAAATGGCTTGAGGTGTAAGGGAGGTAACTCTGTTTAGTCTGATATGAATGCAAAACTTTCAATATGTGCATTACAAACATATTCAGCTAACTTAATGAGAGTTATTAGAACATGGAATGATGTAAAGCCAAACGCTGTTTTTCCTGCAACACTTCCCTCTTGTCCCGATACTGTTACAAGACCCTATCTTTAACAGCCAAATATTTCAGTTCCACAGATAGTTGATATATGTGTGGTGGTCTATTCATGTAAACCAACCCATGGCCAGGGCATGTATATAATAGTCAAGCTACTTGACCTGGAACAGCACTGTTATAAATAGTGTATAGAACAGTATCCGGCATAATTCCCCTCCTCCGGACCAATAGGACAATGTGTGTGACTTGGGTAACATGTACCAGAGAAAACTGGCAAGTTGACAGTATTATTAACATGGATTATGCTATTCAATCCAACTACCTTTAATGCTCAACCAAAAGAAACAAATACTCGATCTAGTGATAAAGTGTGGATGAAAACCAGTTGGAAAGACTGTTGTCATCTAGCTGTCTCCTTGGTTTGGCCAATCAGATGATAATCAGAACCAGTGCTATGTCAAGTGTAACAACACATATCGGGGATCGTAGAAAAGTTAGTTTGTTTTCACCTCTGAGTTTATCTGTGAAATCTGTTAAGGCGAGATCAATTTTATTATTTATTTTTATGGATCCGCAGGTATATTTTCAAGAATAAGATAAAAGTCAAAATTAATTTTCCGCGCACAAAATTAAAATCCTAATGTTTTTATTGGCCAAAAATGTAAACTTACAAGAAATGTTTTTACGATTGCTTTTTGTCCCATATACACTTCATAAATTGCCAAGTGTAAAATACTCTTAGTATTTAAAAGGAATATTACTGTGACTGGTGTTTTTTCAATTTTTATTTCCCTCCTGCCTTTAGGTTTTCTGATGACAAAAATCCATAAAACAAGAAATACAATTGGTCTGGCCTAAAAAAGAGCTAAAAAATCTGAGGCCACAGTTATTCCGACCAGTGTTATACTGTGATGCTTATTACCTAAACTGTGTGCTTTATAGTAGGATATTTGAGAATGTAATCATTTGGTGTTTGTGTACCTTTTACATGCCGTTTATATCATATATACTGTAGAAGGCAATAGTCAGATTGTCGTATATTTTTATGTATGTTTTCTGCTCTCTCAGCAACCTGCAAAATAACTGGCATAGAAAATGTAAATTTATAGAAAATTGTCACATATCTTGAATAGCCACTTATTACCCAGAAATCCATGTAAAACATTTCTTTTATACCCTGAAACCTTTTGTCACATATCTTGAATAGCCATTTTATAACCAGAAATCCATGTAAAACATTTCTTCAATGCCCACTTAATAATTTGTCACATATCTTGAATAGTGGAAATAGCTCCAACAGTGGAAATAGCTCCTTGGGATGGTAGTGTGCTGTCATATTACTTCCATACTCCAGTACTCTAACACGATTTTTCCTGTAACCAACATGTCAACATTACAGCCTTATGTAGTCACAAAATGTGTTTTGTTATGGTAAACAGGTTATCTATGAGACAAATGTGATATATATAATTCAATGTTTTGATGACATATTTTGTAATTAAGAGTTAATTGTGTTATGGCTCTAACCTGTGCGACATTAGCTTTTAACTCTGTCAAAATGTATCTAGTCAGACAAGTAAATATTAACAGTACTATTCTGTATAGATCACTTGCAATTATATTGCCGCCATTAATGGTGGTCCGATTAATTAAAATAATCGAAGATTGGTCGCAGTGACTAAATGACCAAACAACTCATCATGTTTTCTCATAATCGAACTCAAACAATTTTGAAACACTTGTTTGCCTTAACAATATGTTTCACAAGGTTGGTTTTGTCTGTTACATTTCATAAGCACTACAAGCTCGTTCCAAGTCATGATATAATTTATTTTAAAGACTCCAGGAAATTTAAATATGTGAAATTTACAAATGCATTTTGTTCAATTTGCAAAAACACTCAAACAACTACATTTTTTTTCATCTTTTTGGGGTGTGTGCGTTAACATAACGGGAAAATATGCTCAATGATGCTTATCAATTATTTTCATTGATTGAACAGTTGTAATGAACCAATAATCAGTTATGAGATTTTAACCAATTCCCATCACTAGCCAGCATATAGCTGGAATATTGCTGAGTGTGGCATTAGACAACAAACAGACAGGGTCACATGCAATTGGGAAAACCCCTTGCACAGTATGACTGCCTGTATGACTACATGTATGACTGCCCGTATGACCCAGTACTATGGTGGACAGAGAGGACCACCCTGTTTGGTTGTGATATTTGACACCATGTCCCTGTAAACACTACCAGGTGCATGGCTGGCCCAGCTGTTTGAGATGCTGCATCACATGGTGTAGAGTTGTCTCCCTATACGACCTGCATTGTCTTCCTCCCAAGTCCAGCTGACACAAAGTTCTATCATTTAACTGCTGTTCAAATTGGATTTCGATTGAACTTACTGTTATGCTACTGTGAACTACTTGTGCACTTTTGTGAGAAGAGAGTGCACAGTTTTGACTATGGTTGTCTACCTTGAAAGGTAAGCGAGAAGATGGAAGCATTATTGTCCAAGTGTTTTAAACCAAGATGCAGTCAACAGTGCCAATGATGACTATGCTTTATATCAAACACAAGGTGACCATAGTTTTCACCGGTGTGAGAAGTGTTTGTAAAATTTGTAACTGAAATTCAGATTGGTTGAGAATAATTTCACCACTTGAAAGGTGTTTGTATGGAGACAGAATAGGAGACAGAAATAACAGGTAGTCCATCTAGATGTCACTAGACACAGGATAACTGGCAGGCAGATATTCTGTACTGCATTTTGCTGTACATAGTACATCTAACACAGCATTCTTCCCAAGATTTACAAACATTTCAACTAGTCTTCGTTTACACCCTATGCAAGAAATGATGGAAATATTGAGCTGTCGAAACTGCCAACTATATGATATTACAATGACTATACTCCAAAGTTCATTACTGAAATGTGTTCTTAGTCATGTAAATGATTAGCAAGACTTTATAGATGTGCTTGTTACAGCTGAGTGTCCATGCTACACATTTACCTTCATATACAGCTGACTTATCATAGTGCCCAGTGTCTGTGTATGCCCATGGGATGTGGAGTTTGGTGAAACAAGACTGTTAGTACTAATTAGATGTTACGTTACATATACAACAAATGGTTAATGGGTTTTCACCTTTTCAGCTTGTGAGATTTATTCCCAAATAATCCAAAATTATGGAAACATTGATGAACATAAAGAATATTCAGAATAAGAGAATAAAATCCAGAAAATTCTTCATGTTCATCAAATAGCATCTTCTAAAATGCCAATCAAGCATATGGAAACATTCTCACATTATGATGATATAGAGTTTTGTTTCATTCAAGTTTGTTTCCAAGTGAAAGCTTGGATTCTTGTGGTTTTTGATTGCTGACTTTGTTGACACATGTCATCGTATCCCAAGTGTGTAGATTGATGCTTACGTTGTCAATCACTGGATTGTCTGGTCCGGACTCGATTATTTACAGACCACTGTCATATAGTTGGAATATTCACTAGATTCTAATGTATACTGTGAAGAGACAGTGGGATGATGACATGTATACTGTGTCGGGACAGTGGGAAGATGACGTGTATACTGTATAGAGACAGTGGGATGATGACATGTATAGAGACAGTGGGAGACAGTGAGACAGTGGGATGATGACGCATACTGTATAGAGACAGTGGGATGATGACATGTATACTGTGTAGTAGAGACAGTGGGATGATGACATGTATACTGTGTAGAGACAGTGGGATGATGACATGTATACAGTGGGATGATGACATGTAGAGACAGTGGGATGATGACGTATACTGTGTAGAGACAGTGGATGATGACATGTATACAGTGGATGATGACATGTATAGAGACAGTGGAATGATGACATGTATACTGTGTAGAGACAGTGGGATGATGACATGTATGAGAGACAGTGGGATATGATGGGATGAGTATAGAGACAGTGGGATGATGACATGTATACTGTGTAGAGACAGTGGGATGATGACATGTATACTGTGTAGAGACAGTGGGATGATGATGAGACATGTATACTGTGTACTGAGACAGTGGGATGATGACATGTATACCGTGTAGAGACAGTGGATGATGACACGTATACCGTGACAGAGACAGTGGGATGATGACGGTATACTGTGTAGAGACAGTGGGATGATGACATGTATACTGTGTAGAGACAGTGGGATGATGACGGTGTATACTGTGTAGAGACAGTGGATGATGACATGTATACTGTGTAGAGACAGTGGGATGATGACGAGACACCGGGATGATAGAGACACAGTGGGATGATGACATGTATACTGTGTAGAGACAGTGGACAGTGATGTATGACATGTATACTATACAGTGTAGAGACAGTGGGATGATGACGTGTATGCAGTGGGATGATGACAGTGTAGAGACAGTGGGATGATGACATGTATACTGTGTAGAGACAGTGGGATGATGACATGTATACTGTGTAGAGACAGTGGGATGATGACATGTATGGAATGATGACATGTATACTGTAGAGACAGTGGGATGATGACATGTGTATACTGTGTAGAGACAGTGGGATGATGACGCATGTATACTGTGTAGAGACAGTGGGATGATGACATGTATACTGTGTAGAGACAGTGGGATGATGACGTGTATACTGTGTAGAGACAGTGGGATGATGACGTGTATACTGTGTAGAGACAGTGGGATGATGACGTGTATACTGTGTAGAGACAGTGGGATGATGACATGTATACTGTGTACAGTGGGATGATGACATAGAGACAGTGGGATGATGACATGTATACTGTGTAGAGACAGTGGGATGATGACATGTATACTGTGTAGAGACAGTGGGATGATGACATGTATACTGTGTAGAGACAGTGGGATGATGACATGTATACTGTGTAGAGACAGTGGGATGATGACATGTATACTGTGTAGAGACAGTGGGATGATGACATGTATACTGTGTAGAGACAGTGGGATGATGACGTGTATACTGTGTAGAGACAGTGGGATGATGACATGTATACTGTATATGAGAGACAGTGGGATGATGACATGTATACCGTGAGACAGTGGGATGAGAGAGAGTGGGATGATGACGTGTATACCGTATAGAGACAGTGGAATGATGACATGTATACTGTGTAGAGACAGTGGGATGATGACATGTATACTGTGGGCACAGTGTTTGGTTCTGTATGACCAGTTCATTCCCAGCACAAGAAATGTTTATGTTTTAGGATTGTTGAGTGTGAAGTTTGCTATAGCTGTTAATTTGTTATATATTTGTTACTTGCATGACTGTTATACCCTTCTGTATAGTGAAGCAGTGGGGAATTTTGAAATTGTTTGTTATAGATGCTTGTATGTTACATCTTTGTTATAACTGATATTGTTATATCAGTGTAATAACCATGTTCTACTGTAGCAGGTTTATTTATATGGATGTTTATGTTCTACAAGGACGTACTGAGGTATTATTTGATTATGATTGACATAACACTATATACTGAGAAAAAGAAGCAAAGGAACCTGAGTAAGAGAATAATTGACATCTCATGATAACGAGAAACTTTGATAACTCAGATTTCATGGACATATGAAAAGTTGTATATTGACATGCTTTGGTAGCCTTGTGGTCCCAGCAGAAGTGTGTTTATCATTATTTTCTGCACTTTGCTTGTCTCATGATCATGTTGGCGTAGTGTGTAGTCTGAATCTTGAGCTCTTGTACATGTAGCTTTCTGTTTCCTTGTCTTCTATACAGCTGAAGTGGAGGAGGGTTGTGAGTGTGTTAAACTGCTTCTGGCTGTTGTTTAGTCACAGGACTGCATGTATGGCCTGGTTCAGTATTAGTCATTCTACCACGGACTACTGACCAGCCGTTGGGCTACAGCCATCGGTGACGAGGCATTGCCACAACATATATTTAACAGTTTTGTTTGTTTTATGGATTGTATGAGCATTCTTGAAGTCACTGGCAGAACATGCTTGAAGTCACTGGTAGAGCATTCTTGAAGTCACTGGCAGAACATGCTTGAAGTCACTGGTAGAGCATTCTTGAAGTCACTGGCAGAACATGCTTGAAGTCACTGGCAGAACATGCTTGAAGTCACTGGTAGAGCATTCTTGAAGTCACTGGTAGAGCATTCTTGAAGTCACTGGTAGAGCATGCTTGAAGTCACTGGCAGAACATGCTTGAAGTCACTGGCAGAACATGCTTGAAGTCACTGGTAGAGCATTCTTGAAGTCACTGGCAGAACATTCTTGAAGTCACTGGCAGAACATTCTTGAAGTCACTAGCAGAGCATTCTTGAAGTCACTGGCAGAGCATTCTTGAGGTCACTAGCAGAGCATTCTTGAAGTCACTGGTAGAGCATTTTTGAAGTCACTAGCAGAACATGCTTGAAGTCACTGGCAGAGCATTCTTGAAGTCACTAACAGAGCATTCTTGAAGTGACTGGCAATTCTGGGGGAAGAGGTGGGGTGACAGCATCCATTTCTTCATGTACCAACCTCTCCTTTGTTTTTGTTTTCATCATGGCTTGAGTACAGTAGTGCTCATCTTATCCAAAGTCCTGAATACATTTCAGATTGTAGTGGTTAACTTGCTCACATGTCAAGCTGTAGAACTGGGTCAGAATCTACAAATAGGTTATCAAACTGGAACAATCTCATGGTGATGCCATTCAGTTATACTTGTGATGATTATAGCTGTTAGATATTGCCTTTAGACGCAAAAACCCTTAGACTGATGTTAAATTGAAAATTGCCAGAGTTGTGAACTCCTCCCAGCACCAAACATGATGAACTGAGCATTCCCAAACAGGCTGCTAGCATGAGTCTTCAGTTCGTAAGAGTTGTTTCAACTCCAGTTAGTCATATTCCAGCCATATCACTGCAGCAAGGCCGGGTCAAGGCCACACCAAGGCCGGGTCAAGGTCAGGTGACTGACAGCATGAGCAACAATCGATTGATGTCATCAGGTAGAGTGATGTACGATCCCCAAGGCCACACATTATAGCCTCAGCTTAGGCTTGGGTATAAGCTGTGTGAATATTGTTGTTGTTACTGTCTATTTGTGTATTGTTTTATTTATGTTATGGTGATTCCCACATTTGCCAGTTATCTGTAAACTATATGACCTTATTGATGACCCTGATTCCTGCCAATCATCAGTTGTTTTAGACTGCTTGTTGTCTTGTTTAACAGATGCTTGATATATTGTTTAACAGCATGATGACCTGTTTGTGCAGAATGTTACTACAGATATGATAAATGTTTGTAAGTGTCTTGCACATGTTAATAAAACTTTGTGATACTGTGTGTTTCTGGATATCTCTCAGTCTCTCAGTGTAATGAATGAGTTATTTCCGTGTAGGTCATGGTAGGCCATCGGCCCATGTACAATCATATGATATAAACTGCACTGTTTTTTAGAAGAAAACTGGTATCATTACATTGCATTAAACTTAATGATAGTTGGACATTGATCAAAATGTGGTAAATATAAATTCGTAACATTACATATGCATCCCAGACAAAAAGAAAATGTATTTCATCCTCTGGGATGTTATTGTTACACATTTTACATATTGTTGAGGCGTAACTATCATCTTTTCGTCTCACATTACAAAGAAGGGGTAGGTGATGAAGTCTAAGTCTAATGTAATATGTGTTTGATAATCTAGGACGATGGTGTAAAGGGCCAATGTTAAAGCACTTATATATTGTAGCAATTTGTAGCCCTTTGAAAAGGGGATGGAACTGCTTTAATTTTAGCATGGAGACTTTTGTAATGATCACTACCCAAAGAATACTGACAATAGAGAATGTTTTTTCATGGATGTTTTCTAAATGGCATTTTGGAATTTGTTTGGCACATGTGATGATGTCAGGGAAAGGCCAAAAGTCAAGAAATGGAATAGAAATATCTCACAAATAAGAAATACTTCACCAAAAAGTATAAAGACATTGGTTACCCTCTCAAGGATGAGTCTCTGCTTTGAATAGGTATGTATCAAAATCAGACAAGGTCAAAGTCAGCATTCATCGTTTAGTAAAACTTAACTATCACGGTTATGTCATTGTAAGGTTCTGATGCATGGTTAGCTCTCTACAGAAGGGGAACTAAACTGACCGGCAAAAGAAAGTATACCAAAAAGAAATATTGTTGTAGGTGAATGATACACTGAAACATGTCGCCCCAACGCAGCAATTTGATACCTGTAGTGAAATTCACTTGCACGTGGTCAATTGTATAAACCATGATTTTGGACCTCTGTGTGTTTTACGTGCGCTAAGGGTATAAAAGTTAGTGTGCGGACAGGTTACACATGCAGTTTGAAAAAGATCACCACAGATATGCCACGACTATCAGCAGTTGAACCGTGAGCCTGAGGGCCATAGGTATGCTCCAGATGGGGTCGACACACGCCAACGTTGCAAGAACCGTCGGCTGCACCCATCTCTAGACTGTTGCAACGTTACAGGCAGACGGACCAGACACAGGACAGACCAAGAAGTGGTAGACCGCGGGTAACAACACCAGATGAAGACCGGCATTTGAGGACGTTACACCTGCGAAACCGTTTCCTGACGGTACGTAATCAGCGGCGAATTCCCTTGATCACCGTGTCAGTCGATACTCGGTGGCTAGACGTCTTCGGACAGCAGGTGTCAGAGCCTACAGACCCTTCAAAGGACAGGTGTTGACCCCCTGAACACAGACGCCACAGATTGCGTTGGGCCCGGGTTGTTCGTCGCTCGCGGAAACGCCCTAACCCACCACAGAATAGACAGCAACTTGCACAAGCCCTCCAGGGCGAATTGCGTCGCATTACCACGTGACCTTGTCCGACGTCTGACGTCTTCGGCTAGAAGGAGAGTGCGTGCCTGTTTTGACGCAAAGGGTGGACATACAGGATGCTATAGTGATGGTAGTGAACATTTATTGTGTGTAACTCAGTACCTGCTTATACTCTAGGTGATTGAAAACTCGTTTTCAGGACCCCCAGTGAACTTGCGCATGTCTGACGCCACGCGTGATTTTTAGCTCAGGTTCAGTAAAGATGTTGTTAACACCACTGTATTATGTTTGTGTGTCTAGGTGAGGTGAAATTGGGTTTAACGTTGTACTTGAGAATATTTCAGTCATATGACGACGTGCATGCGTGTGTATGTGTATGTGCGGCTGCTTGTACTAGCCCAGACTAGTGCTAGTCTACTGAGATACCATGCCGCAGTGAAGCATGAATACCCCACTCAGACACAGTATACTGATTCCGAGCCGACCAGTCCTTGTTGCACCCATTAATGCCGAGCGCCAGGCAGGGACCAACAAGTACCATATTTCAACGTCTTTTAGTATGACGCGGCAGGGGATCGAACCCGCGACCTTCCGCTCTCCGGGCGGACGCTCTAGCCACTACACCACGGAGGCGGTCTGTGTGTCTAGTTAGTCTGGTAATGATAATGACCTCATGAAAACCTTGTATACTTTCTTTTGCCGGTCAGTCTATATATTTACAGTTTTACAACCCGATCATATCTAACGTTGGTTCTATGTTACACAAGGAGCGGTGGGGTAGCCTAGTGGTTAAAGCGTTCACTCGTCACGCCGAAGGCCCAGGTTCGATTCCCCACATGGGTGCAATATGTGAAGCCCATTTCTGGTGTCCCCCGCCGTGATATTGGTGGAATCTTGCTAAAGACGGCGTAAAACAATACTCAGTCAGTAAGCCTATGTTACACAAAGTCAAGGCCATCTCTGAGGTTTTGTGAAACTCCCTACTCCTCTCATGCACTGTATTTCGCCTTGCAGAGTTGTGGGGCGAACCATAAACCAGTGAACCAGGCCTTGTATCCCTGTTGGCTCTGATTATGTTTGTAGGTTTGCAGGCATCACACTCATGCTTGTGTCTTTCCTTAGAGAACCCGTGTGTACAAAGAATGGCCCAGTGATGCAGCAGGTGTTAGACCTGTGCCACTCTGAGGAAAGTTAGTTGGTTGGTTGTTCTACGCCGTACTCAGCGATATTCCAGCTATATGGCGACGGTCTGTAAATAAATCGAGTGTCAACAAGACAATCCAGTGATCAACAGCATGAGCATCGACCCACACAATTGGGATATTTATTTTAGAAGAAAACTTTATTTCAAGTTTCAAGCCACAAGCCCATAGAACATACAGATTACACAAAAATACAAATGAATGGTGTATAACACAACGAAATATAATCATTAATTTTTTAGTAACTCTCGCTGTTTAAAAGCATGAAAAAGATATTTCAACAGTTGGGTAAGAGTTTGTTTACATTTAGAAGACATTAGGTGTACAAACCTTTCCTTTGATTGATTAGTATAAAAATATTTATCGATAAAATTAAGTCTTAAAGCTAAATAAGAATTACAGATAAGAAGAAAATGATATTAGTTTTCAATAAAATTAAATCCTGCTATTTGACACAGTGGGCATAATCTTTTGTCTTCTTCTGTGTTTTGATGGCGGCCAGTTATCAGTTTATGACAGCTGCACCGAAATCTTGTTAGTGTTTCTCTATATACCTTGGTAACTATCAGTTGTAGGTAAAGTTCGGTGTCTAATACAGACTTGAAAGTGGCATAGGTTTTAAGTTTTGATTTCTGGGATATATTTTCATTCCATTCTATTTGACCACAGTCCATGATACGATTTTTAAAGTGAGAAATGAATATTGGCGGATTTCCAACATCCTGAAATATCCAGGCGTAGCCAAATCCATATCTGAAGAGAATATTCCTTGTATACGTTGCCCAAGATATACGACCAGCTTCATCTAATCCATACAACATTAAATATGTTTGCTTAGGTAAGCGCTCATTGTTCATCAAAATCAATTTTGTCCAACATTTAATACATTTAGTCATATAATAAACAAACAATCGTGGTCTTCCAGTTTCACCAAGAACAGCGTCGTTACTTGCATTTATAGGCAGGTTAAGGATCCGTTTGTAATATTTAGTCTGTATCTTCTCGATTGCTTCATTATATTGGAAATATAGGTAAAACCATGGATTCAAACATCTTGATAGCAGTATTAATTTGTAGATCTCCAGATAAGTAGTGTATCTTATAGATGTTGAGACATACCTTTTCCGCTTGTTGTGCCAACGTTGATGTTGCTTTTGTCCATACCGATTTAGGAGTGAAGAATAGCCCCAGATATTTATAGAATGAAACTGTGTGTATTTTCTCTTCTCTGTAAAACCAGTTTTCATAATGACTTAAACGTCCACCATTCCTGAAAACTATTATTTTTTATTTGTTCATGTTTAAAGAAAGTCTCTACTTATTGCTAAATTCACTGATACAGTTAATTTATTCTTGTAGTCTTCCAGTGCTGTCAGCAGCGTTGACAACGTCATCGGCGTATAATTAGCCATATTGTGACGAAAACAATTAAGTTTATTCATAGTAAGTAATGGTAAATTGTAAAAACCTGTCAACGAAGGACAGTAGAATAACTAGATTATCACAGATTCGAATTTAAAACTAGTAATGAAATCTAAAACAGTTTAACTATAGATGACAATACAAGGTAAAAACAGGCTATATTTTGCCAACAACTGAAGGTAGATCACCATACTAGGGAGCATGGGGACTTAGAGTACATTTGCTTCCTGCATGGACCCTAGCTGGATTTACACCGTCCCTTCAGCTATTAGCAATGTTAGATAATCTAGCCACAAAGTAAACGAACATATATTCTACGATTAAAATGGTAGTAGGTTTAAATTGTCTTTGAATGTTTTTGGGACTTACGTCCCCTCTCAGGAGGGCAATAATTTTACAGTACTTTAACCCCCTTTGAGGGTACAGCCACTGATAATCTAAGTTACTAATCTAAACTACCAATCATTAAAATGCATCTATCTACAGAACATATTAATCAAAATTTATTAATTAAATCAATTTCTTTTAAAAAAGCAAGAATTAAATGAAATTAAATAGTATTAAAAAGATCCTTAACAGTTTTAACATTGAAATATATATCCCTTATGATGGAAAATTCATAAGACGATGCCAGAGCAGGTAATGGCAAACACAATCGAACGCATTGCTAAAGTCAATAAAGAGACAGTAAAATCATCCACCTGTTGATTTAGACAAATATTTCTGTATCATTCCATGCAACGTGAAAATGCTGTCAACTGTTGAGCGTCCTTTTCTGAAACCAAACTGATTTTCATATATTATATTATATTATTGTCATCAGACCACCTTTGAAGACGTTCGTTGATAATTTTAGTAAATATTTTCCCCAAAACAGGTAATATAGAAATGCCTCTAATTATCCCCACTGTTCTTATCGCCATCTGTATACAGCGGACATATAACAGCTCTACACCATGATGACGGATATACACCACACTTCATTATCTCGTTAAACAGTTGCACACATATAGGAACAATGACATCAAGAGAATTCTGAATTAGTTCTGAAGGGGTTTCCATCACATCCTGGTGCTATATTTGTTTTCACATTAAGTATGGCTGTCTCTTCATCACCTGATATCTTTCTGTTAACCTCTTCAGGCGATCCACGTTCCCAAGATTCACATATTTCACTGTCATGCTCAATTATTTCCGATTCAACAAAATCTTCAATGGACGATTTTGAACTGGGAGAGTTTAAAAGTTTTTGGAAATATGAGAACCATTCCCCAGAGCTAATACTGTTTGCTTTCTTAGGACATTTTAGTTTCTATATTTCCTTCCACAGTTTGTTGTTATCACTTTTAATCTCATTAAATCTATTTCTCAATAAACGCTGAAATTCATCTTGTTTCTGTCTGCATATATTTTTAAAGACTCTCTGTAATGCTGAAATGTTTGATAGTCTTCATCCCTATCCGTGTCTGTGAATGGTGTATTCCCAGAGTGGCCCCTCTGTCTATTACGTAACAAGCTGATTGGATTAAGAGGGGCCAGCGTGGGAACACTAAGCGTTCGGGGGCCACTCTGGGAAGGGTCGTTAACAAGGCGTGAAAACTGAGGGGCCACTGTGGGAAGGGCCACACCGGGAATAAATCCTGTGAATCTATCAATCTGTCCGTCTTCGCTCTGTCACAGTCCGCGTCCCACCACACTGGCCGAGTCCCGCCGCGCTGCGGGTCACGTGACCCGTGTCGTCTGCTCATCGCAGCGGCTGCTCTCGTATACAGTCCACATATCATAAATACTGCATTGTCAACGTTCACAGCGACTGCTTCTTTTATGTCATTTACAATATTCGAAGAAGAATTATCATGAAGTAAAGTAATAAAACTGGTGGCCTGATCATTGTTCCAAACAAACGTATAATAGACAGATTCATCAACATGAGGTGAGGTGAAATTGGGTTCTCTTGTCTGTAATGATGAATGTATATAAAATGTTTCCCATCGCATTGTATTCGGAGAGGTATTTCTATAGGCTTATAGCCTGTTTACCAATCCGTTCATTTAATAATGAATAAATATTGTTTAAATCAATTGGGTTTAACGTCGTGCTTGAGAATATTTCGCTCATATGACGACGTGCATGCGTGTGTATGTGTATGTGTGGCTGCTTGTACTAGCCCATGACTTAAGCTGGTTTTATAGTGCTAGCCCACTGAGATACAATGCCACAGTGAAGCATGAATACCCCACTCAGACACATTATACTGACTCCGAGCCGACCAGTCCTTGTTGTACCCATTAATGCCGAGCGCCAGGCAGGGACCAACAAATACCATATTTTAACGTCTTTTGGTATGACGCGGTCGGGCATCGAACCCGCGGCCTTCCGCTCTCCGGGCGGACGCTCTAACCACTACACCACGGAGGTGGTCCTCATCAACATGAATATTTGATACTTGTGTGTGATCGGACTTATCCAAATTCATTATCTTGAATTTTTCTATATATGCAAACATGGTTGACGATGTAATGAAGTAATCCACAACACTGAGACCATTATTTGCAGTACATGGAAACTGACCGGCAAAAGAAAGTATACAAGGTTTTCAAGAGGTCACTACCATTGACCCAGACTACCTAGACACACAAAACATCATGCAGTGGTGTTGCCGACATCTGTACTCAACCTGAGCTAAATATCACACGCATACTACAGAAACACGTGGAGTCAGACATGCGCAAGTTCACTGGGGGTCCTGAAAACCAGTGTTCAATCACCTAGAGTATAAGCAGGTACTGAGTTACACACAATAAATGTTCACTACCATCACTATAGCATCCTGTATCACTTGAACAGTGTCCTGTATGTCCACCCCTTGCATCAATACAGGCACGCAGCCTCCTTCTAGCCGAAGACGTCAGACGTCGGACAAGGTCACGTGGTATGCGACTTGTGGTGGTCCGATTAATTGAAATAATCGAAGATTGGTCGCAGTGACTAAACGACCAAGCAATCGATCATAATTTCTCATAATCGAACACAAACAATTCTGGAACACTTGTTTTCATTAACAATATTTTTCACATGGTTGGTTTTGTCTGTTACATTTTGCAAGCACTGCAAGCTCGTTTCAAGTCATGATTGAATTTATCTTAAAGATTCCAAGAAATTTATGTTCCCAACATACTAGTCATCCTTTAAAGATGTGAAATTTTGCCAAAAACCCCTAAAAGAACTACATGTTTTTTCCTTATTTTTATGTGCATTTACAAATTTCATAAATGACGCTAACCAATTATTTTCGAACCAATCATCAATTATGAGATTTGAACCAATTTCCAACACTATATGCGACGCCATTCGTCCCGGAGGGCTTGTGCTGTCTATTCTGTGGTGGGTTAGGGCGTTTCCGCACGCGTCTGTCTAGTGCATCCCACATGTGCTCGATCGGGGACATGTCTGGTGATCCTACTGGCCACTGTAGAACGTTCACGTTGTTCCTCTCGTCGGAGCCAACGACGAACAACTCGGGCCCAACGCAATCTGTGACGTCTGTGTTCAGGGGTGAACACATGTCCTTTGAAGGGTCTGTTGGCTCTGATACTTACTGCCCGAAGACGTCTAGCCACCGTGTATCGACTGACACGGTGATCAAGGGAATTCGCCGCTGATGACGTTACCGTCAGAAAACGGTTTCTCAGGTGTAACGTCCTCAAATGCCGGTCTTCATCTGGTGTTGTTACTCGCGGTCTCCCACTTCTTGGTCTGTCCTGTGTCTGGCCCGTCTGCCTGTAACGTTGCAGCTGTCTAGAGATGGCTACACGGGTGCAGCCGACGGTTCTTGAAACGTTGGCGTGTGTCGACCCCATCTGGAGCATACCTATGGCCCTCTCACGTTCAACTGCTGATAGTCGTGGCATATCTGTGGTGATCTTTTTAAACTGCATGTGTAACCTGTAACTTTTATACCCTTAGTGCATGTGGAACTCTGACAGAGGTCCCAAATCATGGTTTATCCAATTTACCACTTCGACGTTTTATTCACGACGTGCACGTGAATTTCACTGCAGGTATCAAATTTCTACGCTGGGGCGACATGTTTCAATGTATAATTTACCTACAAAAATCTTTCTTTACAATTTGAGAAATGGTCACTTTTGGTATACTTTTTTTTGCCGGACAGTGTATGTTCTCCTTTTTGATCCTGTGAACTTCTTCCGTTAATAATGTGAATAGAATAGGTCTTGTATATGTTAAGTAGTTGTCTTCCAAAATTATTAACTTGTTTGTCTTTATTCGAACGAGGTAAAGAGAAGTTGTCACTATCATACCAGGTAGATAATCAGCACTATCATCTGATATGAGTTCCTCTTCCTCACCTGTTCTACTGTTAAACCCACCTGTTATCCTGACTTCTGCATCATATTAGTTATTTCACACAGTGCATCTTCAAGAAGATCCCAACTGGTGCATTCTATATCTATGTAATGAGATGAGTCTTCTGGTGAAACATACACAAGCCCATTCTATATCTATGTAATGAGATGAGTCTTCTGGTGAAACATACACAAGCCCATTCTATATCTATGTAATGAGATGAGTCTTCTGGTGAAACGTACACAAGCCCATTCTATATCTATGTAATGAGATGAGTCTTCTGGTGAAACATACAAAGCCCATTCTATATCTATGTAATGAGATGAGTCTTCTGGTGAAACATACACAAGCCCAATAATAATGTCATGACCTAAACCAAAATATATCATATCTAGACAAAGAAATACAGCATCCTTATAGGACTTATGCACAAATACACACACCCTTCCATGTTTACCTGTATCCCTACACACAGGGAATACAGCATGTGAGAGGAGACAACCATTATAATCAGAGTGATCATTGAACCAAGTCTCAGTTAGACAAACTAAAGGGAACTTAGAAAGTTCATGTTTCAGAGTGTTGTCTTTAAAGTGTCTCTTGAGTGGGTGACAGTCCCAAGAAAATATGCAATTTTGTACATAAAAATTTGTTTAAATTATGTTTAAAATTATGCTTAGAAATTATGGGAAGGGGACGGGGGGTCATTGATTTTGTACATGGCATGCAGGGGGTCACTTATTTTGTACATAAATTTTTAGGGGGGCATTCACATTGTATCATCACACTCACACTCACTCACTCTCTCTCTCTCACACACACACACACACACACACACACACACACCATACCGAGTTAACGTCAACATGGCGAGCACGAAAACTGTGGCCACGCATAGTGACAAACATACACAGACCACACGAAACTTACAGCGCGGTTTTCGTGGGCACAATGTTGACTCTCCAGATGTATACGTCGACACCCATATCGCTTTTGATCTTCTTTTGATCTTCTTTATATACTTTTTGCAAAATAACATTCAGAGCTCGTCTTCTCGCATGTTACTCAGGGGAGGTCACTCAGGGATTCAACCAAGTCAGCCGATTCCGTAAGTTGCCTCCTACGCAGTGTGCGAAATAGCAACTGGTCCGCTAGCCTGTGGCTAGTAAAAATCAAGTGGGGCCAGTAAATTTCCAGAGTCACTGTCCCGACTGGCTAGTGAATTTTCGTGGGTTAATTTTGTAAATATATCACTCTCTCCGACTTGTTAAGTTATAATACACTTTTAAATCATGCAAGATTATGACCTGATGAACATGTTCACCATATTAGCAGCTTAAGGATGAAACCTGTGTCATGCCGACAATATCTTATTCTCATCTATTTTTAAACATTTTGCTTAGTTTCTACCTTCGGGCTTGTGAATTATTTTGTTGGCTAGTAACTTTCAGGCATATAAGTTCCTACACGGAATTATTTATACTAAAAAAGAATTGGTGAAGATGAAACTAGCTGACAATGCATTATGTTCTTTCAGTAATGATGTGTATGAGGACGTATGCCGTGTATACTGGGAGTATGATAGAACCAAAACCTTTTGGAATCACCTTCAAGATTGGATTAGCCAAAATATACAGCATCTGCAACTGACAAAATTCCTTGTTTGGTTTGTGACTTTAGATAATGATAAATGTTCACCTTTCAAATGCGTACAACTTTTTTTAAAGAAAAACAAAAAAAGAAAGAAAGAAAGAAAAACAGAATAGAAAAGAAAAGAGAAGGAAAAAAAGACAGAAAGAAACAAGAAAGAAGGAGGAGAGAAAAGTCAAGTATACAAAGTACATATAGACAGGTGTACATTGCAGATACAACTGGGCTCTCAGATAGCAACCAGTAACATATACAAAATTCAAGGGTCATCAGGTTCAAATACTGGGAACAATGGAGACCATTTTAGATAGAAATTATCAAAATCATTATTTCTTTTGGAAATAAACTTTTCAAACTTGAATGTATCTTTTAAAAACTTTAAGAAACTATCCAATTTTGGGTACATTTTTTTGTTAGTGCAAATGTAAATATGTCTTTTAGAAGAGAGAATTATATGATTTAATAGTGGATGTTTAGGCAAATTTATTTACCGTAACAAGGTCTAAATAAGAAACACACGAACCGTTCTCCTTGTTTAAAGTGTTTGTATCAGTTTTTAATGATGCAGTAAACACCATTTGCAATCAAGTTTGTAGACTAACAACTAGTCTCTGAAATGAACATATTTTACTGAAAAAAGTTCATAGTAAAAAAAAATATCATATAATGAAAAGGAGCCCTGAGACTTTCTTCATTTTCAGCTGAAGCTGAGGGAATCTAGACTTGCCACATTTTCTAGACTTGCATGGGCTTTTCTTGGATATATTTGCTTCAGGGTCTGTATGACAGACTATCAAGTTTGCTAATTCTGTACTTAAACTTGTAATTTCTATGGAAGCCTTTATCGCCGTTACGGAGATTAATTTCTTGGTGCTTATAAGTCACCTAAAGCTCGTGAAAGTATGTGAGTAAGAAATATGAAATCTTTGTGTATGTGACAACGATACTATGCAATTGCCAACAGTGAAGCCAAAGAAACTAAACCAATTCCACCAGGGTTACTAAATTGCATTCGTTCTACTTCCAGACTTCCGCGCAGGTGTAGGGACAAACCTTGATGTTGGGTAAATCGAAGTGTGTAATATACAGGGCATCGTTATACATCTTTATCAATTATCGTATGGACTGTGTTTCCCATTCCGTTAATAAACCATGCTGTTTGCATTTCTTATATAACCTTCGTTTATAACGAGGATTACAATACCAGATCAAGGACGTTTTATAGTGCTATCGATCTTAGCTGTCATCATGCATGCTTATCAGACTTCAATCACAACCCAAGGAATTCTGTCATATTGCATTACTTTAAATTCCTGTGGTATATTTGCAGAAAATATTAAGTGAAAACATTATAACGTCATACCTCCAACGGGAGGATAAGCTGTCTTCTTCCATATTAAGTAAGTTACAATTTAAACGCACGTTGGTCCATTTCTGCCATAATGCGAAGAGAGTATTGTAGAAAAAAAAATCATACCAAAAATCGTCCACTAGTTTGCATGCACCGATCTCCCCTGTGGTGAAGAATCCAATTAGCTCTATATTAGTATGGATGTTCTGAGCTGGAATGAACTAATTGCATCATGTTTGTCCAGTTAGAGTTGTGTAAATGGGGCAGCAATCACTATAATCAATCAGGTACAGTTCAGGCAAGGACTAAGAGATGGTTGGAGAGCAAACACTGCCTGGTGGCTTGCCGCACCTCGCTGTCAACAACATCATACATGTCACATACATGTCACATACATACATGTCACATACATGTCACATACATGTCACGGTCATGTAGAAGTGTTGTTAAGTGAAGCATTGAAAACAAACACATAAACTTAAAACGCACTTAATGCATTTACTGTTTCCTTCTCCAAACTAAATAAAAACGATGAGTTAAACAATGCACTACTTCAGTTCGTTTACTTTTATGGCTTCAAAGTTAACACACTCACACAAAACAAATATAAAGCAGTCAACAAAAACCTCACATTCCAGGTTTGAGTAGGTTCCTAGCAGCCCTTAGATGATCTACAACGTGGGGGTTCCGGGTCAGATTTGGTCCCTAGCAACCTGTGGTTATCTACAACGTCGAGTTCCGGGTCAGAATAGGCCCCTAGCAGCCCGTGGTGATCTACAACGTCGGGTTCCGGGTCAGACTAGGTCCCTAGCAACCTGTGATGATCTACAACGTCGGGTTCCGGGTCAGACTAGGCGCCTAGCAACCTGTGGTGATCTACAACGTGGGGTTCCGGGTCAGACTAGGTCCCTAGCAACCTGTGATGATCTGCAACGTGGGATTCCGGGTCAGACTAGGTCCCTTAGCAATCTGTGATGATCTGCAACGTGGGGGTTCCGGGTCAGACTAGGTCCCTTAGCAACCCGTGATGATCTACAACGTCGGGTTCCGGGTCAGACTAGGCGCCTAGCAACCTGTGATGATCCACAACGTGGGGGTTCTGGGTCAGACTAGGTCCCTAGCAACCTGTGATGATCTGCAACGTGGGATTCCGGGTCTGACTAGGCGCCTAGCAACCTGTGATGATCTACAACGAAGGGGTTCCACCTTTTTAGTAGGTCCCTAGCAACCTGTGATGATCTACAACGAAGGGGTTCCACGTTTAAGTAGGTCCCTAGCAACCTGTGATGATCTACAACGAAGGGTTCCGCGTTTGACTAGAGGTCCCTAGCAACCTATGATGCTCTACAATTGGGGAGATCCAGGACTGGGTTAGTCCCTAGTAGCCCGTGATGACATGTAACGTGGGAGTTCCATGTTAAAGTAGGTGCCTAGTAGCCTGTGATGACATGTAACGTGGGAGTTCCGTGTTAAAGTAGGTGCCTAGTAGCCCGTGATGACATGTAACGTGGGAGTTCCATGTTAAAGTAGGTGCCTAGTAGCCCGTGATGACATGTAACGTGGGAGTTCCATGTTAAAGTAGGTGCCTAGTAGCCCGTGATGACATGTAACGTGGGAGTTCCGTGTTAAAGTAGGTCCCTAGTAGCCCGTGATGACATGTAACGTGGGAGTTCCATGTTAAAGTAGGTCCCTAGTAGCCCGTGATGACATGTAACATGGGAGTTCCGTGTTAAAGTAGGTGCCTAGCAGCCTGTGATGACATGTAACGTGGGAGTTCCATGTTAAAGTAGGTGCCTAGCAGCTTGTGATGATCTACAACGAAGGGTTCCGCGTTTGACTAGAGGTCCCTAGCAACCTATGATGCTCTACAATTGGGGAGATCCAGGACTGAGTTAGTCCCTAGTAGCCCGTGATGACATGTAACATGGGAGTTCCATGTTAAAGTAGGTGCCTAGTAGCCCGTGATGACATGTAACATGGGAGTTCCGTGTTAAAGTAGGTGCCTAGTAGCCTGTGATGACATGTAACATGGGAGTTCCGTGTTAAAGTAGGTGCCTAGTAGCCCGTGATGACATGTAACGTGGGAGTTCCATGTTAAAGTAGGTGCCTAGCAGCTTGTGATGATCTACAACGAAGGGTTCCGCGTTTGACTAGAGGTCCCTAGCAACCTATGATGCTCTACAATTGGGGAGATCCAGGACTGAGTTAGTCCCTAGTAGCCCGTGATGACATGTAACATGGGAGTTCCATGTTAAAGTAGGTGCCTAGTAGCCCGTGATGACATGTAACATGGGAGTTCCGTGTTAAAGTAGGTGCCTAGTAGCCTGTGATGACATGTAACATGGGAGTTCCGTGTTAAAGTAGGTGCCTAGTAGCCCGTGATGACATGTAACGTGGGAGTTCCATGTTAAAGTAGGTGCCTAGTAGCCTGTGATGACATGTAACATGGGAGTTCCGTGTTAAAGTAGGTGCCTAGTAGCCCGTGATGACATGTAACGTGGGAGTTCCATGTTAAAGTAAGTGCCTATTAGCCCGTGATGACATGTAACGTGGGAGTTCCGTGTTAAAGTAGGTCCCTAGTAGCCCGTGATGACATGTAACATGGGAGTTCCATGTTAAAGTAAGTCCCTAGTAGCCCGTGATGACATGTAACATGGGAGTTCCGTGTTAAAGTAGGTGCCTAGTAGCCCGTGATGACATGTAACGTGGGAGTTCCATGTTAAAGTAGGTGCCTAGTAGCCCGTGATGACATGTAACGTGGGAGTTCCATGTTAAAGTAGCACGTGATGACATGTAACATAGTTCCGTGTTAGCCCGTGATGACATGTAACGTGGGAGTTCCATGTTAAAGTAGTGCCCGTGATGGTGCCTAGTAGCCCGTGATGACATGTAACATGGGAGTTCCATGTTAAAGTAAGTCCCTAGTAGCCCGTGATGACATGTAACATGGGAGTTCCGTGTTAAAGTAGGTGCCTAGTAGCCCGTGATGACATGTAACATGGGAGTTCCATGTTAAAGTAGGTCCCTAGTAGCCCGTGATGACATGTAACGTGGGAGTTCCATGTTAAAGTAGGTGCCTAGCAGCCCGTGATGACATGTAACGTGGGAGTTCCATGTTAAAGTAGGTGCCTAGTAGCCTAGTAGCCCGTGATGACATGTAACGTGGGAGTTCCATGTTAAAGTAGGTGCCTAGTAGCCCGTGATGACATGTAACGTGGGAGTTCCATGTTAAAGTAGGTGCCTAGTAGCCCGTGATGACATGTAACGTGGGAGTTCCGTGTTAAAGTAGGTCCCTAGTAGCCCGTGATGACATGTAACGTGGGAGTTCCATGTTAAAGTAGGTCCCTAGTAGCCCGTGATGACATGTAACGTGGGAGTTCCGTGTTAAAAATGTAGGTGCCTAGTAGCCCGTGATGACATGTAACGTGGGAGTTCCGTGTTAAAGTAGGTGCCTAGTAGCCCGTGATGACATGTAACGTGGGAGTTCCATGTTAAAGTAGGTCCCTAGTAGCCCGTGATGACATGTAACATGCCATGTTAAAGTAGCCTAGTAGTGTGATGACATGTAACGTGGGAGTTCCGTGTTAAAGTAGGTGCCTAGTAGCCCGTGATGACATGTAACGTGGGAGTTCCATGTTAAAGTAGGTGCCTAGTAGCCCGTGATGACATGTAACGTGGGAGTTCCGTGTTAAAGTAGGTGCCTAGTAGCCTGTGATGACATGTAACGTGGGAGTTCCATGTTAAAGTAGGTGCCCTAGTAGCCTGTGATGACATGTAACGTGGGAGTTCATGTTAAAGTAGGTGCCTAGTAGCCCGTGATGACATGTAACGTGGGAGTTCCATGTTAAAGTAGGTGCCCTAGTAGCCCGTGATGACATGTAACGTGGGAGTTCCATGTTAAAAGTAGTTCCAAGTAGCCTGTGATGACAGTAGGGGAGTTCCTAGTAGCCTAGTAGCCCGTGATGACATGTAACGTGGGAGTTCCGTGTTAAAGTAGGTCCCTAGTAGCCCGTGATGACATGTAACGTGGGAGTTCCGTGTTAAAGTAGGTGCCTAGTAGCCCGTGATGACATGTAACGTGGGAGTTCGTGATGACCCGTGATGACATGTAACGTGGGAGTTCCATGTTAAAGTAGGTCCCTAGTAGCCTGTGATGACATGTAACGTGGGAGTTCCATGTTAAAGTAGGTCCCTAGTAGCCTGTGATGACATGTAACATGGGAGTTCCATGTTAAAGTAGGTCCCTAGTAGCCTGTGATGACATGTAACGTGGGAGTTCCATGTGTTAAAGTAGGTCCCTAGTTAAAGTAGGTCCCTAGCCTGTGATGACATGTAACGTGGGAGTTCCATGTTAAAGTAGGTCCCTAGCAGCTTGTGATGACATGTAACGTGGGAGTTCCATGTTAAAGTAGGTGCCTAGCAGCTTGTGATGACATGTAACGTGGGAGTTCCATGTTAAAGTAGGTGCCTAGCAGCTTGTGATGATCCACAACTTGGGGGTTCCGGGTTTGAGGAGGTCCCCAGAAACATGTGATGATCTATCTACAACACTGAATTTTCGAGTTAGACTATGTCCCAAGTGAATTTTTGCTGACCTACAGCGTTGGGATTCAGGGTGAGAGAAGGTCCCTACCAACCTGTGCTTGACGGGCTAATCGACCTACTAGATCGAGTTATTGACCACGTTTGGTTTGAACATATTTTTATTTCCAAAGAAATCTAGATCGGTAAATAGGCAAAACCTGGTTATGTAAGTACCTGTCCTGACCTGAACTATGACCACGAAGTATTGATTGCTGATTGCGTCTCATAGATCAATGACAGCGATGGTGTTTGTTCATTACTTGCTAATGACTAGATTGGTCAGGATCCCATTATTTACAGACCACGGTTCATAAAGCTGGCACACTGCGGAGTGAGGCATTAAACACAAGAATGAGTGTGAGAGTAAATTCGGTTTACCGCCACGTTTAACAGTGTTCCAGTTACATCAAGGCGTGTCAGCTTAATGTTGGAGGGAGCCCAAAATGAGACAAGTCTCAGACAGTTACTACTTTGAACAAATCCACAAACATGTATATATGGTGCTGAGAAACAGAGACATAACCGGGAGCAAGCGGTAAAACCCAGACAATCTGGGGAAACATTACCAGCACAACCAGAAATTATTGAGAATTTGAAGATTGTAAATTTTATATATTTTTTCACTCATTACTCACGTATTAATGTGAATATTAGCAGAACATAACTCCAGATTCAAAGACAGGTGAACAGTTACTATTATGTCAAGTCACCATGGGCAGCAATGCAGGCTTCAATGCGGCGGGGCATACTACTGATCAAAGAAGTTAGAACGTCGTGGTCCATGCTGTCCCAATATCGGAGCACCTCTTCTTTCATTTCAGCAATATTTGTCAGATTTTTCTTATTGACACTTTCCTATGGTGGCTCATTCGGGCCATCGCTTTATCGCCCTGAAAAATCTAGGCGATATTGCGACAAAGCGATAGTACGACACGATATTGCGATATGGCGACACGATATAGCGATATTGCGATACAGCCCAAAAACGAAATAGCGAGAACACGATACGGCGATAGCAAGACACGATATGGCGATAGCAAGACACGACATGGCGATAACTTGACACGACATTGCGATAACACGACACGAAATGGCGATAACACGACACGAAATGGCGATAACACAACACGAAATGGCGAAACGGCGATATTGCGACATAGCGATACGGCGATAATGCGATATAAACAGGCGAAAAGGCGATAGTGCGACATAACGATATGACGATATAGCGATACTGCGATAAAGCGAAATTGCGATAATGCGAAATGGTTACGCGACATGGCGAAACAGCGATACTGCGATATGGCGATAAAGCGATATATTCATCTTTATATGAGTTTGTGTGTATGTGGTATGTGCGTACGTGTATGTGCGTGTGATTCGTCCATGTTGTATTTGAATTAGTATCGTATTAGTTTAAGTGAGAAAGAAAATACTTTCTAGGGATTTCACGTAATGATAATATTCGGTGTATGCAAATGGATTTTATGCAATAGTAATCTATGGTGGCTCAATCGGGCCATCGCTTTATCGCCCTGAAGAAATCTAGGCGATATCGCGACAAAGCGATAGTACGACACGATATTGCGATATGGCGACACGATATAGCGATACAGACAAAAACGAAATAGCGATATCACGACACGACATGACGATAACAAGACACGATATAGCGATAACGCAACACGAAATGGCAACAACTCGACACGACATTGCGATAACACGACACGAAATGGCGATAATACGACACGAAATGGCGATAACACGACGCGACATTGCGACATGGCGATAACGCGAAAAGACGATATTGCGATATGGTGACACGATATGGCGATACAGCGACATTGCGATATTGCGATATGTAGAAAAGCGGGTAAGTTGATTCATTTTTAGGATTCAATAATAAGATAGCGGGAAGTATGTGAGATAAAGATGCACTTGATGCCTGGCATAGATATATAAAGGGATATGTAGTGAATTATATCAACATAAACGACATTGTTATGCAACTTCTCTGGTTAAATCACCAGTTTCGCAACACATATTTGATAATCAATAACTGGTTCAAACAAGGAATTGTTAATATTAAAGACATTTTCAATGACTAAGAGTTACTCTCATTTGCAGAACTTAAAACAAAATTTGATATTAAGGGCACAGTGCTTGACCTAAATCGTGTCATCATCAGTATTCCCCCAAAATGGAAAGAAATCATTCTAACTGCTGGACACCCAAACATAACAAAGGTATCGATAAGTTCCCCTTGGAATGATCTTATTAAACCTACTAAAGGATCTAGATCAGTTTACGATAGTCTCATATCGAAATCCAATTTTCCAAACGTATGCGATAAATGGGAAAGTGAATTAGACGATCATATCAATTGGAAGACCATATTTGTGCAATATAGACTAACCATTAAAGACACAAGGCTTTTGGATTTTCAATACAAATTTATTCATAGAGTTACTTATACAAAACGAGAGTTGTTTAAAATGAAACTACATGTAGTTGATAATGACATATGTACATCATGTGGCGTAAGTTAGAATATTTATCATGTATATATTGAAAGTCCAACCATTAGATTATTCTTGAAAGAATTCACCAATATTGTTAGTTGTGTCCTGCACAGAACATTCGTACTCTCAGCTCAAGATATACTGTTTTGTGCCAATAGCGACCCCTTGCTCAACCACATGATCATACTAGCCAAGCGCCACATTTTTGTCATGAATATCAAGGGTATGAAACCAAGTTTCACCACATATAAAGGGTTACTAAAAGATGTATATGACATTGAGAAATATATTGCTAAAGTACTGTCGGAAACAGAAAAAAACTGTATTTTCTCATTTATCTCTACAATTTATGTAGTTGATATGTGAAAGTGTGAAATATCTGTTAAACTGCGTTCGGCCTAACTACAGTCTCAGTGGTAGAGAGATAGGAAACGGAGAAAGAGGACTTAACTGAGGGGAAATTAGTGCAGAAATGAGCAATGCGGTTTTTTTAAAAGACTTATTTGGAACAGACCATGGCTTTATGCAAATTAGTGTGCGACGATATTGTATTACAAAGGACACTTGTTCAATGCCCAATTTGAAATTAGACGTAGATTCATTATAAACGATAGCTGACGTAAAAAATAATAACTTTTATGCTGAAACTATTAAGGATGTAGCTACCATGCAGTCTCACTGTCACTATAAAAAGAAACAGATAGGAGGGGTCGTCTCAAAAGCAAAACCTGGGGTCGGGCTGGGGGATAGAGATATCAGGTAAGATCAGATAATCCTTTAGGGCAATTATACTGGGGAGGTACACGGCACGTCATAACAATTTACAAATAATATCCAGTCCTGTAGATCTTTGGGTGGTCATGCCATCTATATACTACGATGCGTTTCTATGGTTTTCGGGTATCATGCTCTTCTACATATCTCAACATAAACTTTATGAAAGAAAGACACGTAAGATGTTAATCAGTAGATGAGACATAGTCAACACACATGAAAAAGCACAAAATATCTTTGAGATGACCAATTGGGCGCCTGTAGGAAGCACATGCATTTCATGCCAGGTGAGTCGACGGTCCGTCGTCATACCTGGCTGAGCGACCTAATTGCCATCTATAGTTTGATCTATTGTTTTCAGCAGCTATTCGTATTTTTTCTAAGTTTTGCCCGATTTTATGAGTAAACATGCTTTTCTGGATATCGTATTACGCATCCCACTGAACGGTCAGTTAGAGCGAAGTGGGTTATTTCGACATTTGCTATTTGCAATTGTGTACATTTTAGGGATACAGAGTAACACCCTAAGAACAGTTTTTTTTCTATTTCCGACAGTACTTAGAAACAATTTCAATAGGAATTTATTTGAGAGAAAATGGATTATACTCCAAAATGTTCTGTGATTATGACAAGGAAATAGTTCTACTCAAGTGTATCTGTGTTTGTTCCAGTGTTACATATTTATTTCCCAGTGAAATTGAAACAAAGTGACATGCCATTTCTTATATTATATCATTACAAAACTATGTCCACGGATTGTTTCATACAAAGTGTATCCAAGTGAAGTGAATAAAAAATATGTGTAAAAGAGTATGTGAGATACTCGCATTCGTAAAACCGTCCATTCTACTGAAATAGCTCATCCAAAAGCACAATCAGAGATGACATATTCCAAACTGTGATACTTGTCCAGAATTCTGTAGGCTATAAGAGTTCATCAGAGTAGATTTGGGCTCTTATGGTGCCTGGTCGATCTGCCTAATCTTATGGGAAATCGATCTCTGCAGGGTCTATTTTTAAGAATGGTGGTTGCTTATCAAGAAAGGAAAATATCATTATTTTCCGAAAAGTTGTGGAATACTTTTCTTCTTTTATCTATAAATAAGTAAACAATACATTGCACACCAAAATAATTTCAGTAGGTACAGTGGAAGTTGTATAATCCGACACTCACTGGGACCGGGGAAAATGTCGGATAATACAGCGTGTCGGATAATTCAATGTCTCCTTGCTCGAATACTTTTCAAACAGTACCATACATTGTAACTGGCTTCATGAAATTAATGTTTGATAGCTATTTTCTTGGTAAATAAAGGGAAAAAACTAAAATCTGTATTTACATACACATGTATACCATTGGCATTTATTCTCTTCAGCACAATGTACATACATGTACATGTACATACCATGCTGACTACCCAATCACGATCATATTCACATTTTCATGAAAACGTCCTCCATTGTAGCCATTGACAGGTTGATTGGCTATTTTAGTCTAATATGGGGAGAGGGTGTCGGATTGTACAACGTGATAGTGTCATTGTGACCAGAAAATGGTGTGGGAATTCGGAATGTACAGATGTCGGATAATTCAATAGCAAAATGATGATAATATAGAAGAACGCAGCCGGGACACAAAAATATGTCGGAATACACAGATTGTCGGATAGTTCAGATGTCAGATTATACAGAGACCACTGTATAGTAAATCAATCTCAGAGTTTTTGACAATTATCGTTGGCAATTTGGCGGGATGTAGGTTTTAAAGGGGAGTATAGATACGTTTTATATTCCTGAGTTAAGTACCCGTGAAGGTCCGGGATAGAATTGATCTTCAGTAACCCAATCTTGTCTTAAGCGGCGACTAACGGGATCAGGTGGTCAGGCTCGCTGACTTGGTTGACACATGTCATCGGTTCCCAATTGCGCAGAGCGATGCTCATGCTGTTGATCACTGGATTGTCTGGTCCAGACTCGATTATTTACAGACCGCCACCATATAGCTGGAATAGTGCTGAGTGCGGCGTAAAACTTACTCACTCACTAAGTTAAGTAACAGTAGTATATCTAAATCTTTACAGTGCAGTTTGACCATTATTATCATGGCCATCAGCAAAGCCATTTGTTGTGGATGAGGTGCTGCAGACTGACCATACTGTACATACGATACAAGGATGCCTGTAAGTGAGAATATATGTAGAATTCTGGTTTTCAACGGGACTGGACCCTCATACAACGGCAAGGCAGGTGGACTGATGATCCCCTCTGAGATGCTATCTGTGTGTTGCTGCACTATCATGTAATTGTATATTTGACGCCGAATAAAGTGTTGTGGACCTGCTCAGGAACTTCTGTTTTTAAGGAAACAGATAGCCAAACTAAACAGCCCGGGATACAATATTACACATGATTGGATTAAAGTATTTGATTTCAAAAGTAGGTCCAATTCATTTATTCTCATCAGATTTGTGGAGGCAAGAGCATTAGGATTTTACTAGAAAGATACATGTACTGTCATCTTTTATATCAGTTCAGACTGCACATACTGCAATTTTGAAATATATACCCCAATGTATTAGGCGCGTTCGCAGCACATGAACCTGCTACCCACTGCGTTTTATAAATTGGGTGAAGCACGTGCTTTACATGTGCATTCTAGTATGATCGCCTGTTTGAACTAAAAGTTGTAAAATTGCCCTTAGTTTCAGGCGGTGCTTGATTAACGCTCATGTGTATATTTAGTTACAACACCTATACGAGCTACAGATGTTGATAAGCCGTTTGTCATGGGCCTTAAAACACATGTACATCCCAAGACGGCATGGCAGTTTACCTAATTCTAGAAAAAGCTGAATAGTACACTATATTATAAAAAAGCAGAAGCTTTTCTTTTACATGTAAAGAATAACACTTTCTCGATTTGGTTGTAGCTCATACGATGGTTTTAAAGATAAGACAATGATAAATTTGAACAATAACAAAGTTTTACTTCGTGTTGTATATATTAAGATTGAATATCAGCCAAATGATATGCTAGTAATGACCATTTAAAGAAAACCGGTAAATAAGTCAAACATTTTTACATTTAGTGTAATTTTCAACACTTATGGATGGAACAATGATTCCATTCGCCGACGTTGTTCCATTGTGTTTTAATTAGTGGTGATATGACGCCGAAGTTGAACAGCTGCTATAACAGACCTAGTCTTAAATAATAATAACCACTCCACCTTTTGGTGCTTCTTCGAACATATTTGTTTCTTTTTCGGTTGCTGCTGCATTATGATGATTCAGACGATAAGATACACTATAGCACCATAATCATGATGGGCTTGTATAGAAGATTACTATGGTGGCTCATTCGGGCCATCGCTTTATCGCCCTGAAGAAATCTAGGCGATATCGCGAGAAAGCGATAGTACGACACGATATTGCGATATGGCGACACGATATAGCGATATTGCGATACAGACAAAAACGAAATAGCGATATCACGACACGACATGACGATAACAAGACACGATATAGCGATAACGCAACACGAAATGGCAACAACTCGACACGACATTGCGATAACACGACACGAAATGGCGATAATACGACACGAAATGGCGATAACACGACGCGACATTGCGACATGGCGATAACGCGAAAAGACGATATTGCGAAATGGTTTTCTAAACTCCTTCGTTTGTTTTTAGAAACAAGAATACCAAGCCCCCTCCTGTCACCGACAGTCAATTTTCTGGGCCTACCTGCGACTCCCTGGTGCTCAATGCCATATCCATTGGCAATATTTTTCAAAACACGATAAACAGTGGACAAAGGATGCCTGTTCTACTTGAAATCACTTTAGCTGATCAGATGTCCTTGTTACAATACTCTAAAATCAACTTCCTCTCTCTAAATCATCCATACTGAGGATCACTGAAATTGTCGTCTGCTAGCAAATAAACAAAGGGGGATAACTCTTCACAAACTAATAAAAAGGTTAAACGGAGTTGTCTCTCTTGAATGAAACCAAGCACTTGATAGCTGGTCAAGGTTGTTTATACTAGAAATCCAATTAAACATATTCCTAAAATTCTCAATAATTTCTGATCATACTATATGTTGACACATGGGTATAAATCAAGCGCCATTGTATGTTCATGTATTTGTAATTGGCTTCTCTGCCCAGTGACAGCTGAAGTTGGCTAGTGTAGGGTATAGGACCTTGTGTACTGTTTTATGTGATGGTGGTAAAGTAGCCAACTTCAAGTAGGCTCTATGAATCAGGCCTCATCGCTGGTAAAAATATAACACCCGAAGTAACCAGTGGGCTAAAAACAAGGAGTGCTGTGAAGCTACTCCCTTTATAGGGCTAGAGGCAGGCAATCCATGTGCTGCACATGTCAGGCACAACCTGCCGGGTGTGTTGTGGCTGTGCATACCACCATAGCCGACAACACATTAATAACCCATGTTAGGTTAACCCAAGCCCAAATAAAACTAAACCTTTACCCAAAATATCCTAAACTACCACATATGCTTGGCTGTGATTGCCTGTTTGGACCCAAATTAGAAAAAATTGTCCTTCTATTCAGTGATGCTTAAATAATCCCCATGCATACATGTTACGGCGGTGTGAAGGGGTTTGATAGTTTGTTTTCTTAGTCCCCTTTTCTCAGGTCTCAACGGAGGAGTCCCGAATGGCATAGCTGGAAAAGTAGAGACACCTACATGTTACAACCATTTCTCCTATCTGAGGTCGATTTTGAAGGAATGAAATTTAACCAAATATAAGATGAGTCCCGAATGACAAAAGATCTACAGCTAGAAATGTTCAGACAACTACATGTCGCATATATCGTGTAAAAGATAGCCAAAAAGTCAAGTAGAGACTCCTTAGAAGAGCACTAGAATATAAATAACAAGTCTCAAGAACAAGTCTTTGTTCAACATGGTTAGCAGCATGACAGCAAAGACAAAGCGTATACATGTATATAATAGATGAGTTCACAGCAGCTGTTTATAAGAACACCAGTGATTATACAATCCATACAGGTAGTACGTTATTTATTGTCTTTTAATTCGTTTCTTTGTTACCCTCGTGTATCAATCTGGCAGAATATACAAGTAGACTATTAAGTAACAGAAAGGGAGGGAATTTGATTTTAATCGCCTTCTTTGAAAATATGTCATAGATTATTCTTCAACAGCTAGACAAGAAATATATCTGAATGTCATCACACTCACAACAACGTAAATGCGTTTAACAGGGCCAGTAGGCTGCTGTCATCCATCACTGTAGGAAGTACATGAAGGACGATGATAAAAACTCCGTCATGGTGGGCGAAACATATCTTCTCAAATTGCTGATACCACAGACCTATTCTATGTCAAAGAGAGTTATCCTGGATACGTAATGGGCAATGAGACAGGCTAACAGATATAACTGTATTGTACAAAGCTCATTAATTATACACAGGTTAGTAAATATCCCATCGGGAATACGTGTGCATAATGAGTTTAACTGATAATAGTGTCCACACATGGAGCAGAAAGCCTCAGACAGACCACACTGTGACAACTATGAACGCCTCGAAATACAAAATGCCATATGAACGCCTCGAGTGGGTATGGGTGTGAGTACAATGTTCAGTAATTATAAACATGTTAGTTAATACCCTACCATGAGCCACGTGTACATAATGAGGTGATTGATAACAGTGTACACACATGGTGTATACCGAGCAGAAAGCCTCAGACAGACCACTCTGGCCACTATGAACGCCTCGAGTGTGTGTGTGTGTGTGTGCGTGCGTGCGTGTGTGTGTGTGTGTGCGCACAATATTTATAAATTATAAACAGATTTGTTAAAACCCTACCAGGAGCCATATGTACACAATGAGATGGTTGATAACAGTGTACACACAAAGTGTGCACTATGGCCACTTTTATCACCTGGAGCGAGTGGTAATATTCTGACAGGACAAGTCTAATGGTGCAGAGCTGAATGATAGTTGAACTGACAATGTTATGTTAAACAGTGAGACTGATTACAATGTTCATAAACTGTCAGCGGGTCAGTAAGGACCGCATCTGTAACCATGTGTGTGTAACACTATGACATGTCATTCTGGTATCGATGGAACTAGCTGACACACAATGTCAACTGTAATAACGAAACACACACAACATATGCTCATAACATCAACCATCGGTTTTTGGATTATATACGTACAACAACCAAAGTAATTACAGACATCACCATCTGGGATCGATGTTGAAGTATCATAAAAACTGTATCAACGACGGAAACATTGTCCATGACATACGTTGACAATATAGATCAGTCCAATAAACTTTATCTTCGAAGACACAGGACCTGTCAATACGTTTCAAATAATTGTTTCCGCTTCTATATCTTACAAAGGAATTACAACTTTTAGCTGAAACTTCCTCCAGTACTGTGAATACTTGTCTCAAAAACGTTTTCATCAACACTTAATTACTGATTAAGTTTTTTGGTCATTATTAACTTTCACCCACGTTAAGTGCATGCATGGGATTGATAGGCCCCGGGACATTGCTAAAAGGTTGGTGTTCTACATCCAAACAGTCCATGTACTCAGTTGACTGTACTTTTTTGTTGCATCAAAATGAGCAAACGAAGGTAGAGCTACGGAGGTTTGAATGAGATTTTGGCCAGTTAAGCAACTACGAGGCCAATGATGAAGCATAACCACTTTTCACAGAAGACAGAGGATCAGACAGCAAGTTTCTGCCGTCCACTTCCAGTGATGGCACATCATCCAGTGATACAGAGCAGGAAAACACTGCTGATAATCATGAACCTGGACAAAGGTTTGTGGTTGGAAAAGATGGCAGTAGATGGTCAACAAGTCCATTGTCACCAGCCAGTGAATGAGTGAGTGAGGTTTTAGGTCACTTTTAACAATATTCCAGCAACATCGCGGCGGAGGACACCAGAACTGGGCTTTGAACATTGTACCCATGTGGGGAATCCGACCCGGGTGACGAGCGAACGCTTTAACCACTAAGCTGCCCTACCGCCCACGAACATAGAGGGGAAGAGAGCTGTGAGAGAAACAAGAAAGTGTTTGAAAATAAACGAATGATGATGAGATTCGGGCGGTGATAGGAGATCTGATGACTACTGGTCACCTGAAACAGTCGATGGTGGCTTCAAAGCTGTTGTGGAGTAAGGGATATAGAATTCCCTTTGTCAGGGCTGCAATGTCTGAAAGGCGGTTCTTAGATCTCATGTCCATGCTCAGGTTCGATGACAAGGCGTCGAGAAGTGCTCGTTGCGCAAAGGACAAGTTTGCTCCTATCCGAGACATTTTGAGGGTGTTCGAGCCTTCTCTGGGGTGCTATTATGTGAAGGGCCCGAACATCACTGTTGACGAATATGTTGCAGCTTTATCCAGTACCTGCCAGTCAAGTCAGATAAACGACGATGAGTAGCTTGCTGAATCCTTTCTATTCTATCATTACGTTGAGGTTTACACATCGTAGAGGTTTGCCTATCTTGGGGCATGTGCGGGGATCATCTTTAAAACATCCAGAATGACCCCCAAGTGCCTGGAGTTCCACACAACTGGTTGGTATGCGGGCCACAGGCTGTATACGATCCACCCGGCATCGGTTAGGGCCTTCTACGGAATGATGCTCCCTTGGATCGTGTTCAATATAGTCTCCATACATCTGAGACCTTTGAACATTTATGGCTGCCATAGGAGTGTCCATAGGTATCTCCATATACAGGGTAATCCTGTTCCCTTTGAGCACGATTAACCCGAGGGTATCCCTCTGTATATTTTGACAAACCATGTTCTGTCTCATCTTCCGGATACATCTCTCCAGGTCCAACATGGGTGCTTGAAGTCGGAGGCCCAACGGTATCACTCCCATTTCGCTTGAGCAGATGTGCCTTCTCCTCCCCATCTGGCTCTCTATCTGAGATTTCCCTGCCTTCCAATGCTTTATCCTTCACACTGTCATCTCGTGCAGGCTGAGGACGACGGGACCTGGATATAGCTGTCCCTTGGGTGGATGGGGTTTCACGTGTATCAATCCACTGGGCTGAGTTAAATGGGATTGGTTGAGGGGCCATATATTTGGTTTTGCCTGTCCCCCTCCTTTCCCTATACCCAGGGTTAGAGCATGTCTCTGATGGACATTAACCTTACCACCTTGGGGAACCCGAGGGGTCTATCTCCTCCGTATTTGGCTTTGTGCTAGAACTCTGCCATGACACTTCCGTACCATGTACCTCAGAATGAGGCATGCATATGGGTGCCTTGGCAAGACTGCCAGATACAGGGTCCTTAGGGTCACTGTCTTCCAGGTTGGCAAGAAGATCAGAGAAAACCTCCATTTCCCTGTTGAGATCATGAGAGGCCGCCTGCCACTGGTCGTAAAGAGCACTATGACTTTGTGGAGTAAGTCCTCAACGTCTGGCCTACAGGTTGGTTTTCGCTTGTAAGAAGAAGAAGAAAAATTCTATGAAATTAAATATACTTTTAAAAATCAAAGCTTGACTCATAAATTCTCCAAACGTTTGAATTTTTATTTTAAAAAGGACAAGATAACTCAACCTTCATTATGGAGGACTTTTCTAAGCTCTTCCATTACTAATACCAATGACTGGCAGAAAGGGAAGGCCCAAGATTATGTTTAGTAACAAGTAAACCAAATGGCAATGTCCCCGGACATGTTGGGCACATGTACGCAGGAATAGTAATATTCAGAAGCATACAAGGTCAGGGTAAATCTCCTCATTCCACAGACCTATTGAACTGTTTCCATTGTCAAAGGTAGTTATTTTGAAAATGCATAGATCATTGAGACAGGTATTATCTTATTCATATTCGGTGAGTGAGTTAAGATTTTAAGTCACATCGACAGTATTTCAGCCATATCGTGACTATATCAAGTTGCATATAAAGAACAATTATAGGTAAATTATAAAAAGCCTGTCAACGAAGGACAGTAAAACAACTAGAATATCACTGATACAAATGTAAAACTAGTAATTAAATCTAAAACATTTTAATTATAGAGGACAACACAATATATAAACGGGCTATAGATTGCTAACAACTGAAGGTAGATCACCATACCAGGGACCATGTGGACTTCCATTACTTTTGCTACCTGCATGGACCTTAGCTGGATATTCATATTCGGACAGGACAAGTTTAATGGTGCAGAGCTGAATGATGGTTGAACTGTCAATGTTATGTTAAAGAGGGCTGACACTGATTACAGTGTACATTAACTGTCAGCAGGTCAGTAAGGACCGCATCTGTAACCATGTGTGTGTAACACTTTGACATGTCATTCTGGTGTAGATACACTAGCTGGCACACACTGGCAACTGTAGCAAGACACACAGGGCATGACGTTGGATTATATACCTACAACAACAACTAAAGTAATTACAGACATCACCATCTGAGATCCATATTAAAGCATCATAAAACTTTAACTACTATTTATAAAATGACTCAACTAAATTATATTTATATTTTTTTCTTAGACACCATAGTTGATAGATACGACAAACATAGGGTATCAGCTAATACAAACGTTAAAACTACAATCCTAAGAACATCGTGGATCGCACGATTTACATGTCGTACATGCGAATGTTAAGGTATCTGGCCATCATTGAATTCAGTTGTTAGAAAACAATTTGAACACAGTCTTTCGACATTGAGAGTCTGAAAATGCCAAGACTCCTCAATAATGTTCCTGACGGAGCCATCGAAAGGTTTCACGCTGGCATGCGTACTGCAGACGCTCCTTTACAAGTTGGTGCGGTCGTGAGGTCCGTACACGTCGTAGGATGCGTTACAATGTTACCGGAGTAACCACTGATCGTCCACGAAAGGGTCATCCACGTATTACTACCAAAGTTCACACCACTTCACTGACATTTACGCAATCGTTTTCTCCCAGCAACCGTTACTACACAGACCACTATAGGAACTCATAACTGAATCAGTGATCAAACTGTTCGCTATCAGCTGCGACAGCATGATCTGAGCCATGAAGCATTGCGTTAGCCTGGTTCTTATCCACATTACTGACGTCAACGTCGAGAGTGGACATCTGGATGGCGTTTTTTACTTTCCAAAGGCGAGGATAGACATCAGGTGTAGAGCCGGAGGAATAAACGTTATGCTTACGCTTGTCTGAGAGGAACCGTTTAGGAGAAGGTGGATCTGTAATGGCTTGTGAATTGCACACAGTTGTCACACCGGTCTTGTTCCTATTCGTGGAAATCAGAATATTCGCTGCATGGACAGACATGTTAAACCAAGTCAGAACCTTCCCGAATTTGAAACTGCCTTGAAGAATGGAATAACATTCTGCCACAGGAAATTCATGGATCAGTGACGTCAATAAGACAACGATACAGAGCTCTCTGATTGATGCAGGCGAGGGCCACACACGGTTTTGATAAGGTGACTTTCTGTTGTGATACCACTTCCACAGTGACCACAGCCACATCGCTCCACGGATGTTTCAGTGACTGCTGTCGATGTCAAATCACAAGGCAGTGCATGTTGTGGAATATCAAATAATAGTTTACACAATCATGGCAATGAAATATATTTCTGATTGAAGTAAAATCCGACGTTTTGTTTGTTCGGAGTAGCTATTAAAATGTCAGTTGTTATTTGTCATTCGAGCCATTAAACCAATAGTAATTCCAATGACAACACCCATAAATAGCAGAAGCAGCGTGTTGTTCAAGGCACGGCTGGCTGACATATACTTCTTATTCTTCCCAAAGCAGACCAACGGAATGAGTTTTCTTAATGAAGGTTTCTCGTTCCCAACATCAGCAGTATTCGGGTTGAATGAACTTTTGTATGCTCTGGTTTCCTTGTCAACAGATCCTCGGTGATGGCACAGCAAGACGAGAACTGTACTGGCGACTGACAGAGCATTCAGCAGAACCATCGACGTCAGGTAGATGACCAGCAGTGGTGGTTTCTCCGACGATGCAGGAATCTGTTCACTGATGAAGCTCATGAAGACTGCCAGTGACAACAACGCTGACAGAGAGAAGGACAACTTCTCCCCAGACTCCACGGGGACGAGGAACACCATCATGCTGAGGACGGAGATGGTGACGATGGGGATGACGATGTTTAAAATGGCAAACAAAGGCTTTCTGGCTACCAGGAACGTGATGCTAACTCTGTTGTACCTATGTGCAGTATTGATGATTTGACCATTTGCCATCGTAGCCCAGACCAAAGTCCATTCAGCATCTGCGTTATAATGTCCAATGGTCGTCACTTGTTTTGAAACAAGACGGAATTCCAGTTCTTCAGCAAAATAATCTAAGGAGTTCAGACGGATGTTACAAGACTGACTATCAAACGGGAAATATGTCATGTCAAAATTACAAAAGGTTGAGAAATACCCAGGAACATGAACCAGAACCGATCCATTTTTGTACAACACCCGCCTTGTTATCGTGTCCATAACATCTTGGCCTTCAATACCGTCTTCATTGAGCATGCGTGGAATCCAAATTTCCTCTGTCTTTGGGTGATAGTGTTTCAGACCTCCAAACTCAGCTGATTTCCAAGAGAGGAACTCGTCCTTCCAAGCAAGGGACAGTATTCCCCGGATGGAGAACTCCTTTTGTGTGTTGTCAATGTGATGAATCCTTATGGACTGGAAATCGACATCTATGACAAGAGGTTGTGACTGGTTTAGTAACGGCCTTACATCTGAGGTGTAGTTAGTGAATAAGTGATGACGTAGACGATGTAAGGTATCTATGGTGGCAGAGAATGTTAGCTGTCTGCTTGAAACAGAGATGAGAAGCACCAGAAAGACCCGACACATGTTTCCAGATTATCTCAACTCACGGTCGTCACACCTTGTATCGTCTTCACTGATGCACTGTTAGCCTTCATATGTGGGAGTAATGGAGACAACTCCCTTGTTATACTGCAGAAGAGGCCAATGAACCATAGATTAGAGAAGCAGTATGTGATTGGCTTGACGCTGCCTCATGTGGCAAGGTAAATGTGTGGTATGTTGCAGGGTTTTTCTGTGTAATTGGCTTACTGTAATGAGTAATCCTCTACCCAAATCGACCAGACGATTCTGTACACGCATGTGTTTTAGAACAAAGAAATAGTTAATATTGGCATGTTAGCCTTTCTACAGATTGCAACAAATGTGTACCTAAAGCTGAAAAAGCCGAAGTGCGTTGAAATCCAAACACCAGCTACTTATCATAATATCAGGTCTCACTGTAACCTGACAACTTGGCAAACAATAAACTGGTGAGGTGAGAGCTGGTAATCTGATGGCGGGCGGTTGTATCCGGGGAAAACACAACACTTCCTATAATAAGGCAGCACAAACAGTACACTGCCCTAAGAGACGGGGAATGGTGTACGACTTAATGTTTAATTTCTAATAAATGTCAATGGAATACTCGGTGCTCTTAATGTTTCAGGATATCAATAAATCGTTTCAGAAATACATGTGTTAACTTTGTTGACAATGATGCACCGTCCACTATGTCAATGTCTATTGATCCAACTGAGCGGGAACCGTGCATGCAAACGATGCACAGCTACCAGGTGCTACAATACGTACAGGATGAGAGTGAAAATGATAAACAATGATAAGATTGTTCCCTAGCACAGAGGCAAAATCCTTTCGTGCACGAAATGATGTGTGAATCAAAACCCTTCTCAGCTCCAGTTTTGTACGTTCTTAAAATTGCCATTTTACACAGATGAAACACACACACACACACACACACACACACACACACACACACACACACACACACACACACACACACACACACACACACAAACAAATATTTCAGTAGCTCCGTTAGAGATATTCAACCACACATATTTTTAATGACGCACAATGTGTTTTTTCGCAAGTGAAGTTAGATGTAAAGGTGTTATATTTCAATTTTTGTCAATGTTTCCTGATAGCTTCCTCCACATATGGACATTGTGCTCTCAGTATGTCATTTATTATACTTCCAATTTCTCTGTTTTTTATTCTCGAATTGATTGATCATTTTCTCTCTACGTGTTCTTTTTGTGTGTGTTTGCTTTGTTAATATTTGTGTTTCTGAGGCGGATCCAGGATTTTGGATACGGTGGGTACACATAAAGTCATGAAGTCAAAAGGTTAGGGGGAAAATTTTGTCGAGGGAGAAGGGTGTGGGGGTGAACACCCCGAACCAACCCCCAGCCCCCTCTGGATCCGCCCCTGCGTGTTTGCCCGCATTAGAAGGACGGTCGTTCTGTGGAGTTTCACTTTATGCAGTGTATTTTATGTGTCGTGTCTGTGATGGCGATGTGTAGCTGATTTGCTTTGTACTGGATAGTTCTTTGTGGTTCTTGGTGCACCAGCAGTGCTTCCTCCTTCTGTCTAGTGACTCTTGATGATTGTCTCCAAATTCTCTGACCTCTATGTGGTCACATAGGATTTCCTCCTATTCTGACATTTTGCTTCACTCATGTTTATTTCGTTCTTGTTCCCTATCATTTTATACCTGCTGTCTAAGTTTCATTCATTCCTGTTCACACATCTTCATAATTTCCCCGGACCTTTCTCTGCTTCCTCCATAGTCCATTGACTCTAAATCTAAACATAACCGAAGTTCAAGACAAACACTCATAATGTTTTTCAGTTCCAATAATGGTTCTAAAAGCAGAAATAGTGCCACAAAGATCTGTTTGAAATTTCATCTTAACCTGTTGCATATTTGCACTGTTTTAGTGAACCAAGTCGTTCCTTAGAAATCGAAAAGACATCTTACATCGGGGTAACATGTTCTCAAAAGTAGAAATAATGGTGGACGATTAAATTTCTCCATATTTATTTTTAATTAAAAAAAACAACAAAATTCCAACTGCAAAACATACTCACATGTTACTGTTTCAGAGCAAAGTTCGACTTGGCTGAATCTCACTTCCTTCCTATACTCCTTGCTGTCCATGGCTGTGAAGTGTTAGAATCCACAGTCCCATTTACAAAATGAAAGTCCAAGTAGACAATTGTGATCTGCAGTACTGTTCAACATTAACCCGATGACGTACTGGTGAAAAGTAACCCTCTGGCGCAGTCTGAAATATGGATTTAATCATATACTCCAAAAATATAACGTAAAAAGAGGAAAACTGGAAATATCTGAAAGAGTTTTGCTGATATTCATACACAATGAATGTCAAATAAGAATTTCTTCATGCATCGGGTGTGATTTTCGCACGTTAAACGGAACCACGTTAAACAAAGTGACATGAATTGAACGTTCGACATGAATTGTTGGGCTATGAAAACGATGGGGTTGTTCTTGTCTGTCGTCTCAATTGTACAGCAAGTGAAAATTGAAAACATGTGAAGACGCCATCGTTCGACATGAACTGTTGGGCTATGAAAACGATGGGGTTGTTCTTGTCTGTCGTCTCAATTGTACAGCAAGTGAAAATTGAAAACATGTGAAGACGCCATCGTTCGACATGAACTGTTGGGCTATGAAAACGATGGGGTTGTTCTTGTCTGTCGTCTCAATTGTACAGCAAGTGAAAATTGAAAACATGTGAAGACGCCATCGTTCGACATGAATTGTTGGGCTATGAAAACGATGGGGTTGTTCTTGTCTGTCGTCTCATTTGTACAGCAAGTGAAAATTGAAAACATGTGAAGACGCCATCGTTCGACATGAATTGTTGGGCTATGAAAACGATGGGGTTGTTCTTGTCTGTACAGCAATATTTTCTAAAACACTCTCATGGTCTACACATATCGCAAATGCCAGGCTAACCAAGCTAGCAGAGCACTACATGGCATATTAAATCTTTGTTTTCTTTGAACCCGCTGCCTTTATTTGTATTCTTCAAGATTTTTGACACTCAAGAGGTGTGGGGATTGTCCTATCCTCACAGTGAGATTGAACAGGCTCATCTTTCTACATGCGCCCTTTTTATACGTGTAAAATGTTGTACACCCAACCACACTGTACGTGGTGAACTTGGTAGATACCCTTTGTATATATTTTGCTGTAAAAGAGTTGTGAAATATATGTGTAGACTGATTCGGTTACCTGATGACAAATATGTAAGAAAGTGCTATAATATGATGTTAAACGACTTCGAAAATGGTAAAGTAAATTTGGCATCCAGAGTAAGGCATGTTCCATATCAAAATGGGTTGGGATACACCTGGGAACTACAACAGGTCAGCAATAGTAATCGATTCCTCTCTGAATGTGTTAATCGTATTATGGTTTCTTATGAACATGAGTGGCACTATGCTTTATGCAATGGCTAAAAAACATCCCTATATTCTTCGTTTAAAACATCATTTGATCGTGAAATGTACAAAGACACTTTAACACTGTCAACATTTCGAAATGCTCCAGCTCGCCTAAGGTGTGGTTCCGACAAGTTAGCAGTAGCATCGGGTCGATATATTAAGCAGGATAGACCAGTCTGGACGTGTTTAGTTTGTAAAAAAAGCATTATATCGAGGATGAATATAATTGAATTTGTAGTGCCTATGAAGAAATTACAACCAAATTTATACCTGAAAAATACTTTGCCCATTGTACTTATCACAAATTTGCAATATTGATGTAACTATTAATGAAACTATTCTGATCAACTCAGCTATCTATGTGTACAAACCTATGATTCTCCGACAAAATATCCTCATTGTATAAAATGTTAATGTATCCCATGTATGTAACAGTGATATGGGCCCAAGGCCTCCCCACTACAGAAATAAACTTAACTCGACTACAGACATGCGACACTGCGTCCGCCGTAGCCAGGCTTTTCCACGTATCCCCAAGCACCACAAGACGATGGAACCGTTACCAGACGCATGGGCCAACACGTGACCCAGCCAGATGCAGTCAACCAAGTAACACAACAGCATGACTGATTCGTCGCTTACCTGATAAACTCTCCACGATCACCTCCACGGCTACAGCAATGTCAGGATTGCTAAGACTTCAGCCCAGACAGTGAGGAACCGTCTACACACCGAGGGTATTCGGCACTTGCCAGATGAATTAGGACTCAGTCATTGGTCTTCATAGGCCTTCGAGGGAACAAGGCATAACCATTGCCAGTAATTTAACTGCATTTTGGTTTCCTCATTGACGGGAGGTGTTTCCCCACCTAAGCCTCCTAGCAAAAAGGTTGGTGATTACAATTTTGTTATATAGAGTTTTTTTACCGAGTGTATTTCCGTATCATTAATATAATATTAGGAATAAAAAATGTATTATGCGAGCCTTTTGTCTCACACTAAATGGAGTCAAATGGAAAACTGACTCTAAGCAGTGGGGTACTTATTAGAAAACCCTGTAAAGGATTGGCGAGAACACTTGGGTTTTCAGAAAGAAGACTGGCGTCCAACACATCTGTGAGTGGAGATATATTCCCTATCAAGATCTGTGCATCCATCTTAACCAGAGTAGTACAACCGATAATATCGGAAGTCTTATACCTCCGTTAGTAGCTCTTAGAGAAAAATACATTAGTGACAGAACAGAATTGTGCTTTCTGACCTTGGAGACACATAAGGGTTTGGCAAACCGTTCGCTGAAGACAAGTTATATCCTTTTCATTTACAAAATAGTGTATACAAGTGAAAAGAAGTTGCACTCTCAGCTTCTGCTGCACCAGGTGATCTAGAAGATTTAAGAGATGTCAGGGTTAGACAATCCAGTAACCTAGTGCAATGTTTCCCTCACTGATGATGCTAAATGGTTTACGATCGAAACAAAACTCGACTGGCTAATATATATCAAGTTGTACCACCATATGTAATGGTGAAGGGTGATGAACAGTATTTGTCCTAGATAAGAAAGAGTGGGATTGTAGTGGGGGCTTATATTCCATCAAAACGAAAGAGTGTTGCCGTTGCCCCGCTAACCATAAACCTTGGTCACATTTCAATATGTCATCCAGCACTCCAACATATTAGCTTAAATTATTAAATTTGGTTGTTGAATTCGATGGTGTACTAAAGGCGAATACTAGCGAAACCTAAACTTTTCATATGGGTAAAGGCATTCTAAACGTCACCTTCCGTGCTTAAAATTGAACAAAAAGTTTGTAAAATCGCAATAAAAGCACAAAAAACGTACTCGTATTTCCACATATTACGGAAACACCCGACAGTTAATGAGCAGTTGGGTATCACGTGACATGACGTCAAATAAATGATCAGTCCTAAGAAAACATTTTTGTGAAATGCGATTGCAGTTCCTGTTGTGTCAGATGGGTGACTCTAGGGTGTCTGGGATTTAAAAGTTATTATAAAATACTAGACAGGACAATGTATATTTCCCTCGATGTTGCTTAGGTAGATAGTTACGTTGCTCGGTCATAACCTAAGAATGACATCTTGTCAGCCAATGAGAATGCACAACAACTTTCACAGCAAACACTACCGATAAATAGCGAGTCTGATGCCGACGTGCGTAATTGGATAAAATGGAAAACAATGAATGTAAGTAGCACTTCATGATTTACCGTTGTATTCAGCACTTTTTCGGGTTGACTGCAGCATTTCTGGCTCCAAACCGGAACGAACGTTACAGCGAAACATTTTCAAGATTATGAGAATCTCTTACTGATAATATATATCTCATGGGTACCAGTCGAACTGCACCAGCTACAAAATGCCCCAGCAAATTTGGTCATTGATCCTAATTTATTTTAAATGATGAAATATATACCATAAATGCATAGTTTTTGTCAACTTTGATATTATGTTCTTCATATAAAAGTTCTTAGGAAGTAATATTTCCGATAGATGTTCAATTAGTAAACTTATAACGATATATATATAACTTTTATATGAAGAACATAATATTAAAATTGACAAAAACTATGCATTTATGGCAAATAATTTTATTATTTTAAATACATTGGGGCATTCTGACTGTATCGGTATCAATAAAATACACAATGCCAGTTTAGAAAGTGGTCAAATGTAACATATGTTATATTTGGGATTACACTTTGTTAGTACAGTACAGATTCCAGGCTTGTGAAAGCCGCGGTGGCTGAGCGGTCTAGGCGTCTGACTTTGTGTGCTGGCGATTAGGTGCCTGACTCTGAGGGTGCGGGTTCGAACCCCGGATGGGACCCAACCCCAAAAGTACTAGAATCTGTACTTTACTAAGAAAGTGTAGTCCCAAATATAACTTATGTTACATGTATCGGTATCTTACCATAAGACAGACCTCCCAAAAGACAGACAGCTTAAAAAAACACATTGTATGGTTGGTTGCATAAGACTTAATTAAGCTGTACCCTTGATAATAATGGTATGTGTCCAGATAAAAAAAGACAACATTAGGTATTAACTATAGTTTTATCCATTCATGCAATGAATTATAATTTTTAAATTAAGACATATTGCATCAACATATATGTACATCAACATATATTTGCCACATCACATTTACTTGTGAATATTATCAAAAACAATAATTTATGTACATGTACCTATCATAATCTGAGACCAAGCACCATATTATATAAAAATAAAATAACTATTATAAAACATCTTGTTCTCCAGTTATATACTTTGTTTATACTGAATTTTATAGGTACCATTTTACTTTCATCTTCAAATAATCTTAAGTAATAAAAACATCCTGTTCTCCAGTTATTTGCAAAAAATAATTCAACAACTGTAATAAAAACATCCTATTCTCCAGTTATTTATACTTACATGATCTTGAGTGCTTTCTTTATGAACATGGTGTAACTGGCCTCGAACATGTAAATAAGCTTCTTGAGGACCAGCTTGGTATCTTTATGAAATTGTTGATATTACTTTCCGCTTACGATACTGTCATATTAGCTGAAACAAGTGATGGGTTGCAAAGATCTTTGAATGTGTTTGACCAGTATTGTAAAGAATGGAAACATAGTGTGAATTTAGATGTCAGTGATGAACTTCACTTTTTATTATACTTTCCAGCACTAAATGCCCTCAAAAATCAATTTCTTCCCCCAAATTTATGCAAACATCCTACTATTGAAAACATTGTTTATCTAATGAAATGTGATTCCACCACTTAACTCTAAAGTTGCCAAATTTCTCAAATCTGGACCTTGTTCAATGTTTTAATATGTATCAATATGCTGTATGTTCTCTGTGTCACTATATGTGATTTTTGAGAATAAAATATCGGTTCTATTCTGTTCTGTTCAGTAAAAGGATTAGTAATATGCTACTATACTCTGTAGTGACTCTGGGTCAGCTCATTAATTAAATGGGAGTGGACAGCATGGTTCAGCTAATTAGTGTACTCATTGAGTCTGTCTATTGGAAGTGAACCACCCCCTTGGGCAATTTGACAAAATTTGCTGGGGCATTTTATAGCTGGAGCAATTCGACTGGTACCCTATTTCATCATAATCGGAATTGATTTAATCTATGTTAAAAATAAGTTGTAAAAGTAAGTTGTAACATGGAATGATGTAGTATAAATAAATCTCGTGGGTGCTGCTTCCTTTTTCAGCCTAGATTTTGGATTTTCATACCCCATGGGTGCATGTCTCTTTTCATATGCGCCCGAATCGAAATGATCAGAACACTTCTCCTGCCTAAATTTTTCTTTTTACTTGGAAAGCGAAAGAAATGGTGTCTCTTTCCATTGTTTGATAATGCCGTGCATCCCCAGGCAACCATACACCATCGTACCATTTACAAGAACGACATAAACAACACGATTTGTATTACTGTAGCGCTTGGTCTTTGGCAATATGGTGGATTCTAGTCATATATGACGTCACGAGCGAAAAGGTCACGTAAATTCCAGCGGAATATGCATAATGGCCGAAGCTCAGACAACAGAAACTGCTTTGGGGGTTTAAACATAAATAACCATATTCTTGTATTAAAAATTAGGGTACATGTTTCTGATGACTTTATCTTCCGCCCACAAAATTATTGAAATTGACTAGTATTCTCCTTTAAATAACTTAAAGGCTGTATAACGAGGCCTCACACTTTTGGCTGAAGTCTTTCTTGGTGATCCGCCATACGATTACCTGATTGCATTTCCAGGTCTAACTAATAAATGGAACAGCACCCATGAAAATCAACAATGAAATATTTTTGCATCACAGAAAACAGGAGAGATTCTTGACAATGTTCAAGTACCATTTCACTTGCCAAAATAGTTTTACCTGATGATATAAAACTAATAAGGATGATCTATAGTCTCAGAGCGTTACCAGTGAACCATTTAAACACTCTTATGTGATACATAACATAGGGTTATACCATGCAATAGATGAAGTACATGATGCTAATGGATTTTGTTTGCATCAAATATGTCAGATATAACGCCAACAACAGAAGGAACGTGATACTCGGATTGGATTCCATAAAAAGTATCATAGAACTGTGAATGCTGTTGACTGTTTTGGACAATGCATTCAAAAAAGAAACTTCACAAAATATAATTTGAAAAATAATAAATATAATTTTTCTCTGATGATACATCTATGTATCCGAAATAGGATTCCTATCGTTCGACTCTAGAAAACTGTTAGCAAAACCCACTCAAACCCATCCATTCGTCGTGCAAATGACGTTAGTGCCAAATCAGGTTTTGCACGTGCAGTCGATCACATGATCTTCGCTTCGAAGTTTTCTTCATCTGCACGTGTTTGCATTGGTTCTCACGGTACTTGAAATGCCACGATTGTCAAATGTGCAACGTGAACGTGCCGTTGGCATGTTGCAAGCGGGAAGATCAGTTATTGACGTCGCAAGAGCAATGGGATGCAGCCGTCGTACTGTGTATGACTTGCGAGGTCGTCTACAACAAACTGGTACCACTTCTGATCGCCCAAGGTCGGGTCGTCAACGTGTGACGTCACGAGCAGAAGACCGTCAAATCGTCCTTCGTCACCTACGTGACAGATTTCTGCCGGCTACACGAACCAGGGCTGAGATGTTTAGAGGTCGACTGTCCTCACAGACCATTCGAAATCGGTTGCAGGCTGCCAATCTCCATTCTCGACGTCCATATCGTGGGCCAATATTGACGCCGTTTCATCAACGTCAACGTCTGCTGTGGGCCCAACGTCACCTCCGATGGACCCAGAGAGACTGGAATCGGGTCGTCTTTAGCGATGAATCCAGGTTTACCCTCAGATTCGCGGACGGCAGGCATAGAGTCTGGAGACGACGTCGTGAACGGTATGCCCAATGTTGTGTACAGGAAGTCGACAGATTCGGGGGCGGAAGTTGCATGGTGTGGGGTGCTTTCTGTGGGAACAACCGTTCCCGACTTCTGGTCATCCGTGGAAACCTCACAGCTGCTGCTTACCGCGACCAGGTGCTCACCCCTGAACTCGTTCCTTTCATGGCGGCTCATGGCCCAGGTCTACAGTTCCAGCATGATAATGCTCGGCCGCATACCGCGATGTTGACACGAAATTTCCTTCAAAACGCTGGAATCAACGTCATGGACTGGCCATCGAGGTCCCCTGACCTTAATCCAAAAGAGCACGTTTGGGATGCACTTGGGAGAAGGCTTTGTGGTCTTAGGAACCAACCTCAGAATTTGCAGGAACTTTGCGCTGTCTTGCAAGAGCAATGGCGCAGAATCCCCAACCACGTGTTCACAAGCATCAGGCAGTCGATGAGGAGACGGTGTTTGGCAGTGGCGAATGCGCGGGGCGGCCATACACGATGTTGAACTGAGAAATTTCGCATTTTTATTCTTGTGACTTGACATTCTGTATACCCATGTTTTGGAACGGCGGTGTTGCCTAATGGAACTGATTATGGCACTGTCAGTGTATCGAGTACATCACACAGATCTCAGCAATGAAATAATAACAATTTAACCATCTTACCATCTCTTGTTCTTTTATAGTGCCCTGAAGAAAGAATGTGAAGTTTCTTTTTTGACTCAGTATAGGACTGGGCTTGGCATCACTGGGATTGGTTTATTATCAACTATAATCACCTCACCTATAGTACTCGGTATGGAAATAGCGGCTTTAGGTTTAGCTCTTTCCCACTGATTGTAAAAGAAAGCACAAGAGTGTTCATATTCAAAAATAAATAGTATTGACGATTATATCTCAAAGAAACTGGCTAATGAAAAAAATATCTGAGGAAGAGTTTAATTTAGTGTTGGCGGAACACAACAAATACAATAAAATGAAACAAGAAAATCAATCAAAATCTCGTAAGGCATTAGTTACGAGGAGGATAAACGTTCATGGAGGAAGGGAGACTACAAGCCCATCAGTTATCCAGTGACAAAACCAAAAACATAATAGGAGATTAACAACAACTTTCTGTATTGAAGTAAACTTATGTGGGTGATAAATTGATCTATTTATATGGAGCAGTCCATTTCTCAGTCCCTAACTATGGAAGTTGTCCCGAAGTCTCATATCTGTACTACTTATTGTAATTCTATGTCAAGAAAAGTCTGTTTTTAGTATTGTCGTCTTTTATATAAGTTCGGAAAACTGTAGTGCACAAACTGCATATATGAAATTTATACCCCAGCGTGCTTGGCGCCATCACAGCAAGTGAACATGCGACCCACAGGTTTTGAGATATTGTGAGAAGCAAGCACTTTACATGTGCATTTCGGACTTAGGCGATTTTATTACAAAGCGTGTTGGTACTTTTGTGTAAGCCTGGAAAATGATTGAAACTCAAAGTTGAAGATATTCCTTCCGGTGAGGACAATATGTGTCCTACACCCTTAACTAAGCTTAAACCCGTTCCATGATATGAACTGTTAACATTTCTGAGTTTTCTGATAGTTTATTACAAAACACGTTGGTATTACATACCGGGTTGAGTAGCTAAATGTAATAAGATTTTGCACATCTTAACGCATTATGTAATACAATTTACAAAGTGTCAAACGTCACCCGTAAGCCTGGAAAATTATTGAAAATTAAAGCCGAAGATATTCCTTCAGGTGAAGACAATACGTGTTCTACACCCTTAACTAAGTGTAAGCTTAAGCTTAAACCCGTTCCATGATATGAACTGCTAACATTTGTGAGTTTTCTGATAGTTTATTACAAAACGCGTTGGCACTACATACCGGGGAAGACAACATGTGTTCTTTATTATTAACTACATGAAAACCGTCTGGTCGTTTATTGCAATACCGAGTCCCCGAATAATGACAGCGTGCAGACTATTACGTTCTCTGTGGAAGCACACACAATTGATCCACAATGTAGTTATGGGTGCAACGATCAGTATGTAACACAACTAGCTTTCTGGTCGAATACTGTATTTACGAAAATCGAAACGAGAAACAAATGCCCAACAACTGAGTTAAAATGTTAATTTAATTGTGAGTCTGTACTGTTCGAAAGATCGTACTACTTTGGCGCCCAAAGACAGACTGCCAACACAAAGATTTACATATTCTTGAGTTGTGAAATCTTTTCCGCTTGCTTGAACAGCCGGACCAATGCCAAGAGAAAACCAAGCTGGTGCAGTCGTCACATGTTCAATTTTTTTAGATTCGAATTGCATAATGACGTTAATCCATCCGCGTGGCCCTGAGTTACTGGGGAAACCGGTAAACACAATGACAACATTGTCGTAAAATCAAAAGTCGGTTGGGTGAAGCCCTGCAGTATTTTACAGTATAAAATTAAAACTGACCACAACATATTGTTGGTACGGCAGCTTCAAATACATAAACTGCCAGAGCACAACACAATCAAAGAAATCTTTCAATTAACTAGTCACCCGTCGTGGTTAAAAGGTGCACCATGATCGCACAGACTATAGTTCGAAATACATACTTATTGAGTTTGAACAAAGATAAAAATGATCATAGTTACAAAAGACTATGGCGATCCGAAATGTGACAGATACAGAAAATGGAACTTGTCCAAAGTCCTCGAAACCCATAGAGCTAGAGCTAGTCACCCCTAGATGTTAAAGGATGCACCATGGTGGCACATAATATTAATCCAAATATATCCTAGCTGAGTTTGATTGATTGATTGAGTTGGGTTTTATGGCGCTTTGACACAAAAAGGCCATATAGCGCCGATATAATGAGAACAAGTCAGAAGAATGCAAGGAAAGTTGAAAATGTGGACAAGTGGACATATGTTCTGGTATGTGTTTTCAACCAACGAATATAGCTCACCGTAAGCTCTATACGTTGTCAACCACCGTATACAGCTTACACGTAAGCTCTATACGGCGTAAGCTCTATGCAGCGTAACAACGCCCACGAAGAAAAATCAACACTACTTTTATGTACGGTATGTTTTTTTTTTATTGGCGGGGCGACAAGTGCGCCCTCTCCCACCAATTAACTATCAGAAAACTTTGAAATGTTAACAGTTTATATCATGGAACGGGTTTAAGCTTAAGTTTACACTTAGTTAAGGGTGTAGAACACATATTGTCCTCACCGGAAGGAATAGCTTCAACTTTGATTTTCAATCATTTTCCAGGCTTACAAAAAAGTAACAACACGCTTTGTAATAAAATCGCCTAAGTCCGAAATGTTTTTGGACTTTGGAGATTTTACTACATAGTGCGTTGTTATTACATAGTGGGTTGCTACTAGAGTAACCCAGTTTATAATAACCGGTTATGTAATAAAATCGTCTAAGTACGAAACTGTTTTGGACTTTGAAGATTTTATTACATATGCGTTGTTATTACATAGTGAGATGCTACAGTACATTCTAGTATGCGAGGGAATGATCGCCTGGTTGGAACAAAATTTAACTTAAAACATTACCGTTGGATTCAGGGGTGCTTAATTAAAGCTTATGCATGTATTTTGAAGGGTTTTGATAGTTTGTTTTCTAAATAACAACCTTTTCTCCGATCTCAGGTCGAGTTTGACACAGTGAAATATATCTTAATATAAGATGAGTACCGAATGAGAAAAGATCTATAGCTAACAAGTTCATATACTACATATGACAATATATTGTGCACTAGATAGCCAACAAGTCAACTAGAGACTCCTTAGAAGAGGAATACTAGAATATAAATGACAAGTCTCAAGAACAAGCCTTTATTCAATACGGTTAGCAGCAAAGACAAAGTATAAAGTTTATTAGAAGAGCTCACAATTGTACATATAAGATCACCTGTGGGTATACAATTCACACAGTAAGTACTTTATTTATCGTAGTTTAATTCGTTCTTTGTTACCTTCGTATATCAACCTGGCTGAATATACAAACTAAACTATATATTACCAGAAAGGAAAGGATAGGTGTTATATTAGAATAGAAACCTGAATAAAGATCGTAGGGATGGTGCCAAAAGCATGATTATAAAAAGCTTTCGTTTGGGTTATTATTAATATGATTTCAAGCAACTTTCAACAACTGGACAAGAAATATCTCTGAATGGCATTATGCTCACAACAACAAAAAAGCGTACAAGAGAGACGTCGGCTGTTGTCAGCCGTCACTGCAGTAAGTACATGAAGGACGACGGTAAACAGTCCAAATAACTTCCTCTTCGAACCCACAGGACCTGTCAATAAATTTCAGATAATTGTTTCTGTTAACTAATCTCCTAATACCACAGAGATTTTGAACATGAAAAGATCAGTGAGACAGGCATTATCTTATTCATATTCTGACAGGACAAGTCTAATGGTGCAGAGCTGAATGATAGTTGAACTGTCAATGTTATGTTAAACAGTGAGACTGATTACAATGTTCATAAACTGTCAGCGGGTCAGTAAGGACCGCATCTGTAACCATGTGTGTGTAACACTATGACATGTCATTCTGGTATCGATGGAACCAGCTGACACACAATGCCAACTGTAACGAAACACACGCAGCATATGCTCATAACATCAACCATCGGTTTTTGGATTGCATACGTACAACAACCAAAGTAATTACAGACATCACCATCTGAGATCCATGTTGAAGGATCATATAAACTGTATCAACGACGGAAACATTGTCTATGACATACGTTTACAATATAGATTAGCTGACACAAAACACGAAACACACACAACATGCATATGAGGTTGTGTTCATAACAACAGCCGTCTCCTTTTTGGATTATGTACGTACACTAACAACCAACAGTTCTTTCAACTTTTTCAAACGTTACAACAACAATCCTAAAAACATGTAGAACGGACGTGCATCACACGGTTAACATGTCGTTTGTGCAAATGTTAGGGTGTCCAGGGTGAATACAGTTGTAAGAACACACATGAGAAAACACTATGAACCCAGTCTTTTCGTCATGGTTACCGTAGAAAATGCCAAGAATCCTCAATAATGTTCCTGACGGAGCCACCGAAAAGTTTCACGCTGGCATGCGTACCGTAAGGCGTGCGTTTTAGTGGGGAATCACGGTTTTCAGTCAGCAGAAGTGACGGTCGACATCGGGCGTACAGACGTTGGAACAAACCTGTTTGATAGACATCGTGTTGGTGTAGGCAGATCTGCAATCATTTGGGTTGGAATTTCCCGCGGTCATTTTCACAACTCTTGTTCCTATTCGTAGAAATAAGAATGGAATGCGCTACACGGACGGGGTTCTTAATCAGTACTTGTCCCTTACCTCACAGCCAAAGCCAACGTCACCTTTTCAGAATTAGAGTGCCACACGTCACTCAGCACGTGACGTTTTACAGGCTAACCACGATGACGTTTTGCCTTGGTCATAAATCCAAATGAATATTTGTGTGACTCTTTGGTCAGACATGTAAGACGACGTCAGTATCAGTCCCAGAACATGAATTTGAAACTGCCTTGAAGAATAGAATAACATTCGCAACAAGAAATCTAGGCATCAGTGACGTCAATAAGACAACGATACAGAGCTCTTTGATTGCGATGTCCACACACGGTTTTGATAAGGTGACTTTCTGTTGTGATACCACTTCCACAGTGACCACAGCCACATCGCTCCACGGATGTTTCAGTGACTGCTGTCGATGTCAAATCACAAGGCAGTGCTTGTTGTGGAATTTCAAATAATAACTTACATAATCATGACATTGAAATATATATTTCTGATTAAAATGCAATCCAGCGTTTCGTTTGGTCAGTGTACCTATAAAAAAAGTCAGTTGTTATTTGTCATTCGGGCCGTGATACCAATAGTAATTCCAATCGCAACTCCCATAAACAGCAGAAGCAGCGTGTTGTTCAAGGCACGGCTGGCTGACATAGATTTCTTATCCTTCCCACAGCAGATCAACGGATTGAGTTTTCTAAATGAAGGTTTCTCGTTCCCAACATCAGCAGTATTCGGGTTGAATGAACTTTTGTATGCTCTGGTTTCCTTGTCAACAAAGCCTCGGTGATGGCACAGCAAGACCAGAACTGTACTGGCGACTGACAGAGCATTTAACAGAACCATCAACGTCAAGTAGATAACAAGTAGTGGTATTTTTTCTGACGATGCGGGCACCTGTTCACTGATGAAGCTCATGAAGACTGCCAGTGACAACAATGTCGATAGGGAGAAGGACAACTTCTCCCCAGACTCTACGGGTACAAGGAACACCATCATGCTGAGGAGAGAGATGGCGACGATGGGGATGACGATGTTTAAAATGGCAAACAGAGGCTTTCTGGCAACCTGGAACATGATGCTAAGTCTGTTGTAGCTATGTGTGGCATTCGTGATTTGACCATTTGCCATCGTAGCCCAGACCACTGTCCATTCAGCATGTATGTTACAATGTCCAATGATCGCCACTTGTTTTGAAACAAGACGGAATTCCAGTTCTTCAGCAAAATAATCTAAGGAGTTCAGACGAATGTTGCAAGTCTGACTATCAAACGGGAAATATGTCATGTCAAAATTACAAAAGGTTGCGAAATACCCAGGAACACGAACCAGAACCGATCCATTTTTGTACAACACACGCCTTGTTATCGTGTCCATAACATCTTGGTTTCCAACACCGTCTTCATTGATAAAGCTTGGAGTCCAAATCTCCCCCTTTTTCGGGTGATAGTGTCTCAAACCTCCAAAATGAGCTGATTTCCAAGAGAGGAACTCGTCTTTCCAAGCAAGGGACAGTATTCCCCGGATGGAGAACTCCTTTTGTGTGTTGTCGATGCGATGGATCCTTAGGAGCTGGAAATCGACATCTACCACAAGAGGTTGTGACTGGTTTGGTAACGGCCTTACATCTGAGGTGTAGTTGGAGAATAGGTGATGACGTAGGCGATGTAAGTCTTCAATGGTGGCAGAGAATGTTAGCTGTCTGCTAGAAACAGTGATGAGAAGCACCAGAAGGACCCGACACATGTTTCCAGATTATCTCAACATACGGTCGTGACACCTTGTATCGTCTTCACTGATGCACTGTTAGCCTACACATGTGGGAGTAATAGAGGCTCCCTTGTTATACTGCAGAAGTGTCCAATGTACCGTGGATTAGAGAAGCAATATATGATTGGCTTGACGCTGCCTGATGTCGTAATGTAAATGTGTGTCATGTTGCAGGATAGTTCTGTGTAATCAGTTTGCTGTAACGAGTAATCCTCCACCAAAATCGACCAGATTCTATTATGTACACGCTACGTGTTATAGATAGCCTTTCTACTGATTACAATAAACGCCATATGTACGTAAAGTTGAAAAAGCCGAAGTGGGATGAAATCCAAACAGCAGCTACATATCATAATATCAGGTCTCACTGTAACCTCACAACGTGGCAAACAATATACAGGTGAGGTTAGACGGGATAATCTGCTGTTGGAAGTTTGTATCCGGGGATAACAGAGCACTTCCTATAATAAGGCAGCCCGAACAGTACACTGTCCAAAGAGACGGGGAATGGTGTACGGCTTAATGTTTAATTTCTGTTAAATGTCAACGGAATACTCGGTACACTTAATATTTCAGAATACCAATATATCATTCAGGAATGACATGTTCTAGCTTTGTTTGCAATGATGCACCGTCCACACTGTCAAGGTCTATTGATCCAACTGAGCGGGAACAGTGTATGTAAACAATGCTCAGTTACCAGGAGCTACAATGCGTACAACATGTTCGTGAAAACGCTAAACAATGACAGTGAGTGAGTGGGTGAGTTTAGTTTTACGCCGCTTTTAGCAATATCACGGCGGTGGACACCAGAAATGGGCTTCACGCATTGTACCCATAATGTGAATCGAACCCAGGTCTTCTGTGTGACGATCATTTTAATCACTAGACTACCCCCACTGCCTGCTAAACAATGATAAGATTGTTTCTTAGCACAGAGACAAATCATTTCGTGTATGAAGTCTGTGAATCGAGCCGAAACGCACCACAGGTTTGCTGTTCTTGAAACTGCCATTTTAAAAATAAACAAAAAACCACTATATTTCAGGATCTCATGGGCAAACATATCCATTGACTCGGAGATATTTATTCATGCACACACATTGAACGTGTCTGGTTCAACTTGAAGAATAAACCCATGCCATTCAACTACTGACGCACAATGTGTTTTCGTAAGGGAAGTTAGATATACTCTCCCAAAAAAGAAACGCATATAAGAATTTCAACTGTATCTTTATGTTTATTTTGAAACATCTTGTAGGCTTTATGAGTCAATGAAATTGCACACTGTGAATGCAGACTTATCCGTCTTTGGCACCAACTCGAGGAAAGTCAGTTTGAGTGTCACGTGGAGACGTGTGGTGGCGCTGAAGTCAATACCTCGTGTGACCACCGTGGGCATCCAGAACTGCACGGCTTCGCCTCGGCATCGAACGAATAAGTCTCAGAATCTCGTGTTGCCCAATCGCAGCCCATTCTGCCTGTAGTTCCTGTGCGAGTTGCTGAAGTGTCTGGGGCTGAGGGTTACGGCGTCGCACCCGTCTGTCCAGGGCATCCCACAGATGTTCGATCGGGTTTAAGTCCGGTGATCTTGAGGGCCAGGGGAGCACATTGATGTTGTGGTTCTGGAGGAAGTCTCTAGTGTGACGTGCTGTGTGGGGCCTGGCATTGTCCTGTTGAAACAACTCCCTCTGGCGATCAATGATTGGAAGGAGGTGCGGGCGTAGGATTTCGTCACAGTACCGTTGAGCTGTCAGGTTGCCCTGGATCATCACCAAATCACTTCTCCTATGGCCGGTGATCGCTCCCGACATCATAACACTTCCCCGGCCGAATCTGTCCACCTGGGGAACGCAAGCGTCGGCGAAACGTTCACGTCGACGTCTGTACACCCGCATTCTTCCATCGCATCGTTCCAATAGAAATCGTGATTCATCACTGAAGCAGATTCTACGCCAATTCGGTAGGTTCCAGGCCTGAACGTTGGTGCACCATTGAACTCGATGTCGACGATGTTGTTGTCGAATCACAGGTCCAAAATAAGGTCTTCTGGCACGTAAACCAGCCTCTCTCAACCTGTTCCTGACGGTCTGTGCAGAAAGCCTCCTCAATCCGGGTATTTGTCGAGCGGTACTGGTCGCCGTAGCTGTTCGATGGGCGCTCGAGGTCGCCCACTACGAGGGGCATCTCCTACCGCATATTGCCGGCAATATCTCTCCCAGAGCCGTGAAATGGTGCTTTGGTGAACATTCATGCGTCGGGCAACTGCACGTTGAGACTGGCCAGCTTCAAGCAAACCAATGGCAATATGACGGTTGGCTTCACTTAGACGTGGCATTTCGCGTTCGTCAACAAAATTTCAAATACAGTGAATAATCGACAGACAGCGATCAACCTTTTATACCCATCAATGACACTATCTGATCCCCAACTTTCACGTGCATTGCATGTGAATTGTGTATTCTGTGACACTACACGCCGAAATTGAAAATCATGCTGTTCAATACGGGTATTTTCCGGAAGGTGCGTTTTGTTGTGATCTTTCAAAACATAAACACCATAGGACTCATAAACAGAGCAAAACCTTTTGTAAATGAATCACGTTTTATTTCATTGCTACATGAAATTGCTATTTTCATGATGCGTTTCTTTTTTGGGAGAGTATATATAGACGTTTTATTACCCACGTGGTAGTTCATAACAAGTGATTTCATAACAAGGTGCTATGACACATATGTGTCATAACACCTTTGAGTGATTTAATTGGCTAATACATGAACTTTGACATTATCGGTACTGCTTTCATCACTCATTCCATTCATGATTTTCATTCAGAAGTTTTCACACCTTCTGAGAGCATGTAAAACGACTGTCAGCTGCGTCCACTTGTCCTCCCGCACAAAACATGTGTTCTACTGCCACTGCCATGCCTCCCATGGTTTCTCATGTAGAGGTTGAAAACAGTTCTCTGAGTCAGAACACAATATGCTTAATTCATCTTCATTCGAGGTTGTAGGCTGTAGTGTTGATCCGTGTGTTTTCAGGCCCAATTTACAGTGGAGTCTTCAACATAAACATCGAATCTCGACAAGTGGGAATTCCAAGCCGAGATGAGCAGGCGTCACTGGCGTCCTCCGCCAAGCGTCGCCGTATTATTTATAGTGACTCGTCCTCCGATGAAGAACATTAAGCACAGCCATTTGAGACATACAGTTCCCTGTTATTCACATTCGGCTTCTGCTGTTGTGTGTGCCGCTCCTAATGCTTCCTCTTGGCTGCTTGTTTGTCAATAGTTCAGTGATGGCCGACTGACGTTCAGGCGAGATTTATGTCATGTAGTTAAGTTCAAAATGTTTACAGTTTCCAAGTGTTTTGATGAATTACATTATTGCATTCCAGTCTCCAATATGATGTATTAATCCACGTCGTTCTATACAGGAAAGCAAAATGTCGCTTTATTTTAACGATATTTTCATTTTTTAGAACGTGGGTAATAAATAGGATACAAAACTCGTTCCCCTTTCATATCAAGTTTATGTCTCTCGTAAAATAATTTTGCTTTGTCACTCGCTAAAGCTCGTGACAAAGCAAAATTATTACACTCGTGACATAAACTTGATATGAAAGGGAAAGCTGGTTTGATATCCTATAAATATTTTGATTCTTGTCAATGTTTCCTGATGGCTTCCTCCATATATGGACGTTGTGCTCTCAGTATGTCACTTTGATATCTATACTTCCAATTTCTCTGTTCTCTTTTCCTTCAATCAATTGTTTTTTCCCTCTGCATTTGTTCCTATGGTATGTGTTTGCTTCGGCTACAGTTTGTGTTTGTCCCCTTCTTATAAACCTTTCTACATTTGCAATACGATCGATTTGTGCAGCATCACAGTATATATTATGTGTCGTATCTGATGTCGATGTGCAGCTGATTTGCTTTGTACTTTAATGAATATTCTTTTTATTCTTAGTGTGTTATCGGTGTTTTTCCTCCTGTCAAGTGAATCTTAACAGTTGACCCTAAATTTTGTCTTTTCAGTCTTTTCCACGTAACCCCAAGTACCATCACAAGACGATGGAACCATTACCAGACGCATGGGCAAACACGTGACCTAGCCAGATGCAGTCAGCCAAGTAACACAACAGCAGTGCATGACAGATTCGTCACTTACCTGATAAACTCTCTACCGTCACCTCTACAGCTACAGCAATGCCATGATTGGTAAGACTTCAGCCCAGACAGTGGGGAACCGTCTACACACCGAAGCTAAATGCCACCTGCCAGACGAATTAGGACTCAGTCATTGGTCTTCATCGGCCTTCGAGGGAACAAGGTATAACCATTGCCACAAATTTAACTGTACCTTGTTTTCCTCTTTGACGGGAGATGGTTCCCACTTAAGCCTCCTTGAAACGAGGGTGGGGTAAAAGAATGGATAAAAACATGTCAAGACCTTAGGAGAATACCTTGCAAAACTAGAATTCAAAGCCGCGGCCGCACTTCGACTATGTCGTATTGTATCATGGCTGTTGAGTTCATTAGATACTTAGCTTAGTCAAAACTTGTGGGAACTGATTGTTGCAATTACCAGGCTGTTGTATGTAACTGCTGAGGAAGTTTTAATCAGATCATAAGCAGCCCTACCCCTATCGCATGTACTATAAACGCTATTCATTATATCCGTCGCCATCCAATGGTGCATAATTTAAATAAATTTAAAATGTTAAATGCTAAAGCGCGGCGTACCTTTAAACAGAATAACACCAATCTTGGCAAAATTATGTATCCAAAATAAATTCTCGAACGCCCATGTCCAAGGTATGGAACATGGTCCAGAAAATTAAACGTAAAGGTACTAACTCTAGTGTCCATCATCTTAAACATGGAGGCACCCTTGAAGAGCCACCTCCTCGCGGTGGGTGCTGGGTAAAGCTTAGCGCTCTTCCACACCCCGTTGTGGACCCGGGGGTATATTTGGTCCACCAAGCCGTTTGCCGTGGGTTGCGCCCCTGGTGGTTGAGGGCACTGGTTCCAGGAACAGCGTTCCTTTGCCCAACACACCACTTCGCCCTTTACTTCACCTAGACGGGTGGTAGAACTGGCCCGGTTCTATCAATCGGCTGGTCATGCTAAGCCCTGTACATGAATATTTTGCTGCACCAATTCCGAAATTCTGAAATTCTTTAAAATTTTTGTCAGTTGTCTTAGCTTCATGAAAATATATTTGAATCTTGATTGTTCAACTCCAATTTTGTAATTTGCCTTGAGTCCCATGTCCAGAAGGCAGTGGCTCATGGGCCAATCTGGGGGAATAACTACTTGTTGATTATTCTGCTTGAGTATATCATCCGGGTATCCTTGGTGCTGCAGGCTGGAAACCCGCCTGTTTTTAGCATTGTCCTAGTGATACTCCGTGGGGGGTGGGGACCCCGGATGACGAATCAAAATAAACTCACCATGGAATACCAAACCCCAAACAAAAAAACGAAACGTCTACTCGACAATGATGACAACAAACAACGACCCTCGAAATCCATTGATTACTGGCCACGTTTTCTGATTCTTGAGACTCTTGATCAGACTCCCTTAAAGCTGAATCCGTTTGCGATATCAAAGGGTGTCCACGGAATAGCAGGAGAAATCAAAGGCGTGAAACGCTTGCGTTCAGGATCTCTATTGCTCGAATGTAATAGAAAACAGCAAGCAACCAACCTGCTGTCCACCGAAATGTTTGTTGGAGTTCCGGTTAAGGTCTCTGCACATAGAACTCTGAAAACCAGTAAAGGTATTGTAAGAGATCGAGATCGTCTATTTCAGATATGACTGAAATTGACATCGTATCAGAAATGAAGGATCCAGGAGTGATATATGTAAAAAGATTTTCAACTCTGAAAAATAATGAGACTGTTCCAACTAACACATATCTTTTTTCGTTTTCTGCGCGGAATCCGCCAAAATCAATCAGGGCAGGTTACTGTAATGTTAACGTTGATTTGTACATCCCCAAACCTCTGTGGTGTTTTAAATGCCAAAAGTATGGACATGGTGTGAACATTTGCACATTGTCTGTTACATGTGCTCACTGTGCTGAGAATACACATGTGGCAGAAGACTGTGACAGTAGTTCCAAAAAATGTGCAAACTGCCACGGTAATCATTCAGCCTTTTCTAAGGATTGTCCCATTTGGAAAAACAGATGGAGATCAACAGAATTAAATTCACCAATAATATCAGTTTTGCTGAAGTCAACTGATACTACTGAAACCTATGCAGCCATCGCCAGGAAACCATCAGAAACAACCCCAAAAGAAAACACTTCACCAGTAATTACTTTTTCACATGCCTGTCAAACAGACTTGACATGTATCAGCACAGACACTCCTGAACTCTTTTCCCCTGAACAATCAACACAGACAGCAAATTCACTTCCTGATCAGCAGGACCTCTCTCAGCAACAATCTCTTATTTCACTCACTCGATCTCAACCTGAGAAAACTGAAAAAACAAACAGGAAAAACAAAAGTCAAACCAAGATCAGAAACTTCAAGTACAAATCCAGCCCCTAAAGGTTCAGACAAGATCAAACTATCTAATAAGTTTGGGTCATTGGAAGATATGGATGTGTCTGATAACATCCATCCTCGGGCACATAGCTCGTCGCCCTCCAAGAAAGTGAGGGGTAGATCCCCAATCAACCCACCAAAAAGATAATGTCTTCCAGAAATATAGTACAGTGGAATTTTAGAGGATTAAGAACTTATTTAAATGAGTTACATCTATTAGTCCAAGATCTGGCACCATCATCTTTCTGTCTGTAGGAAACCGATCTGAAACAGACAGATACTTTTAATCTACGTCAGTACGTAGCATATCATTCCTTTTCACCTCCGGGTGATAGAGCCACTGGTGGATCATCAATCCTTGCTAATGGAATGTTATTCACAGCCCTGTCCCACTTACAACTAATCTTCAAGCTGTTGCAGTGAGACTTACACTTCATGTTGTCTTTACATTATGCTCACTGTATATTCCGCCTTCTTCAACACTTCGCCTGACTGATCTTCAAGCTCTCTGTGATCAACTTCCGAAACCCTGCATTATAATGGGTGATCTTAATGGCCATAATCCACTCTGGGGCGGTACAAATACTAACACTAAAGGTAAAATACTGGAAGATTTTATCTCAAATAATGACATGTGCATATTCAATGATGATTCAAGCACGTACCTGCATTCTGCAACAGGCACCTACTCTTCTCTGGATTTGTCTCTTGCAGACTCAAATCTACTTAAAGGTCACATAAACCCTAGGGGGTAAAAATACATAAATCACTAACTGGCATCGTTATAAATGAAACCCCTTTAATTGACTTAAATCGACCTTTTTGACAACAGTGCACAATTCTCACCCGCGAACGAAATTTCAACCAATCAGAGCGGCGCGACTCTGTGACGTCATATGAGGAATAGCTTTGATGGCCGATGCAGAATTCATCTACATTTTAGGGGGTAAATTATCTTATTTACAGGCTTGTATAAACCTGAAATCGTGACAATTGTTGTGGAAAATGAAAGCTATATGTTCTCACAATCTACTGGCATTTAATTTTGTCTCCTGCTTTGCCTAGTTTCTGAGTTACAACTTGTTTTCATAGACGCTTCTGTCACAATTGATTGGTGTCGTTAGGCCCTATTTGTATAATGACTGATCCAAATTGATCCCATTTCTGTGTTTTTTTACCTCGATATTTAATCATGTCATGTAAAAATCTGTTTGTATTCTCAAAATAGTGTCGGCCCATAAGTTTTCACATGCAATACAGCAATATTCCCTTGTTGTAACCCGTGTTAGTTGGTATAAACCTACACATGTTATTTGTCATCATTCACTTGATGGTCAGTTAATGAATTTATAACAGGTATAATTAGTGGTAACACACTTAGATTACCCGACAAAGGTTCCCATTTGGCATTTCTTGTGTCTGGAGTAAATACTCAACATTATAAACATCGATCAAAGGATTAACCGATAACACGCTGATTGATTAATTACTTTTATCTTACACAGCGGAATTGTCAAAAGGTAGTGTTTATGTATGTAGATTTACTAATCTATACTGAATACACTCTGCCGTGTCGGTGTCTGCGTAAATACAACGTCCTTCTTTCAAAGGATTAACCGGCAATACATTGATTGATTGCCCATTATTGGCTAACTAAATTACTGTTTTTAATGAAAGGCGGACATTATGCAATTAGTTGCCAGGTGTGCTATCTTGGGTGACCAATGAGACTATACACCAATACCTGAAAAGATTTATCACTTTTTCGTATATTAAACTGTTAAAAGACACATCATTTGGAACAGTTTTGTGGATATTGATGGATACATTCCTCAAACAAGGTAATGGCCTGATATTGTTCCTATAACTTTAATCTGTTTTAATTTTAATATTTGCATTTTGTTTTATTCATTTGTCGTAGCATTCAACAGAATCATTGTTTTCGCCGTGAAGTGTAATGAGACAGACAACATACACTAGGGTGTGTGTGCGAATTATGATAAAATGTCTAGATATTACAGTTCTGTTATAAATTCACTATAAGTATCAGCAGATCGTCAGCTTTTTATTTAGTTTCAAAATGCATAAAAGTATGATAATAAACTAATTAGGATTATAAGACCAAATATAAAGACGAACATTGACTAGTATCTACATACTGGTGAGTGGACATTAACCATGTGAATGTAGCAAGAAATTTATCGTGCAGTATTGTGACTTCGACCCCCACCTCGCTTCCGTGGAAGAAATCGTTATGTTATAAGTTGTGTCATGCAAAATCCTTTTGGTTATGATTCCAATACATATTTAACTACGAGTAGAAAGTAGTTTTGATTTTTTAACTTGATGAAAACAAACTATAATCTCATTAATTCTAACAGACTTTACGATTTTCAAAAATGGCGGCGCCCTGTCGGGAACATCCACCAGTCTGTGGATAAATGCTATTTAGGTTTGTTTTCACAGAGTTACAAAATCAAAACTACTTTCTACTGGTAGTAAAATATGTATTTTATTGATGGCCAATAGGATTTTGCATGACATAGCGTATAACATAACAATTTCTCTCCTGGCAGCGAGGTGGGTGTCAATATAATACTACTTACAATATTATTGTTACTTCGACAACAACCTCACTTCCGAGGAAGAAATCGTTATGTTACAAGTTGTGTTATGGAAAATCTTTATGGTCATCAATCATATATATATTTTACTATAACTAGTAAGTAGTTTTGATTCTTTAACTTCCGTGAAGCGATCTGAACACAAGTAAGATATCGTTTCAGGCTTCCACAACGCTCGCTTTGCACTCACAAACAACCCATTTAGCACGAACTGCGGGGTCCTGTGGAAATCTGTGCATGGTGACACCATCACCCGACCCCTAGGAGCAATTGACGACAAAGCAACGATTCGGCATGTCGTCGTTCATGTCGAGAAATCATCAAAATGATGAGCGTGCTACACACTTTCTATACAACTAACTGAAAATCGTTCCTCATATGACGTCACTGCAGTGCTCTGGCGACAGAGTTACGTAACCTGTCTGTGGTTTCGTTGGCGGGCGAGATGGGAAGCAGGCGACTTTTTGGCCACTTTTAATCGCTCGGTATTAATTAACCACAAGTTTTTAAAGAATAAATTTCGTGTTCCGCATAAGACTAACCACAAATCTTTCATATGTAATGGTTAAAAGAGTAACAAAAAACAAAGTTTAGTGGTTCTTTAATGAATTTGATTGGTCAGTACACAACGACCTCTGTGGAAGTGATCACTTTCCAACGATACTATCAGAAACTTCTCCAACTGATTCTCCATCTTATACAAGATGGAATTTTTCGAAGGCAGACTGGCCCTTATTTCAAACTTTATGCACATCTAAACTAAGACCTGAATGTTTCAGTGGTGTTGCTGATCCTATTCAGGTATTTTCTGGCGTTATAAATGTAATAGCTGATGAGTGTATACCAAAGTCCTCTACAACTCCACATGTACGAAAGCCATGGTTTAATGCAGACTGTAAAAATGCTAGAAAAGCGAGGAAAAAGGCAGAGAAATATTTCCGCCATCACCCAAATGTCCACAACTTGAATAAATTTAAAATACTCAATGCAAAGGCACGTCGCACCTTCCAACAAAATAAACGGCAATCTTGGAGGAACTATGTCTCCAAAATTAACTCACGTATGCCAATGTCCAAGGTATGGAACATGGTTCAAAGAATTAAAGGCAAAGGTTCAAAATCTGCTGTTCACCATCTTAAAGATGGTGATAATTTAATTACTGACAAATCTCAAATTGCAGATAAAATTGGCGAAACTCTTGCCAAAAAATCTTCATCGGCAAATTATGTCCCTGGGTTTCAGAGATATCAGAAACAACAGGAAAAGACAAAACTTAATTTTGAATCAAATAATGGTGAAGACTATAATGAACTGTTTTCATTACATGAGCTATATACAGCTCTTGAGCAAGCTCATGACACTGCAGCGGGTGATGACAACATTCATTATCAGCTACTGAAACACTTGCCTGAGCCATGTCTGGTCACACTTTTAGATATATTTGACAAAATATGGACGTCCGGAAATTTTCCTCCTTCGTGGCGTAATGCCATAGTAGTCCCAATTCCAAAACCTGGTAAGGATCATACAGATCCGTCGAATTACAGACCAATATCTCTAACTAGCTGTGTCTGTAAAACCATGGAACGTATGGTGAATAATAGATTAACTTGGTATCTTGAAACCAATAACCTTATAACAAATATTCAATGTGGTTTCAGGAAAACTCGTAGTAGCATTGATCATTTGGTACGCTTAGAATCCTTTGTTAAGAATGCTATAGTAAATAAACAACATGCTGTATCAATTTTCTTTGATCTTGAGAAAGCTTATGATACGACCTGGAAGCATGGCATTTTGAAGGGATTTACATGATTTCGGTTTGAGAGGCCGTTTGCCTCTTTTTATATCACAGTTTTTAAAAGACAGGCAATTTCAAGTCCGAGTGGGTCCAACCCTGTCTGATCATTATAATCAGAATCAGGGTGTCCCTCAAGGCAGTATTTTGTCTGTCACTTTATTTAGTATCAAGATAAACAGTTTATCCAAGGTTTTAAATGATTCAATTGATGGATCACTTTTTGTGGATGATTTTAATATTTCTTGTGGTGGTAAAAATATGCATACTATTGAACGGCAATTGCAGTTGTGTTTAAATAAAATAAATAAATGGTGTCTTGAAAACGGCTTCAAATTTTCCAAGTCCAAAACTAATTGTCTACACTTTTGTAGAAAATATAAGCCGCATAAAGACCCAGAACTATCTTTAAATGGCACTCCCATCAAAGTTGTCAAGGAGGCCAAGTTCTTGGGTCTAATTTTTTACTCCCATTTAACTTTTTTGCCGTATATTAAATCCCTTAAAGCTAAATGCCTGAAGGCCCTTGATTTGTTGAAAGTTGTTTCCAACTCAAAGGGGGCGGTGGGGTAGCCTAGTGGTTAAAGCGTTGGCTCGTCACTGAAGACCCGGGTTCGATTCCCCACATGGGCACAATGTGTTAAGCCCATTTCTGGTGTCCCCCGCTGTGATATTGCTGGAATATTGCTAAAAGCGGCGTAAAACTAAACTCAGTCAGGCAGTCCAACTCAAAGTGGGGAGGGGATCAAGCTACCCTCCTCCACCTATATCGATCATTGGTCCGCTCGAAACTTGATTATGGCTCCATCGTATATGGTGGAGCCTGCAAAAGCAACCTAAAACTACTTGATTCTGTCCACCACCAAGGTCTAAGACTTTGTCTTGGATCTTTTAGAACTTCTCCTGTTGATAGTCTCTACGTCGAAGCAGACGAGCCTTCTCTTGTCCAACGACGTATAAAATTATCTTTACAATATCTTACAAAACTATATTCTAACAAATCGAATCCTGCATTTAACTGTGTTTTCAGTCCTCTTTATGAGGATTTATACAACAAAAAGTCTTCTCTTGTTCCGCCTCTTGGGCTAAGAATTAAACCATTCATTTCTGCTGCCGGCATTGAGTTGGAAAATATATCTCCCTCCCGTCTTCTTTCTTCTCCTCCTTGGCAATTGGTGAGGCCTGAAGTTGACCTAACTCTGACAAAGTTTAAGAAATCTGAAACTAATGAATTGCAATACAAACAAAAATATAATCAATTAAAAAATAATTATAATACATACAAATCCTTATTTACAGATGGGTCCAAGGATGGTGGCGCGGTAGCACGTGCCACTGTCATTGGATCCCGAACAATATCTTCTCGACTACCAAACAACAGCTCTATTTTCACAGCAGAAGCTAAGGCCATATTAACAGCTCTTCAATATATTAATAAAACCGTAAATATAAATAATACATAATATTTTCCGATTCTCTTTCGTGTCTTCAGGCTATAAAAAATCTTTCTTGTAACCATCCACTTTTATAAGAAATTATTGAATTGTATAATGAGCTTGCTACTGGCCAATGCGACATCGTCTTTTGTTGGTTACCCAGCCACGTTGGCATTTCTGGGAATACAATGGCCGATCTTGCTAAGACAGCACTCAACAAATCTGTGACACCACTTCTTATTCCATACTCTGATTACAAAGCTAGCATTAGAACTTACATCCGCGATCTGATGCAGAAGAAGTGGGACACCCAAGTAGGTATTAATAAATTACATGAAATAAAACCATATATTCGTTACACCTATTTGGGTTGTCAGTCCAGATTTGAAGAGGTCATCATGCGACGATGTCGTATTGGCCATACAAGGTACACTCACAAATATTTGTTAAAAGGTGAAGATCCTCTGTTTTGTATCCCTTGTGATGAGAGAGTCACAGTCAAGCATCTCCTGCTTGACTGTGTTGAATTCTCCATCATAAGGGATAAATATTTCAATGTTAAAACTGTTAAGGATTATCAGCTTAGATTGTTAGTGGCTGTATCCTAAAAGGGGGTTGAAGTAGCTTAAAACTATTGTCCTCCTGAGAGGGTACGTAAGTCCCAAAAACTTTGAAAGTAAAATGTTCACGTCCTGTGTTTTTAAACGTAGTATTCTTGTCATTTTAATTTGTGGTTAAATTTTCCTACAATCACCAATTGCTGAGGGGGTGGTGTAAATCCAGCTAGGGTCCATGCAGGTAGCAAAAGTAATGTAAGTCCCCATGGTTCCTAGTATGGTGATCTACCTTCAGTTGTTGGCGATCTATAGCCCGTTTTTATATTGTATTGTCTTCGTAAATAAAATAGTTTTACATGTTCATGCTAGTTTTAGACTCCATCTGTGATACTCTAGTTATTTTACAGTCCTTCGATGACTGATTATTTAGCAACTTTAATTTATTGTTTATGTAAAACACTTCTCGTCACTATATGGCTGAAATATTGCCGAGGTGACGTTAAATTCTAACTCACTCACTCACGGAGATCAATTACTTACCAATAAATCAGATATTGCGAATAAACTTGGTGAAACTCTCGCTAAACACTCTTCCTCTTCTAATTATGTGCCTAAATTCCAACAATATCAAAAACAGCAAGAAAAGAAAACTATTACGTTCAATTCAGATAATGGGGAAGATTATAATGAAACATTTTCTATTCATGAACTCCATACTGCTCTTGAGCAAGCTCACGATACTGCTACAGGTGCTTGGTGGTAAATCCAGCTAGGGTCCATGCAGGTAGCAAAAGTAATTTAAGTCCCCATGGTTCCTAGTATGGTGATCTACCTTCAGTTGTTGGCGATCTATAGCCCGTTTTTATATATTGTATTGTCTTCGTAAAATAAAATAGTTTTACATGTTCATGCTAGTTTTAGACTCCATCTGTGATACTTTCTATGTATTTTACAGTCCTTCGATGACTGATTATTTAGCAACTTTAATTTATTGTTTATGTAAAACACTTCTCGTCACTATATGGCTGAAATATTGCCGAGGTGACGTTAAATTCTAACTCACTCACTCACGGAGATCAATTACTTACCAATAAATCAGATATTGCGAATAAACTTGGTGAAACTCTCGCTAAACACTCTTCCTCTTCTAATTATGTGCCTAAATTCCAACAATATCAAAAACAGCAAGAAAAGAAAACTATTACGTTCAATTCAGATAATGGGGAAGATTATAATGAAACATTTTCTATTCATGAACTCCATACTGCTCTTGAGCAAGCTCACGATACTGCTACAGGTGCTGATAACATACATTTTCAACTCCTGAAGCACTTACCAGAATCATGTTTAGAGACGCTCTTACACATTTTTGATGATGTTTGGACGTCAGGGAAATTTCCTTCCTCATGGTGTGACGCTATAGTAGAACCAATACCTAAACCTGGACGTGATCATACGGATCCGTCCAATTATCGACCGATTTCACTAACTAGCTGTGTTTGCGAAACCATGGAACGCATGATAAATAATCAACTTGTTTGGTACTTGGAAACAAATAACCTTATAACAGATATACGATGTGGTTTCCGTCAAAAACAGAAGTACTGTCCATCACCTAGTGCGTTTGGAATCATTTGTTAAAAACGCTCTAATTAATAAACAACACGCTGTGTCTATCTTTTTTATCTTGAAAAAGCATATGGCACTACGTGGAAATATGGCATTTTAAAAGATTTACATGGCTTCGGATTGCGAGGCCGTTTAATCGTGTCTGATGTCCAACTTTGTCTGTTGCGAACTGCATCCATATTACACCTTTTCTCGCAATACCTGATGGAGGAATAGCCAACTGTTTAATAATACCTGAGGCTCCATTTGTCATGCCATCTTTTTCTCGCAATACCTGTTGATATTCATACAAACTTCAAAAAACTTCAGATCAAGACCAATTTTTAGGTTGGTATGGAGATGCATTGTCTTTGAGGGATTGTCTGGAATCTGGCTTTTCAGGCGTCTCTCTACTTCAAGTGAAACATCTCCAATGACTCTGTCATGAGCCTTGCAAGTTGTTTTCATCTTTGTTGACCTTGCAAATGCATCATCATTCCAAAGAGCAACTCGAGAATTTTCCAGAAACAGATGTGGAGCATATATTGGATAGTTTGGCATGAAGACATCACATATACTGGTTTCAAGAACCTCTTTGTCTTCTGCTGTATGCATACCTTCTCTAAGTCTATTGAGGATCTGTGCAAAGTGGACAGAGTCTCTTTGACGCATGATTTCAGTGAGTTCATACATTCTGAAATGTTTTTGCCACAAGTTAGTTGCCAGTGCATTAATCCCATCAACATCATTGGAAAACAAAAAACAGTCAAAAACAGGCTTGAACTGGAACAGATCTCCAAAGCATATGACTGACACCTTTGCAAAATCCTCACCAGATGCCATGATGTCTTGCATGCGCCTGTGTATGAGAGTAAAAAGTCTGAGTCCAACCATAGAGATCTCATCTATTATGGTGAGCTTTGTATCTCCCAGTTCCATTCTCAGTGTATTGAGCTTGTCAGATGGAGGTGTGTCCATATTTAGCCTTTGATTTGGAAGAACTTTCAAAGCAGACTGGATTGTGTTACCAAAGACATTAAAAGCTGCTTTTCCGGTTGGAGCGATTACAAGAACATGCTGTTTGTTGAAGTCAGAGCCTGCGACATGGTTGTAATACTTCATAGTGGTTTGATAAATGGCTGTGAGTAGTCTACTCTTTCCCACACCTGCTCCTCCACTCAAAAAGGCATAGAAAGGATCATCTGTAGTTTTGATTCGATAAAGAACATCATTGAAGAACTCTCGTTGTTTGTGGTTTAAGGACCGAATGAAGGCTCTGCGCTTTTCATCAGGCATCTCATCAAAAGGTAGAAGCTCTGTTGTCTTTGCTGTTGTGGGAATGCCAGCTGATTGAACAAAACATTCTGGTGGTTCAAGCACTTCATGGGCATCACTAGGTTCTACACCCTGATCGATGTCTCTCTGATTGTCATGTTCTGTGTTGGGAGCTAATTGATTCCACTGTTCTTGGATGTCTTGTGTTGCCTGCTTTTCTGCTTGGTCTACTTCTGAAGCATTTGGCTCATATGTCTGCAGCTGTTCCAGAATGCCAGATTCAAGGTGGTTGTATCGATCCTGAAATGTCTCACATGAACCAATGAGTGTGTCCTCATCTCTCCATGGGCTAAAAAGGAAGATTCTCTCACGATAAAAATCCTCTGGGTGAGTGTCTTTGTTGTATCTCACATACCTTAGTACACGTGGAACGTTTCTTTTTAATGCTATCTTTGTCATGTGGTACAACAGTATCTCCATCTTCATCGCTGACAGATTCTCTTTCCTGTGGTTGTACATCTGAATCAGTTTTTCCACCCCTTTGTATTGAATCATAAGAAGCTGCCCAGTCAGCAAGAGTTAATGCTTCTAAGCTTGTAGGTCTATTTGAGTATCTACTGATCATATTGTCAGTTGCTATCTCATCTGAGTCATCATCAAGCTTGTCTATCTCTTTTTCTGACTTGAGAAAGTATGTACGCTCACTTGAAGGTGATGTTGGTACAAAAGTAACTTGACGAGAAGCTTGACGTAGTGAAACTTGTAAGCACAAATCTACAGCTTCCTGAGCTGAGATTTCAACATTGTTGGTGAACTTATTACCAATGAAACTGACTTGTTCACGTATTCCACTCCCCTTTTCTCGAGCTTCTTTACAGGCTCTGTCGAGCAGTAAGCTCATCCCTCTTTGAGATTTAGATATGTATCCAACAACATACATAGCACAAGCGTAAATGTCAAGAATGAACTGAGCATCCATATTTGCCCGCCAGGCTGAAAGACATACTGGAATGTAGGCATTTACACGTATGTCTTTAGGTGACCGCTTCAGGAACAGACTTGGAGATGAAATGGATGACTTTAAAGCCAACATATACTGTTCTTCTGACATTTTCAGTTTACCCAAGAACTCATCAAATTCAACATCTTCTCCTAATTTCATTTCATCAAGATGGGCTTTGATGATCTTATAGCATTTTTTAGGTTCTTCCTTTGCTGATGGATCTTCAATGGGTGTCAGAACTGCAGTTCTCCTAAGAGGTGGCTGGGGGTAGTTGAAGCGGCACTTGTTAGAGCCCTTGTTGCAAGTTCTTGAATGCCTGTGAATCTGCATATCAGCTTGATCATGATCAGATGAGCAGGAAATGATTCTGTCAACAAATTCCACGACTTTCTGTTCTGAGTCCTGTGTTTGTTCATACCGGGGAGCACCATCCACCCACACCAACATGTGTATGTGTGGGGAGCCACGATGCTGGTATTCCACCCGGTAGAAGTAGTCCTTAAGAGGTCCGCCTAGAGGATATAGGTCACTGCGCAAAAACTTGAGGAGGCACTGAACTGAATGATGAAAATGCCTGGAGCATGTCACAGAGTCACTTTGTATCAGATGGCACTTGTCTTGCCAAGTCAGAGCTTCTACATCATCATCACTCAACTCTTTTCCATCAACAGTTTTAGACAGAATTTTCAAAAGGTGAGCCCATCTAGTCTCTGCTGCTGAAAAACTCATGAAGAATGTAGCTGGGCCAAGGAATCTGATCATAGCAAAAATATCCTTTTTGGCTTTTTCAAAGTAAGGTGGTGATCCCCTAATAGATCGGAGCACTCTGTAGCCTTCATCCAGATGTAAAAGATTGGATATAGCACCTTTCTTTTTAAGATCTCCAGCTGTGAGTTTCTTGTCTTTTTGTTTGTATTTTCTGATGGCAATTTGTATCTTCCCATAGATGAGTTGCATTTGAAGTTTTTAGTCTTAAAGAAAATGTTGTCCACACATTTTGCTACTCTGCGATCTCTGCGTCGTAACTCAGACTTTACTATTTCACTATAGTAGATATTAGTCTGTCTCTTAGTACTTCTGGGCTGACCACAGAATATCCCAGGGAATGCAAGTTCTTCGCAATACGGATCTTTAAAAACTGACACAGGTTGACTATACTGTCCAGGAGCAAAACACCAAATATTGTCTCTTTCATCAGCTTCCACAAAATTTGGGTCAGTAAGCATTGTGTCAGTTTTCCCCCATGGATGTCAGTGTCAGTCACTTCATTCCAGTCATCCTGAAGTAGATTAGGAGAGTGCTGTTCTTTCTCTGACAGATCATTGGGAGTGAGAGTATCTGTTTTGTTGAATATTTTATTTGATGTGACAATCTGTTCATGTTGTGAACCAAGAGTAGAATTACCACTGTCATCTTCAGCTTCAACCTCTGTGGGCTGGTAGGTCCAATTGTCATCAAGGGTGATGTTTTCTCTCTTGTACAAAGGACTGTTTTCTACAAGCCATTTTGCAGCCCCCATGACTTTGTGTGGCCTTATGTTCTCGTTGACAACAGCTGAGTTATAAGCAAGTCTTCTCTTCAGTTTCACTTTAATAGTGCCATCTTGATTTTGGAGTCGTGGCAAAGTAGAAACTGTCTGAACAACATTGGAAGGCACATTGACCATATTCCCATGGACCTTAAATTGACGTCCTCGAGGTGCCTGAAAGATCTTCATAAAGGGAATTCTGGGAGCCACTAGCCGTAGTTCAAGCGAATGGAGTCCTTGGAGTTCTGGAGGAATATCAGGAAATGCCATGTCATTTACTATGGCACATGGAGGGATCTTATTGGCTTTAATATGTTTCCTGCATGTGTTGCAGATCCACTCTTTGCCTTTTTTCACTGAGTACTCCTCTGAGACAGTTTCCTGCCATGGGCAATGAACTTACTGATGTTGCCAGGACAACAGAATTCCTATACCAAAGTTGTTCACAACATGAACAGATATATGTTGGACCTTGTGAAACTTCTTTGTGAAAAGACTGAACAAGTTGATCTAGAGTTCCATGAGATCTGTTCTTTTTCTTTGATATTTTTTCCTGAACTCGTTCTTGCTGCCTAACTTCAGCATTTTGTCGTCTTTTTCTCCTGGCAGATCTATCATGAGCCAGCTCCAACGCTCTAAAGTTCTTGTCTAAAGCTCTCCTAGCTCTTTTATCTTTTGTTTCTCTCTGTCTTTCAATTTTATGGAAAAGCAAATCTGTACTACGTTTGTCTCTCTTTGTTGGTGTTTCTTGTTCAGCTTCTTGGTGTCTGTAAGCTAGATCGGTTCTCTTTGGTTTCCTTTTCTTCTGTTTCCTTTCAGCTTCTTGGTGTCTGTAAGCCGGATTGGTTCTCTTTCGTGTCCTTTCTTCTGTTTCTCTTCTTGTTTCTCTTTCAGCTTCTTGGTGTCTGTAAGCTGGATCGGTTCTCTTTCGTTTCCTTTCTTCTGTTTCTCTTTCAGCTTCTTGGTGTCTGTAAGCCGGATCGGTTCTCTTTCTTTCTCCCTTCTGTTTCTCTTTCAGCTTCTTGGTGTCTGTAAGCCGGATCGGTTCTCTTTCGTTTCCTTTCTTCTGTTTCTCTTTCAGCTTGTTGGCGTCTGTAAGCTGGATTGGTTCTCTTTCGTTTCCTTCCTTCTGTTTCTCTTTCAGCTTCTTGGTGTCTGTAAGCCGGATCGGTTCTCTTTTCTATCCTCCCTTTTGTTTCTCTTTCAGTTTCTTGGTGTCTGTAAGCTGGATCGGTTCTCTTTCGTTTCCTTTCTTCTGTTTCTCTTTCAGCTTCTTGGCATCTGTAAGCTGGATTGGTTCTCTTTTCTATCCTCCCTTTTGTTTCTCTTTCAGTTTCTTGGTGTCTGTAAGCTGGATCGGTTCTCTTTCGTTTCTTTTCTTCTGTTTCTCTTTCAGCTTCTTGGCGTCTGTAAGCTGGATTGGTTCTCTTTCGTTTCTTTTCTTCTGTTTCTCTTTCAGCTTCTTGGCGTCTGTAAGCTGGATCAGTTCTCTTTTCGATCCCTCCCTTCAGTTTCTCTTTCAGCTTGTTGGCGTCTGTAAGCTGGATTGGTTCTCTTTCGTTTCCTTCCTTCTCTTTCTCTGTCAAGTTCTTTTTGTTTATAGACAAAATCAATTCTTTTATTTCTTCTTTCTTGTGTTTCTTTCTGAGTTTGTTTCTGCCGATACTCATTATCAAGTCTCTTTTTCTTTACTGCTTTGCTTATCTGTTGTTGTCGTTTTTTTCTCTGATCACATAGTGATACTTGGCTAAGCATAGATTTCTTTGTCTGAAGCAGTTCCTGGTCCCTAAAATAACTGATCAAAGAGACACCTTCTGCTGGTTCTTCAGTTATAAAAGGACGATTATTGTATGTTTCCAGAGGGAAGGGCCTAATTTGCCCATCTATCAAACAGTCTCTCAGATGTGTTCTCATGAGATGCTTGTCCCATCTGTGGTTCATGGGATCACCGCCCATCAACAGTGTCAAGGCATTTGCAGTTGCAAACATGGCACACAAGTTTGTATTGCCCTGTAATTGAGGCACTTTGTAAAGAACCTGAGCAGGATTAACATGTTCATAGAGCACCTCTAATTGTGCACAAAGTGAATAAACATGCTGTCTGTTTTCCATACTGTCATATACAAGCAGTTCTCCATCTTTTTGAGAAGAGACGAGATAGTGACCATTAGAAAAGTGTATCTGCACATAATCCACATGTCTAGGAACCTTTTCATGTTGCTGCTGCTTGTTTGAGGCTCAGTGAATAGAGGCAGGATGGCGTATACTGTCTTGATGTGAGGAACTGTGCATTTAAGATTTAACAGGTATTCATGAGTATATCTAGTATGGCCAATACGACATCGTCGTATGATGACCTCTTCAAATCTAGACTGACAACTCAAGTAGGTATAACCAACATATGGTTTTATTGCATGTAATTTATTAAGTCCCACTTGAGTGTCCCACTTCTTCTGCATCAGATCGCGGATATAACATCTAATAGCAGCTTTGTAATCAGAGTATGGAATAAGAAGTGGTGTCACAGAATAGTTGAGTGCTGCCTTCGCAGCAAGATCGGCCATTGTGTTCCCAGAAATACCAACGTGGCTGGGTAACCAACAGAAGACGATGTCGCATTGGCCAGTAGCAAGATATAATTATATAATTCGATTATTTCAATTACAAGTGGATGTTTGCAAGATAGATTTTTAATAGCCTGAAGGCAAGAAAGAGAGTCAGAAAAGATTATATATTGTTTATGTTTAGGATGTCTTTGAATATATTGAAGAGCTGTTAAGATGGCGTTTGCTTCAGCTGTAAATATAGAGCTGTTATCCGGTATTCTAGAAGATATTGTTCTGGATCCAATGACAGTAGCACATGCCACTGCGCCACCGACCTTGGACCAATCAGTAAATAAGGATTTATACGTATTATATTTACTTTTTGATTGATTATACTCTTGTTTATATTGTAATTCATTAGTTTCTGATTTTTTTTAACTTTGTCAGCGTTAGGTCAACTTGTGGCCTAACCAATTGCCAAGGAGGAGAAGAAAGAAGACGAGAAGGAGCCATATTCTCCAGCTCAATGCCGGCAGCAGTAATGAATGGCTTCATTCTGAGCCCCAGTGGCGGAACAAGAGAAGATTTCTGGTTGTACAAATCCTCATAAAGAGGATTAAAGATACTGTGAAATGCAGGATTCGATTCGTTAGAATATAGTTTTGTAAGATATTGTAAAGAGAATTTTATACGTCGTTGGACAAGAGAAGGCTCGTCTGCTTCGACGTAGAGACTATCAACAGGAGAAGTTCTAAAAGATCCAAGACAAAGTCTTAGACCTTGGTGGTGGACAGAATCAAGTAGTTTTAGGTTGCTTTTGCAGGCTCCATCATATACGATGGAGCCATAATCAAGTTTCGAGCGGACCAATGATCGATATAGGTGGAGGAGGGTACTTGATCCCCTCCCCACTTTGAGTTGGAAACAACTTTCAACAAGTCAAGTGCCTTCAGGCATTTAGTTTTAAGGGATTTAATATGTGGCAGAAACGTTAAGTGCGAGTCAAAAATTAAACCAAAGAACTTGGCCTCCTTAAAAACTTTGATGAGTCTGCCATTTAGAGATAGTTCAGGGTCTTTATGCGGTTTGTATTTACGGCAAAAATGTATACAATTAGTCTTGGATTTAGAAAATTTAAAGCCTTTTTCCAGACACCATTTATTTATTTTGTTTAAACACAACTGCAGTTGTCGTTCAATAGTATGCATATTTTTACCACGACAAGAAATGTTAAAATCATCCACATAAAGTTATCCATCAATTGAATCATTTAAAACCTTTGATAAACTGTTAATCTCGATACTAAATAAAGTCACAGACAAAATACTGCCTTGTGGGACACCCTGATCCTGATTGTAATGATCAGATAGGGTAGATCCCACGCGTACTTGAAATTAGAGCATTCTTAACAAATGATTCCAAACGCACTAGGTGATCGACAGTACTTCTGTTTTTACGGAAACCACATTGTATATCTGTTATAAGGTTATTTGTTTCCAAGTACCAAACAAGTCGATTATTTATCATGCGTTCCATGGTCTTGTAAACGCAGCTAGTTAGTGAAATTGTTCTATAATTGGAAGGATTAGTATGATCACGTCCAGGTTTAGGGCTGGGCACAATTATAGCATCGCGCCACGACAAAGGAAATTTTCCAGATGTCCAAATATCATCAAAAATAGATAAGAGCGTCTCTAAACATGATTCTGGTAAGTGCTTCAGGAGTTGATAATGTATGTTATCAGCTCCGGAAGCAGTATCATGAGCCTGGTCAAGAGCAGTATGAAGCTCGTGGATTGAAAATGTTTCATTATAATCTTCCCCATTATCTGAATTGAAATTAATAGTTTTCTTTTCTTGCTGTTTTTGGTATTTTTGAAATTCAGGTACATAGTTAGATGAGGAGGAATGTTTGGCCAACGTCTCACCAAGTTTATTTGCAATATCTGATTTATCAGTCAATAGCTGATTCCCATCTTTGAGATGGTGAATGCTAGATTTAGAGCCCTTACCCTTGATTTTCTGGATCATATTCCACACCTTTGATATCGGTGTGCGCGAATTGATTTTTGAGACATAGTTTCGCCAAGAGTGGCGTTGTGCATTTAAGATCTGAGTCACATAGTCCATTGTGTCAATGCTGACCATACCCTGCAGGATTTCATCCGGGTTCAGGTGACTGAAGGATTCCTCATGTACACCTGGGTTCTGTAAGTAAATAGAAAACATATTACATAAAATACACTTAAGCCATGTTAGCGATGTAAAACCATAAACAAATCCAATTTTGCTTACAGTTAATAGTTGTAAGTTATATACAGTTATCTGCATATCAGTAGCATGGAATACAAACATTACATTAATTGTGAAATCGTTAGAAAATAAAGTGTACTTGATTATTGACTGGGACAAAAAGTATTGTGGCAGTAAGAGTGGGGTTTAAGATTTCATTCAAGATTATTACACTTATATAGTGACCTGTATGCATGGTGCTTGTATTACTCCAAAGTAAAACCAATACATCAACCGAGATACCATGATGATGTTTGATACGAATAACCCACTCAGACACAGTATACTGAGTTGCCCAGAACTTTTTCATCCACCTAATGTCAGGTGCCAGGCAGCGTAACCGCAGGTGCCATCTTTTAACGTCCTATGGTATGACGCTGTCTGGGATCAAATCCCTCATCTTCTATTCCCCAGGCAGAAAATCTACCACTGGAGCATGAAGGTGGTAAAAAAGGGTTGGGAAACATGTGTACACACCCACAGAAGTTGAGGAGGTATCTGCTGTGCCTCACAAGCCTGGCTTGTAGACAGGATAGATGAAAATTGGTTGCTTATAGTAGATGATGTAGACTGGGTAGACTTGGTAGGTGTGGTAGACTGGGTAAGCCAAGTTGATGTGGTAGACGTGGTAGGCCTGGTAGGTGTTGTTGACTTGGTAGCGCTGGTAGATATGGTTGACTTGGTAGGGCTGGTAGATGTGGTTGACTTGGTAGGCCTTGTAGGTGAGGTCGATTTGGTAGGCTTGGTAGGTTTGGTTGACTGGGTAGGCCTGGTAGGTGTTGTTGACTGGGTAGGCCTGGTAGATGAAGTTGACTTAGTAGGCCTGGTAGGTGAGGTTGACTTGGTAGGCTTGGTAGGTGTGGCTAACTGGGTAGGCCTGGTAGGTGTGGTTGACTAGGTAGGCCTGGTAGATGAAGTTGACTTAGTTGGTCTGGTAGGTGTGGTTGACCCAGTAGGTCTGGTAGGTGAGGTAGACTTGGTAGGTCTGGTAGGTGAGGTAGACTTGGCAGGCCTGGTAGGTGAGGTAGACTTGGTAGGCCTGGTAGATAAAGTTGACTTAGTAGGTCTGGTAGGTGAGGTAGACTTGGTAGACCTGGTAGGTGAGGTAGACTTGGTAGGCCTGGTAGATAAATTTGACTTAGTAGGTCTGGTAGGTGAGGTAGACTTGGCAGGCCTGGTAGATAAAGTTGACTTAGTAGGTCTGGTAGGTGAGGTAAACTTGGTAGACCTGGTAGGTGAAGTAGATTTGGTAGGTGTGGTTGACTTGGTAGGCCTGGTAGGTGTGGTTGACTGGGTAGGCCTGGCAGGTGTGGTAGACTTGGTAGGCCTGGTAGATAAAGTTGACTTAGTAGAAGTCTGGTAGGTGTGGTTGACTTGGTAGGCCTGGTAGGTGAGGTAGACTTGGTAGGCCTGGTAGGTGTGGTAGGTTGGGTAGGCCTGGCAGGTGTGGTAGACTTGGTAGGCCTGGCAGACGGGGTAGACTGGGTAAGTGTTGTTCACTTGGTAGTCCTGGTAGGTGAGGTTGACTTGGTTGGCCTGGTAGGTGAGGTAGACTTGGTAGGCCTGGCAGGGGAGGTAGACTTGGTAGGCCTGGTAGGTGAGGTAGACTTGGTAGGCCTGGTAGGTGAGGTAGACGTGGTAGGCCTGGTAGGTGAGGTAGACTTGGTAGGCCTGGTAGGTGAGGTAGACTTGGTAGGCCTGGCAGGGGAGGTAGACTTGGTAGGCCTGGTAGGTGAGGTAGACTTGGTTGGCCTGGTAGGTGAGGTAGACTTGGTAGGCCTGGTAGGTGAGGTAGACTTGGTAGGCCTGGTAGGTGAGGTAGACGTGGTAGGCCTGGTAGGTGAGGATGACTTGGTAGGCCTGGTAGGTGAGGTAGACTTGGTAGGCCTGGTAGGTGAGGTAGACTTGGTAGGCCTGGCAGGTGTGGTAGACTGGGTAGGCCTGGTAGGTGTGGTTGACTTGGTAGGCCTGGTAGGTGTGGTAGACGGGGTAGGCCTGACAGGTGTGGTAGACTTGGTAGGCCTGGTAGTTGAGGTAGACTTGGTAGGCCTGGCAGGTGTGGTAGACTGGGTAGGCCTGGTAGGTGTGGCTGACTTGGTAGGTCTTGTAGGTGTGGTGACGGGGTAGGACTGACAGGTGTGGTAGACTTGGTAGGCCTGGCAGGTGTGGTAGACTTGGTAGGCCTGGTAGATAAAGTTGACTTAGTAGGTCCGGTAGGTGAGGTTGACATGGTAGGCCTGGTAGTAGAGGTAGACTTGGTAGGCCTGGTAGGTGTGGTAGACTGGGTAGGTGTGGTTGACTTGGTAGGCCTGGTAGGTGTGGTTGACTGGGTAGGCCTGGTAGGTGTGGTTGACTGGGTAGACCTGGTGGGCCTGGTAGGTGTGGCTGACTTGGTAGATATGGTAGGTGTGTGGTAGACTGGGTAGGCCTGGTAGGTGCTGACTTGGTAGATCTGGTAGGTGACGTTGACTTGTAGGCCTGGTAGGTGAGGTTGACGGTGTGGTTGACTGGGTAGGCCTGGTAGGTTGACCAAGTAGATGTGATAGGCCTGGTAGGTGTGGCTGACGTGGTAGATATGGTAGATGTGGTTGACTGGGTAGGCCTGGTAGGTGCGGTAGGCTGGGTGGACCTAAGTATGATGTGGTAGACTTGGTAGACTTGGTAGGCCTGGTAGGTGCAGTTGACTTGGTAGATCTGGTAGGTGACGTTGACTTGTAGGCCTGGTAGGTGAGGTTGACGGTGTGGTGGTGGGTAGGTCTGTGGGTGTGGTAGACTGGGTAGGTCTGGTAGGTGTGGTTGACTGGGTAGACCTGGTAGGTGAGGATGAGGTAGATCTCTTCCTCTGTGGATCCCTCAATTTCTTGATCCGTTCTTTCGATGGCATCCTGTCTTAAGAGATTAACTTCTGTGAATTCAGCAAAAGAAAACAAGAATTCAAAGCACAAATGTCTTAAGCAAAAAGGAAATGAGAGATATGATATCTGTTAAAAAAAATGTTTCCATGCAATATGCAGTACCTTAGTATGTGGCTGATATTCTGCTAGATCTGGTTGTACTACTGTTGACAAGTGCAACCTAAAAACACACACAAAAGAATGTCTTTATTTCAATACATACGAAAAAGTAAACCTACATTGCTAGTAAGCTCACAACCAACTTGAGACATGATATTTGTGTCCCTACAGCTTCTGTAATGAAAAAGCACATGCAAATGAAAATAGCAAACTAGGATCACTAAGTTGAAAGAAAGGAAGAAGAATGTGAAGACTATGTTGGTGACTCTAACTTGCTGTCACAATACAAGGATGATGATGGGAGTATAACAACACTAATCTAATCATCATTATCAGCTGGTGCTTGTTTAGCATCCGAAGAAGCTGTAGCAGCTGGTGATGTAGCTGTAGCAGCTGGTGGGTCATTATCACTCATTGACACTGACAACAGAGCCATGTCATCAGAATCATATCCGTCAGTCTTTCTCTTCTCTGCAAGTTGTTTCCGCAGGGAAGCCTGTGTACATTCAAGCCCAATTATTCTTTGAGAAAGAACACCAACTCTTCGCTGAAGGTGAGCGAACTGGTCTTGAGCCGTCTGTGCTGAACTGCTTCCTTATAGTTGATAACTGATCAGAGCACCTTCCAAGATGTTGGTGTGCATCTGCATGATTGTTCTGAGATAACGTATACAGTCCAGCACTCAATGAGACATCTACATCTTCCAAAGCAGATGCCACCTGAGAGTGGAGATTCATCAAGATGTGAGTTAACAACCTGGGCACCTTAGCCGGGCTGCTCATGGGAGATTGGCAGGATCCTTGAAATTTTGGTTGAGTTCCCAGAGACTGCCTGTCTTCATTTGATCTTTTGTTTGGTGTATTGTTGGACGATTGCGAATCCATGATATCCCTTGATGTACTCTGCAAAACAATAAAAGAAATGCGTTGCCGAGATCAATACCAAATTAATACCAAAAATGACTTGGTCATGTTTGGTTGAATTGGGATTGATTTCTGTGGAAAGCATGAGACTGAAGAAATTGTGTGAAAAGAAGGAGAAATTGTAAAAAACGTCAGAGCCTGACGCAGAAACACACCAACATGATATGCATGTGCAACACCACTTGTTTGACTAAACAAGGTTGGGTTTTCATTTGCTTGCTATTTCAATCATAAGCAAGTGAACAGCAAAAACATGGCACATCTGATGGATGCCCACCCTGACAACACTATCAGCCAACTGCAAACACAAGAATCATCTTTGGCCAAAGCCAGGTTTTTCCACGTGGCACCAAGCACACACGCAAGACTGTTGAGTTGTTATCAGACACAAGACATGACCTTCCCAGATCTGGTCGACCATGAGAAAACAAACATGGCTACCTGTAAAACATCGGCAAATAATAATATATGATTCTTGGAGAATAACACTGAATACAAATAGATTGATAAGATTAAAACTTCATTTGAAAGTTTTAAAAAATATATATCAAATTATCAATTTCAATCAAATGCTGAGTCCCAGATTCATAGTGATAAGGTATCAGAAGCTTAGTGCAAACACCACTACCAAGGACAGGGTGAAACATCTGCAGGTTCCTCACTTATAAGGAAACATGCTGGTAGAGGCAGCTGTCGAGGAATATACACATGCAGAATTAGAACATGTTTAGTGAAGTATTTTGAAAAATTCAATCACTGGACATTCACCTGAAAATGTTTAAAATGTCAAATTATTAATTGTACACAAATGCAGAAATAAGAAGCCACAGTCATAGTGTTATTGTTTTAGAGCCTAAATACAAACAGCGCTACCAGGGACAGGTTCAAACATCTGCAGTGTTCTCACTAATAATAAAACATGCTTCTAGAGGTATCTGATGAGACAAAAAACATGCAATGTTAGTTGTAGCCCTTAAGCCATGAAAAGCAAGAATTTTCACGGGTAATGAAGCATAAAAGCATGTTTTGCTACAATTAGGAGTATATGGTTGACAGTGATTGGGAGTATCTAGCTGGGTTAAAAGTAAGGTTTACATAAGATATTGAGGGATGACAGTGACTAGAGGACAATAAAGACATGACGGAGGAAGTGCACATTTAATGCAGGATTACACAACACCAACCACCATAGCATTGAAGAGGATCACACCAAAATATTGAAAATATAATCACCTTAATATTCCATCTTGCTGTTCATGTTACCGGCACTCGCTGCGTTGAAGTAGCCTACTTGGAGTGCCATTGTCACATTGGTGTAAGAACAGTTTATTTGACATTTGCTAAACACTGTAATATATGTCAAAAGTAGTAGATATGTAGATGACGCTTGTTACTCAATGTTTATCCTATGGTAATAAATAAGTCTATAAGAAAAAAATGACACAACCCGATTAAAAAATCTTTATTTTCCTTTAAACACAAGTCCGAAGCGTTTCCATGGAAACCGGGAAAAATGAAAATCCCCAAAATCTGCAAATAGCAAAAGTTTCTGTTTGGTTGAAAAATATTGAACGGTTCTTGAGTTATGCTTCGGAAACGAAGCCCACCCCTCCCTTTTGGGACTAAGTACGAATCATTTCCATGGAAACCGGGAAAAATAAAAATGCCCAAAATCTGCAAATAGCAAAAGGCACCACTGAAGGTTCTGTTTGATATATCTACCAAGTCTTGTTGAAAAATATTGAACGGTTCTTGAGTTATGCTCCGGAAACGAAGCCCATCCCTCTTTAAGACTAAGTCCAAAACATGGAAACCGAGAAAAATAAACATGACAATAATCTGTAGATAGCAAAAGGCGCCATCCTTAGGTTATGTTTGACATATCTACCAATTTTTGTTGAAAAATATCGAACGGTCTTTGAGTTATGCTCCGGAAACAAAATGATTACGGACGGACAGACGGACGAGGCGACGACTATATCCCCCCGCATTACATACTAAAAATCAGAAACTAATGAATTACAGTATAAACAAGAATTTAGTCAATTAAGAAATAAATATAATACATATAAATCCTTATTTACAGATGGATCCAAGGATGGTGGCGCTGTAGCTTGTGCCACTGTCATTGGGTCCAGAACAGTATCTTCTCGATTGCCTGATAACAGCTCTATTTTCACAGCGGAAGCTAACGCCATATTAACAGCCTTAAATATATATTAATACACACCCTAAATATAAACAATATAATAATAATCTTTTCTGACTCTCTTTCGTGCCTTCAGGCGATTATAAATCTTTCTTGCAAACATCCACTTATAAATGAAATTATTGAATTGTATAATGATCTTGCTACTGGCCAATACGACATCGTGCTCTGTTGGTTACCCAGCCATGTTGGCATTTCCGGGAACACAATGGCCGATCTTGCTGCCAAGGCAGCACTAAACAAATCTGTGACATCACTTCTTATCCCGTACTCGGATTACAAAGCTAGCATTAGAACCTACATCCGTGATCTGATGCAGAAGCAGTGGGGCACCCAAGTAGGTATCAATAAATTATATGAAATAAAACCCTATATCAGTCCAGATTTGAAGAGGTCATAATACGACGATGTCGTATTGGCCACACAAGATATACTCATGCATACCTATTGAAAGGTGAGGATCCTCCGTTTTGCATCCCTTGTGATGAGAGAACCACGGCCAAGCATGTCCTGTTTGACTGTGTTGAATTCTCCATCATAAGGGATAAATATTTCAATACCAAAACAGTAGGATGCCAATCAAAGAAATCAAAACAGTAAAGGACCTTTTTAATAATGTTTATTATCATTTAATCATTGATTCTTTAAAAGAGATGGATTTGTGAAATGAATTTTGATATCTGTTTTGTAAATAGAGAAAGTTTTATAATTGGTAGTTCAGATTATGAACTTAGATTGTTTGTGGCTGTATCCTCAAAGGGGGTTGAAGTAGCGTAAAATTAGTGTCCTCCTGAGAGGATACGTAAGTCCCAAAACTTTCCAAGTCAATTTCGCTCAACCATATTTTTTAATCGTAGTATTTTTGTTATTTTAAATTTCGGCTAAATCTTCCTACCATCGCCAGCGGCTGAGGGGATGGTGTAAATCCAACTAGGGTCCATGAAGGTAGCAAAAGTAATGTATATCCCCATGGTTCCTAGTATGGTGATCCACCCTCAGTTGTTAGCGATCTATAGCCCGTATTTTATATTGTATTGTCTGCTTTCCTTAAATGTTTTAGTTTTCCATGCTAGTTTTATATCCTATATCTGTGATACTCTAGTTATTTTACAGTCCGTCGATGACTGATTATTTACCTACTTGTATTTATTGTGTATGACCAACATTTCTCGTCACTGTATGGCTGAAATATTGCCGAGGTGACGTTAAATTTTAACTCACCCACTCACTCACTATGAACGCTATTGATCTTTAGTTGCCATATGTGCTGGGACTGACAGTGGGGGTGCATTGGAATTTTAGCTGGTGACGGTGGTTTCACTATTCCCGTTTCACCTGTGCTCGGTTGAGTTATCGCATCAGTGTAAAGATCTGAGTTAAAACCTAGCGTTTGATCACCGGTAGTGATTACAATTTTATTATTATAACTTATCACTTACACAAGCCTATTCCAAAAACATAGTCTTGTTTGGACCTGGCATTCTGTAGTACATTTTGGTATGGCCTGATGGTCGTCGGTAAATCTACTGGAGATGAAATAGCGTCCTCAACGTTTGCAACAAACTTTATCTCTGCATCAAACGCTTCACCTTCACCAATGTTATTTGTAAGTGCATCACAGGAATAGCCCATACAAAGGTTTTAATGGAATCGTTGAGTTTTTCAACACAAGGCTGAGTACATCCTTCAGATTTTTCCAAAGTAATTTTTCAAATCCCTCAAACCTCCAGATAAACCTTACTATTATCAAAGGCCCTAATATCATCCCTTCACTCAGTACTCGTGATATCAGCATACGTCGTGTACCCCCATTCTCTATTTTTTTGCTGGCTTCTTTAACAAGTATATCTTGAGCGTTTGGGATACCCAAACCATGGTTATCTCCTTCAGAAAATTCTTCAGAAAAGCGCCCATACGCACGCCGATTCTTTGTTTCATGCACGGTCCTGTGGGAGTGGTCCGCTTATTTCTGTAAGTATTTGCTAATCAGGTAGTAAATATGAAAGAAGACAACAGACTTACTAAGTTTGTCACGATGTTCACTAAGAGATACCCTACAACCCATTGTGGCAAAGTTATAGAACCATATAGCAAAACTGAGCTCTTTGAGAACCATGCATGTTCTTCTTTAATCCTTGTTGCCCTGAACTTAAATTTTTACAGTTATTGATCAATTGAGTTTAAACATTGGTACCCATGGCATCAACCACAATCAATGGTTGGGTGAGGTCAGGAGCACTTATTCTACCTTCAGTATAAAACACCCCAAGCTTATACTTGGTATTTCTATCATCTCATAGAGCTTGTCTAAATGAGTCAACGAGAAAACTGACTCTAAGCAGTGGGGCACATCTTAGAAAACTCTGTAAAGGATTGTGAGTACACTTGGGTTTCAGAAAGACTGGTGCCCAACTCCTCAGTGAGTGGACATAAATTCCCTATCAAGAGCTTTGCATCCATCTTAACCAGAGTGGTACAACCGATAATATTGAAAGTCTTTCAACTCTACTAACAGGTCTTAGAGAAAATTACATTAGTGGCAGAACAGAATCTTTTCTCATCATTGCAGTATAAGAAGTTAAAACAGGGTATTATTACAGAGCTCAGGGTTTCAGTATTAGATACAAAACAATAACCTACACATACAGGATATTTGAGCATTACACTTCACAGAAATGGTTGATTCTCCTCCCGGTTCACACCGCCTTAAACAATGTAATAGAATTGTGCTTTCTGTGCTAAAATAATGTATACAAGTGAAAATAAGATGCACTCTCAGCTTCTGCTGCACCAGGTGATCTAGAAGATTTAAGAGATGTCAGGGTTAGACAATCCAGTAAAACACCTAGTGCAATGTTTCCCTCACTGATGATGCTAAATGGTTTACGATCGAAACAAAACTCGACTGGCTAATATATATCAAGTTGTACCACCATATGTAATGGTGAAGGGTGATGAACAGTATTTTTCCTAGATAAGAAAGAGTGGGATTGTAGTGGAGGCTTATATTCCATCAAAACGAAAGAGTGTTGCCGTTGCCCCACTACACATGAATCCTGGGTTACATGTTAATGTGTCATCCAGCACTCCAACATATTACCTTATATTTGCTTATTTAAATAACTTAAAGGCTTTACAACGGGGCCTCACACTTTTGGCTATGGTCTTTCTTGGTGATCCGCCATACCATTACCTCGTTGTATTACAAGGTCGAATATTAATTGGAGCAGCACCCATGAATATCAACAATGAGATATTTTTGCTTTCACATAAAACGTATCATAGAGCTGTGAATGATGTTTATGGCTTTGACAATGCACATTTAGTAACTACTTCCTTTCAAAAGTTTAGACTCACTTAAAGCACTCACTATATCTTATGTATGTGTGTATATATATGTATATATATGTGTGTGTGTGTGTGTGTGTGGGTTACATCGAAGATTGATTTCTACACTAACTTGGGGGAACCAACTGCAAACATTATGCAGATGAATTGCACGAGGATCATGCATCAAATTGCTGAAAAGCATGTGCAAATATCGTGCATGTGAACAGCTGCGTTTTGGTGAATTTTTTTCTTAAGAATTCGCCAACTTTCACTGATTTTTATCATTTATTGAACTCATGACTATAATCTTTTCAACGTTACGAATTTGCTTTACAATACATCAGTTCATGTGTAAACAGTACCTTTAAACAGTATGGAATATTTTGCAAAAGTTAGTTTAGAACAGTTGCCTGAAGTAAGTGGATATATTTACAGTAGTGAGTCTAAACTTTTGAAAGGATTTGATTTGATTTTGATTTAAACATATTTATTCAAGAGAATGGATTGGGTACAAGTTATGCCAACTTAGTGAAACCCTCTCCTATTTACAGTGCTTACATGCAAAAGTGAAACAAACTATATGTACAGGGATATAAAGATATATACAAAATGATATATACAATACAATGAATACATGAATTATTATTATTACACTTATTTTGAAAGGAAGTGTAGTACTGGGCTTGGCGTTGCTGGGATTAGTATATTATCAACTAATATCACCGCACGTATAGTATTCGGTATGGAAATAGAGGTGGAAATATCAGGGGCTTTAGGTTAAGCACTTTCCCACTGATTGCAAAGAAATCAGTAAAGCACAAGAGTATTCATATTGCCAAGACCGCCTCCGTGGTGTAATGGTTAAAGTGATACTAAAAGACGTTAAAATATGGTACTGGTTGGTCCCTGGCGCTCGGCATTAATGGGTATAACAAGGACTGGCAATGTGTCTGAGTGGGATATTCATGCTTAACTGCGACATGGTATCTCAGTGAGTTAGCACTATAAAATCAGCTTAAGCCTGGGCTAGTACAAGCAGCCATACATACACACGCATGCAGGTCGTCATATGAGCGAAATATTCTTACATACATCACCTCATATTAAAAATTAGATAGTATTGGGGATCATATCTCAAAGGAACTGGCTGATGAAAAAATATCTGAGGAAGAGTTTAATTTAGTGTTGGCGGAACACAACAAATACAATAAAATGAAACAAGAAAATCAATCAAAATCTCGTGAGGAGGAAAAACGTTCATAGAGGAACTACAAGCCCATCAGTTATTCCGTGCCAAAACCAAAAACCTAATAGGAGATTAACAACAACTTGCTGTATTGGTATAAAACGTATGTGGGTGGAAATGATCTATTTAGTAGTAGCAGTCCATTTTTCTACAGATGGGCATCTCGGTACAAAGTTATGTTCAAACGATGTTTAAGAAAACTGTAGTGCACAAACTGCAAATATGAAATTTAGACCCCAACGTGCTTGGCGCCATCGTAGCAAGTGAAAATGCGATCCACAGGTTTTGAGATATTGTGAGAAGCAAGTACTTTACTTGTGCAGTCCAGTATGCTAGGGTATGATCGCCTGCGTGGACCAAAATGTAAAACATTATCATACTCTTCATTTGGTGCTTAGTGAAAGCTCATGCATGCATTTTACGACGATGTGAAGGATTTCGATAGTTTGTTTTCTAAGTAACAACCTTTTCTCCGGTCTCAGGTCGAGTTTAACACAATGAAATTTAACTTAATATAACATGAGTACCGAATGACAAAAGATCTATAGATAAAAAGATTCACGATCGAACGGGGGCCCTGACTACATATCACAATACATTGTGTAATAAATAGCCAACAAGTGAAGTAAAGACTCCTTAAAAGAGGAACACTAGAATATAAATGACAAGTCTCGAGAACAAGTCTTTATTCAATATGGTTAGCACCATGGCAGCAAAGACAAAGTGTAAAGTGTATTAGAAGAGCTCACAACTGCAGATATAATATCACATGTGGGTATACAATTCACACAGTAAGTACATTATTTATCGTAGTTTAATTCGTTCTTTGTTACCTTCGTATATCAGTGTGTCTGAATATACAACTAAACTATATATTACCAGAAAGGAAAGGATAGGTGTTATATTAGAATGGAAACCTGAATACAGATCGCAGGGATGGTGCCAAAACCATCAGAAATATGATTATAAATACCTTTCTTTTGGTAAATTATAAATGTGATTTCAAACAACTTATCTGTGAATGGTATTACACTCACAACAACAAAAGTACGACAGAGACAGTCGGCTGCTGTCAGTCATCACTGCCATCACTGTCTAATAAGCTTCCTCTTCGAGGACACAGGACCTGTCAATACGTTTTATGTAATTGTTTTTGTTAATTAATCTGCTCATACCACCGACCATTGAACTGTTTTCCACACAGGTCACACAGTGACCACTGTTAATGCCTCGAATGAGTGGGTGAGTGAGTGAGCGAGTGACTGACTGACACGGCATAATCTTCGTCATATTCTGACAAGACAAGTCTAATGGTGCAGAGCTGAATGATGGTTGAACTGTCAATGTTATGGTAAAGAGTGAGAAGAGTGTTAAAGTATCATAAAAACTGGAAAAAGTACGGAAATGTTCTTTAACAGCACTACATTGCCCATGACATACGTTTATAATATAGATGAGAACTACATTTTCACCATTGTCATATATACTGAACAAGGAAAAAACCCGAAGAAAAACGTCCGATTTCTAAAATGATTTAACTGAACTATTTTTATATAAAAATTGCTAAAAGGTATTTGATAGGTCAGACAAGCGTGTTCGTGTATCAGTTCATTCAATATTTACAACAACAATCCTAAAACCACGTAGAACGAGCGTGCATCACACGATTAACATGTCGTACCTGGGAATGTTAGGGTGTTCAGGGTGAAAACAGTTGTAACAACACATACTAGAAAACACTATGAATCCAGTCTTTTTGTCATGGTTACAGTAGAAAATGCCAAGAATCCTCAATAATGTTCGTGACGGAGCCATCGAAAAGTTTCACTCTGGCATACGTCCTGCAGACGCTCCTTTACAAGTTGGTGCGGTCGTGAGGTACGTACACGTCGTAGGCTGCGTTACAATGTTACTGGAGTAACCATTGATCGTCCGCGAAAGAGGGCACCCAGGGGCACCCACCGTTTCTGGCCCCTGAAACAGGGCTCTTTGTTTGATGCAGACGATGATAAGGTGACTTCCACAGTGACCACAGCCACATCGCTCCACGGATGTTTCAGTAACTGATTTCTGTCCATGTCAAATCATAAAGCAGTGCATGTTGTGGAATATCAAATAATAGATTACACAATCATGACAATGAAATATATTTCTGTTTAAAATGCAATCCGACCTTCCTTTTGGTCAGTGTGCCTGTTAAAAATCAGGTGTTATTTGTCATTCTGGCCATGATACCAATAGTAATTCCAATCACAACTCCCATAAACAGCAGAAGCAGCGTGTGGTTCACGACACGGCTGGCTGGCATATATTTCTTATTCTTCCCAAAGCAAATCAAAGGATTGAGTTTTTCAAATGAAGGTTTCGCCACCACATCATCAGTCGTATTCGTGTTGGATGAACTGTTATATGCCCAGGCTTCCTTGTCAACAGAGCCTCTGTAATAGCACAGCAAGACGAGAACAGTACTGGCGACTGACAGAGCATTTAACAGAACCATCGATGTCAAGTAGATGACTAGAAGTGGTGTTTTTTCTGACGATGCAGGCACCTGTTCACTGATGAAGCTCATGAAGACTGCCAGTGACAACAATGTCGATAGGGAGAAGGACAACTTCTCCCCAGACTCCACGGGTACAAGGAACACCATCATGCTGAGGACGGAGATGGTGACGATGGGGATGACGATGTTTAAAATGGCAAATAAAGGCTTTCTGGCAACCAGGAATATGATGCTAAGTCTGTTGTAGCTATGCGTGGCATTCGTGATTTGACCATTTGCCATCGTAGCCCAGACCAAAGTCCATTCAGCATGTATGTTATAATGTCCAATGGTCGTCACTTGTTTTGTAACAGGGCGGAATTCCAGTTCTTCAGCAAAATAATCTAAGGAGTTCAGACGAATGTTACAAGTCTGACTGTCAAACGGGAAATACGTCATGTCAAAGTTACAGAAGGTTGAGAAATACCCAGGAACACGAACCACAACTGATCCGTTTTTGTACAACACACGCCTTGTTATTGTCTCCATAACATCTTGGTTTCCAACACCGTCTCCATTGATAAAGCTTGGAGTCCAAATCTCCCCCTTCTTCGGGTGATAGTGTCTCAAACCTCCAAATTCAGCTGATTTCCAGGAGAGGAACTCGTCCTTCCAAGCAAGGGACAGTATTCCCCGGATGGAGAACTCCTTTTGTGTATTGTCAATATGATGGATCCTTATGAACTGGAAATCGACATCTATGACAAGAGGTTGTGACTGGTTCGGTAACGGCCTTACATCTGAGGTGTAGTTGGAGAATAGATGATGACGTAGACGATGTAAGTCATCAATGGTGGCAGAGAATGTTAGCTGTCTGCTAGAAACAGTGATGAGAAGCACCAGAAGGACCCGACACATGTTTCCAGATTATCTCAACATATGGTCGTGACACCTTGTATCGTCTTCACTGATGCACTGTTAGCCTACACATGTGGGAGTAACAGAGGCTCCCTTGTTATACTGCAGAAGTGTCCAATGAACCATGGATTAGAGAAGCAGTATGTGATTGGCTTGACGCTGCCTAATGTCATATGGTAAATGTGTGGTTTGTTTCAGGGTATTTCTGTGTAATCAGTTTGCTGTAACGAGTAATCCTCCACTAAAATCGGCCAGACTTTATTCCGTACACGCTACGTGTTATAGAAGAAAGAATTAGTTCTTATTGACATGCAGGTAAATATCATAATATCAGGTCTCACAGTAACCTCACAACGTGTCAAACAATATACAAGTGAGGTTAGACGGGATAATCTGATGTTGGAAGTTTGTATCCGGGGAAAACACAACACTTCCTATAATAAGGCAGCCCAAACAGTACACTGTCCGAAGAGACGGGGAATGAATGGTGTACAGCTTCATGTTTAATTTCTGATAAATGTCAACGAAAACTCGGTACACTTAATGTTTCAGAATATCAATAAATCATTTAGGAAAGCCATGCGTTAGCTCTGTTTGCAATGATGCACCTTCCACTATATCAAGGTCTATTGATCCAACTGAGCGGGAACCGTGTATGTAAACAATGCTCAGTCACCAGGAGCTACAATACGTACAACATGTGCGCGAAAACGCTAAACAATGACAGTGAGTGAGTGAGTTTAGTTTCACGCCGCGTTTGCAATATTACGGCGGGGGACGCCAGAAATGGGCTTCACACATTGTACCCATGTAGGGAATCGAACCGGTGTCTTCGGCGTGACGAGCGAACGTGTTAACCACTAGGCTAGCCCACCGGCCGCTAAACAATGATAAGATTGTTTCCTAGCACAGAGGCAAATCATTTCGTGTATGAAGTCTGTGAATCAAAACTCTTCCAGCCCAACGCACCACAGGTTTGCAGGTTCTTGAAATTGCCATTTTAAAAAGATAAGAAAACCCCATTATATTTCAGGATCTCATGTGCAAACATATCCATTGACTCGGATATATTTAATCATGCACACACATTTAATGTGTCTGGTACAACTTGAAGAATAAACCAATGCCGTCCAAATACTGACGCACAATGTGTTTTGTCTTAAGTGAAGTTAGATATAAAGACGTTATATTTTGATTCTTGTCAATGTTTCCTGATGGCCTCCTCCACATATGGACGTTGTGCTCTCAGTATGTCACTTTGTTATCTATACTTCCAATTTCTCTGTTCTGTTTTCCTCCAATCGATGGCTCCTGAGATGGTACGTAAGTCCCAAAACGTTAAAGGTGAATTTAAACTTACCAACCTTTTAATCGCAGTATATATGTCGTATTAATTTATGGCTAGATTGTCTAAAATTGCTAATAGCTGAAGGGATGGTGTAAATCCAGCACGGGTCCATGCAGGAAGCAAATGTACTGTAAGTCCCCATGGTCCCTAGTCCTTTCACTTGTTGGCAATCTATAGCCTGTTTATATATTTTAATGTCATCTATAGTTAAACTGTTTTAGATTTAATTACTAGTTTTAAATTGGAATCTGTGATCATCTAGTTATTTTACTGCCCTTCGTTGACAGGTTTTTACAATTTACCATTAATTACTATGTATAACAATTAATTGTACTCTTCACGATATGGCTGAAATATTGTCGATGTGACGATAAATGTTAACTCACTCACTCACTCCAATCGATGGCTTTTTTCCTCTCCATTTCTTCTTATTGTGTTTGCTTCGGCTACAGTTTGTGTTTGCCCTTTTTATAAAGCTTTCTACATTTGCAAAACGATCGATTTGTGCAGCATCACATTCTGCTGGTAATTTTATGTGTCGTATCTGTCATGTCGATGTGCAGCTGATTTGTTTTGTAGTACATACATACATACTAACATTTGTATAGCGACGATATCCAGCTCAGCTGCTCAAAGGCGCTTTGTTTTTTTCCCTCTATCACTGGATGTCAATCTCAACGGCACGTCGTATTATCAATCTCAACTCCCTGGGGACCATACAACTCTTGCAGCCACTAGGCGCACCGAGTTAGTGTAGTCTCCTGTATATTATTCTTTAAATTCCTAGAGTGCTATCAGTGTTTCTTCCTTCTGTCTAGTAAATCTGAACAGTTGACCCTGTGACTTCTATGTGATTCCTCAGTGTTAGTACCATGAGTATTGACAGTGTCCTCCACCATAGTATATACACATGGAACTTAATTAAGCACCCCAAACATATTTTAAGTTACTGACTTACCTAATGATCAATCTTGAATTGTAAAGATGACTATTATTTGAACTGTATTCCCTTTCATTATTATTGAGGGTTTAGGTAAATCAATCGTCAAAACAACTCCCAATATGCAGTTGAAGCACACTACCCACGATTGTCTGAAAAAGCACTATTAACTCAATGCGCTAACTGTATTAAACGCCAAAACATTATAATGATTTTACCAGTATCTGTTACAATGGCACGAAGGAGACTACCAGAAGCAAGAAGATGGCAAATTATTGGAATGCACGACACCGGGATGTCATGCAGGGCTATTGGGCGACAGTTTGACATTAACCACACCGTCATAAGTCGACTTGTTCAGGTCAGGTCAAACCCCAGAGGCGTCTCAAGTTGAGGATCGGGATTTAGCAAGCCTTGTGAGACATCAGCCTTTCACTACAAAGACGTCCTGAAGCACCTATGGCTCCCGAACAGACGTCTGTGCAATAGGACTGTAAGAAACCGCATGAAGGCTGGGATGAGGGCAAGAAGGGTGATCAAGCGTCCAGCCTTGACCAATCTTCACAAGAGAGCTCATTTGGAGTGGTGTTTACCCCGACGTTAATGGAATTTGACGTCATGGAGGAAGGTGCATTGGTCGGATGAGAGCAACTTTTTATTGCACGTCACAGACGGGCGCCAGCGTGTCTGGAGGACCAAGAAGAGCGCCTAAGAACATCATGGCATCAGTTCCTTACGGTGGTGGATCTGTCATGGTCTGGGGTTGTCTCTTCCATGATTGTAAACTGAACTTGGTAAGTGTTTGTGGAAATCTCATTGGCGACCACGACATCCGGGACATTCTGGATTCTGTTCTTGTGTCACATTTTGATAACAACGCATTAGCCACTCGTCTTGTATTTATAGATGATAACGCCCGACCACATCGTTCCCAACTTGTGACAGTTTTTCTCCAACAACGCTGTAACCAAACTTCCATGGCCTGCTATGAGCCCGGATCTCAACCCATTGGAGCTTGTCTGAGGCATTCTTGGATACCGAGTGCAAGCACTGGATCCGCCTGTGCAAGATCTGGCATGTTTGGAAGCAGCTTTGCGCCGGGAGTGGCAGCAGCTGCCTCTGGAGCGAATTCGGAAACTCACGACATGCATGAGGAGGAGGGTCAAAGCAGTCATCCGTGCACAAGGTGGATATGCACGCTATTAACATTTTTCATGTGATTTCTTGTCTGAAGATGACAGAGAGACACTCACCTCTCCCATTTTGCAACTCTGTAGCCCCATAGTTGTACAGGGATAAATTTTGTTGACAAAACATCGCTGATGTTTTCATGTCATTTTGTAAATTAAAATATTGCAAATTTTCATGATTTTGTTGTTATTGTTTAGTCCAAAATATCAACTTTCAGGAAACAATGGCGTTTAAGCTTTCCAGTATTCATACCAATGGTAATGGTTGCTCAGTTTCATGGCAATATGAAAATGTGTTCCATGAGTGTAGTTTAACTTTTTTCTTTCCGTGAATTGTGGCCTTTCCCTGGGTTTTCTACGTTTAATCAGCCATAAATATTTGTTGTGATTTCGTTCACGCTTCCACCGCATTGCCAAATCTTTTCAAAGTTACTTTTCAGATATTTTGCCTTGTTTCCATGTTGGGATTTTCGGCTTTCCTCCGTGTTGTGACAACTTATATGATATTTCATTCGTCCTTGTTCCCTATCTTCTTTATACCTGTTGTCTAAATAGTCATTCAATCTTGTTGGCATATCTCCCTAATTTCCCCAAACCTTTCTCTGCCTCATCTATAGTTAGCTATTGACTCTTAATCTAAACATTACTGAAGTCCAAGACAAAAACACTCATAATCTTTATATGTTCTAGTAACAGTTCAAACTACGTTTTTCTACAAGTATAGGTTGTGAAAAAGCTTTTTAAAATTTCATCTTAACATGTTGCATATTTGCACAGTTTTACTCAACCAAGTCGTTTCTTGGAAATCAGAAAGACATCTTACATCGTGCGGGTCCAAGGCTGTAAAAATAGCGAAAAGTGGAATAAATGCTGGACGATTACATTTCTCCATATTAACTTTTTCATAAAACCCCAAATGTAAAACATATTCATAATAACTGCCGTTTCAGTTCGACCAGGATGAATCTGATTTACTTCCTTTAATCCTTGCTGTACATGGCTATGAAGTGTTAGAATCCACAGCCTCATATACAAAGTGAAAGTTCAAGTAGACAATTGTAATCTGCAGTACTGTTCAACATTAACCCCATGACGTACTGGTGAAAATTAACCCTCCGTCACAGTCTGGAGTTAACATTGTTTAGTATTAAGATCAACAGTTTATCAAAGGTTTTAAATGATTCAATCGATGGATCATTTTTTGTGGATGATTTTAACATTTCTTGTCGCGGTAAGAATATGCATACTATTGAACAGCAACTACAGTTTTGTTTAAACAAAATAAATAAATGGTGTTTTGAAAACGGCTTAAAATTTTACTAAGTCCAAAACTAATTGCATACATTTCTGCCGTAAATACATACCACATAAAGACCCTGAACTGTTTTTAAATGGCACTCCCATCAAGGTTGTAAAAGAGGCCAAGTTCTTGGGTCTAATTTTCGACTCCCATTTAACCTATCTTCCGCATATCAAATCCCTAAAAACTAAATGCCTGAAGGCACTTGATTTATTGAAAGTTTCTAATTCAAAGTGGGGAGGGGACCAAACTACCCTCCTGCACCTATATAGATCACTGATCAGCTCGAAGCTTGGTTATGGCTCCATCGTATATGGTGGAGCCTGTAAAAGCAACCTAAAACTATTAGATTCTGTCCACCACCATGGTCTGAGCCTTTGTCTTGGGTCATGCGTTGACACTTTATACGTCGAGGCCGATGAGCCTTCTCTGCACAACGCCGTATAAAATTATCATTACAATATATTACCAAACTATATTCTAACGAGTCTAATCCTGCATTTTACTGTATCTTTAATCCTCTTTATGAGGATTTGTACAACAAGAAATCTTCTCTTGTTCCGCCTCTTGGGCTCAGGATTAAACCATTCATTACTGCTGCCGGCCTTGAACTGGAAAATATAGCTCCTTCTCGTCTTCTTTCTTCTCCTCCTTTGCAACTGGTGAGACCTGAAGTTAACCTAATTCTGACAAAGTTTAAAAATCAGAAACTAATGAATTACAATATAAACAAGAATATAATCAATTAAAACTAAAATATAGTACATACAAATCCTTTTTGTACAGATGGGTCCAAGGACGGTGGCGCGGTGGCATGTGCCACTGTCATTGGATCCCGAACAATATCTTCTAGAATACCGGATAACAGCTCTATGTTTACAGCAGAAGCAAACGCCATATTAACGGCTCTTAAATATATTCAAAGACACACTAACCATAAACAATACATAATTTTTTCCGATTCTCTTTCGTGTCTTCAGGCTATTAAAACTCTTTCTTGTAAACATCCACTTTTATTAGAAATTATTGAACTGTATAATGATCTTGCTACTGGCCAATACGACATCGTCTTTCGTTGGTTACCCAGCCACGTTGACATTTCTGGGAACACAATGGCTAATCTTGATGCTAAGGCAGCACTCAACAAATCTGTGACACCACTTCTTATTCCATACTCTGATTACAAAGCTAGCATTAGAACCTACATCCGTGATCTGATGCAAAGAAGTGGGACACCCAAGTAGGTATTAACAAATTACATGAAATATAACCATATATTGGTTACACCTATTTGGGTTGTCAGTCCAGATTTGAAGAGGTCATCATGCGACGATGTCGCATTGGCCATACAAGACATACTCATGAATATTTGTTAAAAGGTGAAGAACCTCCGTTTTGCATCCCTTGTGATGAAAGAATCACGGTTAAGCATGTCCTGCTTGACCTTGTTGAATAATATTCCATCACAAGGGATATCTATTTCAAATCACGAACTATGAAGGATTTTTTAATAATATTAGTTCTCATTTAATTATTGCATTTTTAAAAAGAATTAGCTTTGTTAACTGATTTGTAAATAGTTACATATTTTATTATTGGTAGTTTAGATTAGTAACTGAGATTGTTAGGGGCTATACCCTCAAAGGGGGTTGAAGTAGCGTAAAAATATTGTCCTCCTGAGAAGGTACGTAAGTCCCAAAACATTCAAAGGAACTTTAAATTTACCAGCAGTTTTAAATGTTGTATTTTTGTCATTTTAATTTGGCTAAATTTGACTTCAGTCGCCAGCGGCTGAAGGGATGATATAAATCCAACCAGGGTCCATGCAGGTAGCAAAAGTACTGTAAGTCCCCATGGTCCCTAGTTTGGTGATCTACCTTTAGTTGTGCGATCTATAGCCAGTTGTTATATTGTATTGTCTAAATAGTGCTATTAGTTTTAACTTTTCACACTAGTTTTAGTTGTAATTGTGATATTCTAGTTGTTTATTACTAGGGACCATGGGGACTTACATTAGTTTTGCTACCTACATGGACCCTAGTTGGATTTACATCATCCCTTCAACGGTCAGCATTTTTTGACAATCTAGCCGTAAATTATAAGAACATGTATGCTACGATTAAAAATAACAGTAGGTTCAAATCTACCTAGAATGCTTTGGGACTTACGTACCCTCTCAGGAAGATTTAATCATATACTCCGGAAAAAAACAACAACATGAAAGGAGGAAATCTTGACATATCTGACGCAGTTTAGATGATATTCATGCAACATGAATGCCAAATAAATGTTTCATGTCCGCATACATCGGGAGTGATTTGTGCACGTAATACAAAGTGCAAAGTGTGGGAAACGGAACCACGTGGGAGCACGGCGGACAAACACAACAACATAAATTGTTGGGCTATGAAAACGATGGGATTCTATTTATCTGTCGTCACAACTGTACAGCAAGTGTAAAGTGAGAACATGTCACGACTGACAGAGGTTCAACGCAACAAAACAGTAGCCTGATTTTCCTACGTATCCCCAAGCATCATTACAAGGCGATGGAACCGTTATCAGACGCATGGGCCAACACGTGACCCAGCCAGATCCGGTCCACTTTTGACAACAGCAGGACAGATTCGTCACTTACCTGATAAACTCTCTACCGTCACCTCTACAGCTACAGCAGTGCCAGGATTACTAAGACTTCAGTCCAGACAGTGAGGACACGGATACGAGGATACACGGCCAGGGTATTCGCCACTTGTTGGACGAATTACGTTTAGGCGATTGGTCTTCCTCGGAAATTTATACGCCGATGTGCTTGGCGCCATCGCAGCATGTGAAAATGCGGCCGATATGTTTGCGATATTGCGTGAAGCACGTACTTTACATGTGTATTCATGTATGCTTAGGTATTCTCGCCTGTTTGGACCCAAATTGTAAAATTGCAGGGGTGCTTAATTAATGCTCATGCATATATTTTACGATGATATTTTACGGAGGGTTTCATGATTTGTTTTCGTAGTCCATCGGACATGCTAAACCATGAGTCCCAAATGACAAAAGATTTATATTTAGAAAAATTCAGACAACTACATATCACAATATATCGTGTAAGAGATAGCCGACAAGTCAGGTGGGGACTCCACTAAAATATACACTAAAATATAAATGACAAGTCTCAAGAACAAGTCTTTATTAAACATGGTTAACAAATACAAAGTGTATTTGAAGAGAGAGCTCACAACAGCTGATATAAGATCACCTGTGTATATGCAATTCATACAGTAAGTACCCTCGTGTATCAATCTGGCTGCATATAAACTGAAGCACTTAGAAACAGAAAGGAAGGATAGATGTTATGGTATAATAAAAACATGAATAAAAAGCGCAGGTATTGTACCTAAACCATCTGAAATATGATTATAAACACCTTTGGAAAAAAAAGTATTTTATGAATGATTTCAAGCAACTTTCAACAGCTGGACAGGAAATATCTCTGAATGACTCACCCGTGAAGATCCGGCTAGAAGATCCGGGTCTTCAGTTACCCATATTTGTCGTAAAAGGCGACTAACAGGACCGGGTGGTCAGGCTTGCTGACTTGATTGACACATGTCACCGTATCCCAATTACGTAGATCGATGCTCATGCGGTTCATCACTGGATTGTCTGGTCCAGACTCGATTATTTACAGACCGCGACCATATAGCTGGAATATTGCTGAGTGCGGCGTAAAACTAAACTCACTCACGCTGAATGACTGATAACATACTCATAATAACGAGAATGCATACGTGTCTGCTGATGTCAGCCTTCAAGGCAGCAAGTACATGAAGGACGACAGTAAACATTCAAAGACGTAAATACGTTTCATGTAATTGCTTTTGTAAATTTCTCAGCTCATACTGCAGACCTATTGAACTGTTTTCATTATCAAAGGGAGTTATTCTGAATAGATCATTGAGTCAGGTGGCACTTAATCGCATTGTACAATGTTCATGGATTATAAACAGGTTAGTTACTACCGCACCCTGAACCACGTGTGCACAGTGAGTTGATTGATACCAGGGATAGTGTGCAGAGTGCCTGTTGAAAGCCCCAGCTAAACCAGACAGTGACCAATATCAACGCCTTGAGTGAGTGAGTGAGTGAGTCACGTCGGCATTATCTTAGTCATATATACTGAACATCATTGAAAACGCACCAGTCTAAAATTGTCCATATTTTCATCAAGATGGATTTCAGCATGACAATGATCAATGAATATAACTAACATGAAGTCGAAGGGCATGTCCAGTTGAAAAAATGCTTTAGAAACAAATTCCTGTCCACAGTATGACTCTTAATTCCAAAATGCATCAACATGCAGCCACGCCATGAAAAAAGCGCGAATTTCATTCTGAAATCATACTGACTGTGACATTAAAAGCAGGTGTATGAGAACCGATTCTCATTGCTTCACTAACGATTGTGAAACGAGGACAGAGATGCCGAGGTTAACACCTCACGAAAGAGAACGTGCACTAGGCATGATTCAGGTTGGCACCAGCAGCAGGGATATTGCTCGACAACTTGGACTTGGCCACTCCACCATCGTTAGGCTTCATAGACGACATCAGTAGACAGGCAGCACCCGTGACCTTCAATGACCTTGGCAACAACGTGTTACGACGCTCCATCAGGATCGCCATATTGACCTTGTCCATATCAGTGATTGAACACTGCCGACTGCCAGGACTGCTGCACTAGTTCAAGGTTGACGTGGGGGTCATCAGCGCTGACTCCATGCGACGCCGTCTACACGCTACAGGGCTCCATGCTCGACGTCCTTACGTTGGACCAATTCTGACTGACAGACACCGTAATGAGCGTATACAATGGGCTAGCAGGCATTTTCAGTAAAGGTTACAACAATGGCATGGTGTGGTAGTCACTGACGAGTCACGTCTTCATCTACGTAATGCTGACGGCCGATTACGTGTTTGGCGTAGACGTGGTGAACGTTATGCTGATGAGTGTGTGGTTCAGACAGACCTTTGGGTGGTGGGAGTGTCATGGTCTGGGGTGGAATAAATTACAATCACAGGACTGCCTTCATGTCTGTCAAGGGAGAGTTAATGCCCTTTATTACCGTGAGCAGATTCTTCAGAATCACATCGTATCTGTCTTCAATCACCACCAAGATGTCCATACTTTTCAACAGGACAACGCACGGGCACACACAACAAGACTTTCCATGCAGTATCTGGCCCAGCAACACATCCAGGTTATTCATTGGCCAGCACAGTCGCCAGATGTATCCCCCATGGAGCACTTGTGGGACGAAATTGGTCAAAGTCTTTCGCGGCGACAACAGATGCGAAACATCCGGGAACTTGAGGCTGCACTACTGCAGAAGTGGAATGCCATCCTCAAGAACTCTATTCGGACGCTTATTGACTCAATGAGGAGACGTTGAACTGCATGTGTCAATGCAAATGGCGGTCACACGCGATATTGACTTTTCGATTTGACCCCACGTGTGTTTGATCCTTTCTGACTGTGGAACATTTCAATGAATGAGCGTCTTTTCTGTGTTGTTGTTTTTGTCAGTCGTCCATCTGTTATTATCCACTCAAAAAATATCAATTCCTTACACGTGCTTTTAATAATCTGAACTTTTATAAGTGGTGCGTTTTCAATGATGTTCAGTATATTGAAGGTTTCTCCATCTCAGCATCAGCAGTGTTCGGGTTGGATGAACTGTTATATGCTCTGGTTTCCTTGTCAACATGGCCTCGGTGATGGCACAGCAAGACGAGAACAGTACTGGCGACTGACAGAGCATTTAACAGAACCATCGATGTCAAGTAGATAACAAGTAGTGGTATTTTTTCTGACGATGCAGGAATCTGTTCACTGATGAAGCTCATGAAGACTGCCAGTGACAACAACGCCGATAGGGAGAAGGACAACTTCTCCCCCGACTCCACGGGGACGAGGAACACCATCATGCTGAGGACGGAGATGGTGACGATGGGGATGACGATGTTCAAGATGGCAAATAAAGGCTTTCTGGCAACCCGGAATATGACACGAATTCTTTTGTAGTAATGTGCAGAAACGGTGATTTCACCATTTGCCACCTTTGCCCAGACTACAGTCCATTCAGCATCTATGTTGTAATGTCCAATTGTCGTTACATGTTTTGAAACAAGACGGAATTCCAGTTCTTCAGCAAAATAATCTAAGGAGTTAAGATGGATGTTACAAGTCTGACTGTCAAACGGGAAATACGTCATGTCAAAATTACAGAAGGTTGAGAAATATCCAGGAACATGAAACACAACTGATCCGTTTTTGTACAACACACGCCTTGTTATCGTCTCCATAACGTCTTGGTCTTCAACGCCGTCTTCATTGATTAAGCTTGGAGTCCAAATCTCCCCCTTCTTCGGGTGATAGTGTCTCAAACCTCCAAATTCAGCTGATTTCCAAGAGAGGAACTCGTCCTTCCAAGCAAGGGACAGTATTCCCCGGATGGAGAACTCCTTTTGTGTGTTGTCGATGCGATGGATCCTTAGGAGCTGGAAATCGACATCTACCACAAGAGGTTGTGACTGGTTTAGTAACGGCCTTACATCTGAGGTGTAGTTGGAGAATAGGTGATGACGTAGGCGATGTAAGTCTTCAATGGTGGCAGAGAATGTTAGCTGTCTGCTAGAAACAGTGATGAGAAGCACCAGAAGGACCCGACACATGTTTCCAGATTATCTCATCTCACGGTGCTCACACCCTGTATCGTCTTCTCTGGTGCACTGTTAGCCTTCATATGAGGGAGTAATGGAGGCAACTCCGTTGTTATACTGCAGAAGTGGCCAATGTACCGTGGATAAGTGAAGTAGTATGTGATTGGCTTGACGCTGCCTAATGTCATAATGTAAATGCGTGGTATGTTTCAGGGTACTACTGTGTAATTGGTTTCCTGCAACTTGTGTAATCCTCCACACAGTTCGACCAGACTCTGTACATGCTATGTATTTTTGAACAATGAATTAGTTAATATTGACAGGATAGGCTTAGTACTAAATACAAATGCCATATGCACCTTAAGCTGAAAAAAAGCCGAAGTGGGTTTAAATCCAAACAGCAGATAACTATCATAATATCAGGTCTCACTGTAACCTGACAACTTGGCAAACAATATACTTATGAGGTTAGCGCGGGTTATCTGACACTGGAAGTTTGTATCCGTGGAAAACACAACACTTCCTATTATAAAGCTGCCCAAACAGTACACTGTCCTAAGAGACGGGGAATGGTGTACGGCTTAATGTTTAATTTCTAATAAATGTCAACGGGATATTTGGTACTCTTAATGTTTCAGGATATCAATAAATCGTTTCAGAATGACATGTGTTGACTTTGTTGACGATGATGCACCGTCCACTATGTCAATGTCTATTGATCCAACTGAGCGGGAACCGTGCATGCAAACAATGCTCAGTTACCAGGTGATACAATACGTACAGGATGAGTGTGAAAATGCTAAACAATGATTAGATTCTTCCAAAGCACAGAGGCAAAATCCTTTCGTGCGTGAAGTCTGGGAATCAAAACCCTTTCAACCCCAAGGCACCACAGTTTTGCATGTTATGAAAATTGCCATTTATACAGATAAAAAACTCTGATATTTCAGGGTCTCATGTGCAAATAGATCCATCGACTCGAACATTTTGAATGTGTCTGGCTCAACTTAAAGAATATACCTATGACAGTCAACTACTGACGCAGAGTGGTTTTGTATTGGAAGTGAAGTTAGATATAAAGACGTTATATATTTATTCTTGTCAATGTTTCCTGATGGCCTCCTCCACATATGGACGTTGTGCTCTCAGTATGTCACTTTGTTATCTATACTTCCAATTTCTCTGTTCTCTTTTCCTCCAATCGATTGGTTTTCCCTCTCCATTTTTTCTTATTGTATGTGTTTGCTTTGATTATAGTTTGTGTTTGTCCACCCCCTTTAAATCCTTTTACATTTGCAAGACGATCGATTTATGAAGCATCACATTCTGCAGTGTATTCTATGTGTCGTGGCTGTGATGTCGATTTGTAGCTGATTTGCTTTGTACTTTCCTGGAAATTCCTTTGTGATTGTTTGCGTGCCACCAGTCTTTCTTCCTACTGTCCACTGAATCTGAATGTTTGCCATCACATTCTGTGACTCATATGTGATTCCTCAGCGTTTTGTCTCTTCTTTGATTTTACAGCTTATTACCATGAGTGAGTGAGTTAAAATTTTACATCGCGTCGGCAATATTACAGCCATATAGCGATGAAAACAAGGTAAGCATTTTAAAATATCTGTCGACAAAGGACAGTAAATAACTGGGTATATCACAATTGTAAAATAAAACCAACCTGACCATAATTAAAATAAGAAGACAATAGATTCAATAATTCATTCTTACAAATTAAAACCAGGCTATAAACCACTAACAACAAAAGTTTGACCACCTTACTGGTGATCAAGGGAACTGCTTATTACCATGAGTATTAACAGTGACCTCATTGACAGTAGTTTATCTCTGCTCTTTCCGTGAATTGTCGCTTTTTCCTAGGGTTTTCTGCGTTTAATCAGCCCCAAATATTTGTTCGGATTTCATTCCTCTTTGTACCGCATTGACTCATCTTTTCAAAGTTCTTTTTCCACATATTTTACTTTGTTTTTATGTTATGTTATTCTGCTTTCCTCCCTCCTTTATTTCATTCCTGTTCGCACATCTTCATAATTTCTCCAAACCTTTCAATGCTTCCTCCATAGTTAGCCACTGATTCTCGGTAAACATTTTGTGATATTTTGTTACTTCTGTAATTAGTCAAGACCACAATCATGAATGATAGGGTAAAGTCTTAATGTTTTTTGTCTTTACTTCATATTTCTTGTGAGTGTTAGTCAGGAGTTCAACAGATATGTTATCAAGCAATATATAACCACGTTTTGCCTTCTAGTACACATGGCTAAACAGTCTCTTTGAAATGCTCAGTCACGAATAAATACATCTTTTGGACAACACATTTGAACAGTATTTTATTTGTATCTAAGTCTGTCAACTAGATGCGAGAAGAAAGACCCAAATAAAGAAGGTCGCGGTTTTTGCCTCAGAAAACGTTTTCCTGGTATTCTTCAAATTTGTAAGTCAGTAGTTTCTTTTCCATACTGGGTCTGGAGCAGAAAATGAACCACACAACCATGACATTTGAAGACATCACCAGAGGGTTACGGATGTTCATATCAACAAGAAGCAGCAGATTATAGGCCAACATTAAAGAGAGAAATTTAAATACTAAAATTTCAAGACAAAACGTGACACCTTACTTTGCAGTGGTAATAGGTTGTAGAACTTCTGCCACGACTAACAGAAACTCAACGAAACAACGGCATCTGCCATCTGCAGTCACGGTGTCGGCCGTAGCCAGGTTTTTCCACGGATCCCCAAGCACCAGTACAAGACGATGGGAGAACCCTTGCCAGACGAGGGGGTCAACACGTGACCTGGTCCGGTCCACCATGCATAACAGCAGCAGCGCAGGAGAGGTTCATACAGTTTCGTTAGTTACCTGATAAACTCTCAGCGGTCACCTCTACAGCTACAGCAATGCCAGGATCGCTAAGACTTCAGCCCAGACAGCGAGGAACAGTCTACACGCAGAAGGTATTCGGCACTTGCTGGACGAATAGGATTCGGTGATTGGTCTTCCTCGCTCTTCAAGCTCTTGGACGACCATTCGCGGGAGGACACGTTCTTCTTAACTAGTCGACTAATAACCGTGTGGTTAATGCATAAGTTAGCACCAAGTGTCATGCATGCCAATAACTTGCCATCGTGTATTTTCTGCATTTCCATATCAATATCAGTTCCTAAAACTGAAGTGTACAAGCTACAAATATGAAAATTATACCCCAAGCTGGAAACATGAAAATCTTTGGATTCAATGGTGCTTATTTAATGCATGCATATATTTTACGATGATGTAAAGGGTTTCAATAGTCCATTTCGTAGAAGAGCACAAGAACATAAACGATAAGTTTCAGCAACAAGTCTTTATTCAACAAGGTTAGCAACATGACAACAAAGACATAGTGCTCGCAGCTGCTGCTTGTAAGATCACCAGTGGTTATACAATCCATACAGGTAGTACGTTATTTATCGTTGTTTACTTAGTTCTTTGTTACCCTCAAGTAGACCATTAAGCAACAAAAAGGAAAGAATCTATGTTATATTAGAATAATAACCTGAAGACAGAACGAAGGGATGGTGCCCAAAACATCGGAAATATGATTTTAAAAGCCTTTCTTTGGGAAAATATGTAAATCATTTCAAAGATGGATGCTGTCCTCCATGATTATAGCACGTACAAGAAGGACGAAGGAAAACAGTCTGTTGGGGAAGTTTATCTTCGCTTGTCAATTTAACAAGCTTCCTCTTTGAAGGCCAAGTTTAATCTAAAAGGCACGCACTATTTCACATATATTATGACATGATACGTATATTACATCACATTTTGTCAGCAAAAGACAGTGACTGATACATTTATAAACAACACTAGTTGGCGTACAATAACACATTTTGAAAAAACACACACCATACAGACCTCGAGAGAGAAAGTAAAACAATGACATCAGCAATTGCAAACTATGCGTGGATTCCATGTCAAACAGGTCCTCAGTAAAACAGTCGTGTCATAAAATGTGACTCAATGAATCGGGACATTGTGCGGCATGACTGCATGACATCGACAGCATGAGAAAATGTTCATTATACCAATCATTCTTTTTGGTGACCCAGACTCCGTTTTTGACTAGATATACCCAAGTTCATGCTGACTGCTGGGTCAGCAAAATATAAAGTCCTGACAGAGAGCACGTTGGAAATCTGTGTCAAACTATCATCAACAAAGGTAGGGAAATATTCGGTACCATAGATAACTGCACATTGTCAATGACTCACTTTAATGTCACAGATCAAAACAATTATTTAGTCATTGCCATATATTAAGTATATAGTTATTATTACTCACGTGGTCAACGTATGGGTAGGTACATACTAATTTCGTACGTCACACGGGTGTCGTATCGCGTTGATCTGTGCCGTAACGACTTCACCTGAGATTCTAATGATTTGATAGGTTAATCGATGACCTCTCAGTTAGGGCACTGTGTGACGGGACTACTTTCTCATTCATTACAAGCACGTGAATTCATTCATTCTACAACTTTTACTACGTCCTTTACGTCACACGCTTTACATTATAATAGTTCAGGGCAAAAGTGTACTTTATTACACTATACATGGTGGTAGAGCGAACGGTATTTCTGTTCTAAGATGCCAAATTTAATACTTTCTAAGGTTAATTACGATTAATCTGAGGCAGAAAACAAACAAAAAAACGACGGTGTCGGTGATCTAAATTAACAATCCTCGCTCACTGACGTGCTGTTCCATTGACGTGTCTGCTTCCCTACGTTAAGACGCACGTTACCAGGAAAACAGTTTGATGACGGTTTATGTTCGGGTTAAATATCCTCTCTAAATTATTTTACAATTATATCTGTTAACGTTGACCAAATGGGGCAATATGAAAGTCGCATTTCTACTACCAACGTAAGTTTAGATCAGTACATCCAGATGAACCTGACTAGTCACGCCACATTCCACGGATGCATTGTGGGAATGTAAACATTGCGAACGTTACCGTGCCGCTGTTAAATTGTGAGTCGAACTGAGACATTTTATCCGTCGATAACCATAAACGTAATGTTTCCGCCAGTGATGTTAGCCGAGTGAAGCAACTGCAAACTAAGAAACGGTGTGCTACGGAGTAGTCTAATGTAAGAGGCAGTACGAGGCGACGACAACTGACATGCATCGTGACGTCGGTTCCAAGGGTACCTTTGATAACGAGAGGGCAGACGAGAATGGCGTAGTGACGTCAATACAGTGTGACGTCATGCAAAAAAATTCTTCCGCAACCTCTTTATGAAACCAGTTTCGGGTTGAAAGCATGAAAACAAAAAAATACGCTATTTTGTCAATTTTATGCAGGTAAGACGTGGATAATAAATAAAATACCACACTCAGTCTTATTACATACGAACTATACGAAACTCGTGACACTCGTTTCGTATAATATGTATGTAATGAGGCCTCGTGTAGTATTCTCTATTTACCTCTATTTATCTATGATGTCAGTTGTTATTCGTCATTCGGGCCATGACACCAATAGTAATTCCAATCACAACTCCCATAAACAGCAGAAGCAGCGTGTTGTTCAAGGCACGGGTGGCTGACATATGTTTCTTATTCTTCCCACAGCCGATCAACGAATTTAGTATTCCAGGTTTCTCCATCACATTACCAGTGGTATTCGGGTTGGATGAACTGTTACATTCTTTGGGCTCCTTGGTAGAAGCTCCTCGGTGATGGCATAGCAAGACGAGAACTGTACTGGCGACTGACATAGCATTCAGCAGAACCATCGACGTCAGGTAGATGACCAGCAGTGGCGGTTTCTCCGACGATGCAGGAATCTGTTCACTGATGAAGCTCATGAAGACTGCCAGTGACAACAACGCTGACAGTGAGAAGGACAACTTCTCCCCAGACTCCACGGGGACGAGGAACACCATCATGCTGAGGACGGAGATGGTGACGATGGGGATGACGATGTTCAAGATGGCAAACAAAGGCTTTCTGCTTAACTGGAACAAGATGCGAACACTGGTATAGCTCTGTGGAGGAATGGCTATTTGTTTACTTGTCATAGTAGCCCAGACCACAGTCCATTCAGCATCTGTGTTATATTTCCCAATTTTTGTCACTTGTTTAGAAACAAGACGGAATTCCAGTTCTTCAGCAAAATAATCTAAGGAGTTCAGTTTGATTTCACAACTCTGACTATCAAACGGGAAATACGTCATGTCAAAATAACAGAAGGTTGAGAAATACCCAGGAACATGAACCACAACTGATCCGTTTTTGTACAACACACGCCTTGTTATCGTCTCCATAACCTCTTGGTTTCCAACACCGTCTTCATTGAGAATGCTTGGAATCCAGATCTCCCCCTTCTTCGGGTGATAGTGTCCCAGACCTCCAAATTCAGCAGATTTCCAAGACAGGAACTCGTCCTTCCAAGCAAGGGACAGTAGTCCGCGGATGGAGAACTCCTTTTGTGTGTTGTCAATGCGATGGATTCTCATGAATCGGAAACTGACATCCATTTGTAGAAGTTGTGACTGATTTAGTAACGGCCTTACATCTGAGGTGTAGTTGACGAATAGGTGATGACGAAGACGATATAAGTCATCAATGGTGGCAGACAATGCCATCTGTCTCGTTGAAACAACGAAGAAGAAGATCAGATGGACTGGAGACATGTTTCCAGATTATCACAAGACACTGTCTTCACACCTTGTATCATGCATCTTTACTGCTAGCCTCTACCCGAGACAACGTATTTGTAATACAATGTACCATTGAGTAGAGCGGAAGAATTTGATTGGTTTGATGTCATATATCATTAGGTAAACGTGTGGTATTTTTCACGATATTCCCGTGTAATTGGTTTGCTGTTACTTGTGTAAACGTCCACTTCCGTGTAGTACCACATCTGGGAAGGTGATGTGTCAATATTGACTTGATAGCCTCTATATTGATTTACACTAATTGCCCTTTTCCTAATAATGTTTATGAACGTCAGATATACCATTAACAGAAAAATAAAACAGCATGTAAATCGCGTAATGTCAGGTGTCGATGTTACCTGACGACCTGACAACTAGTAGATTGGTGAAGTTAAAGAGATAAACTGATGGTCGATGTTGCATCATGAGGAAGCAGTGCACTTGTCTATGAATAGCAAACAGTTCATTGTGTAGGGCGGTAGGGAATTGTGTGCGGTCCTTAGGATATGAATTAATCGTTCGGAAAGAGAAGAACGGCTCCGTTGACATATAACTCTTTCCACAAGGACAATATTTAGTTGCCCTGCAGTTCAACAGACGTGTAATAATCACCAAGATTTACACAATGCACACATCTCAAAAGATAGTGGTTGTTTTCAAGAGTGGGGGTATTCTCTCGAGAAGGGAAACATGGTATTATGGAGAGAAATGTCTCGAGTGCGTGCCATTCTATAAATATTTGGTTATTACTTTTACTAAAACATTATGGTGGGATAAGCATACCACAAGTGCAGCTCCTCAGGCTAGAAAGGTCCTGTTAGGCATATTAAGGACATTACATAGATTTAACCCAATTCTGTTTGAATTATTTTTCAGGATATGTGACACTAACATTATGTCTATATTACTGTATGGATCTGGGGTTTGGGGTTTAGATAGTGTAACAAATATAGAAACCATTCATATGTTTTCATGTGAACGCTTCCTTGGAGTGAAGACATGGACACCAACTTACACATTATTGGGTGAATGTGGCAGATACCCTTTGTATATTTTTGCATAAAATTGTGGATTAGATTATTATATATGCCTTCTGTGAGGTATCTAAAGAAGTGTTATAACATGTTTTAACAAGCAGCTAATACTGGTAAGAATAACTGGGTTTCCAAATTGAAGTACTTATTGTTTCGACTTGGATTTGGCTATGTCTGGTAGTCACAAACAGTAAGTAGTAAACAATCCTTTATCGCGGAACTTATGGCAAGATTAAAATGTTCGTTTGAACAGGACTGGCACTCTTTTCAGCAGTTCTAAAACTTGAAATCATACTTTCTTTCAAGGTACCTTTGGAACGGAATTATATCTCAAAGGATTAACAACTGCATAATTCGCGTGCCCATGGTGTAGTTTCCTTCCAGTTCCCATGGACTCAAAATAGAAACAGGCAGATATGTTAATATGCCTGTAGATAAAAGGGTGTGCACTGTGTGTAATGAAGGCTACATTGTCTATTACATTATATGCTGACTGACCACTTGTATGAAAATGGGCCGGAGGCCTACATTCTTCATGAATATAGATCTATCACTTGACAAAAGATAGTGCAAATGCTACACAATGAAGAGGATGTTTCCCAGCTTACCGTTCAGAAACATTGCGCCCAAATTGTCTTGTAGAAATCCTTAGACTGCTATGACACCATACTTTAGCAGGCGTATCCTTCCATGTTTCAGATGACCTGACAGTCAGACAAAGAAGGAGGCATTACTAAGGTTAACGTCCATATCTAAATGGTACTATCTAACACTGGAACCCATTTTGTATTTGTAATGTAAATGTACATGTTCTTATGTTTTTGTAAAGCAGTGGAACGCGACCCGAAAGTAACAAAATTCTCTTCAGTTAAAAAATCAGTTCAGGATGTATAAGACAGCTTTGTTTTCCAAATGGATTGGGCTAATGTTGTCCAACTTAAAACGCCTTTTCATGGACATGTATACAGACAGAGGACAAATGTGTGAATTTTGAACTGACTGACTGACTGAGTTTCATTTTACGCCGCTTTTAGCAATATTCCAGCAATATTATCACGGCGGGGGACACCAGAAATGGGCTTCACACATTGTACCCATGTGGCGAATCGAACCCGGGTCTTCGGCGTGACGAGCGAACGATTTAACCACCAGGCAACCCCACCGCCCCTTGAACATTAAAATAAATAACCATCCTTTAAATTCTTTTAATAACATTATTGCTTAATACCATTGCATACAACATAGCTGTTGTCATGAATGATGGATACAATACACCTTGTTAGTCGTTGGCAAAGGCACAACAAATGTAAAAAGTTGTATAGGAGTGAAACTTGTATGAGATACAAATGTTCATCAAATCTCTGTGTTGCCATAATGTATTTTACACACTTTTGGATGTAAATATGTTATGTAATACCGAGCATGCAAAGAATTGTTTGAATCGAGACTTCAGCTGAGAAAATATTGGTATGTAATGTAGTTCTAATGGCATCGTTATCAGGACATTCTAGAAAAAACGTGATTGACGTTTTCACATGTCTTCAAAATGGGCTTTCATAACATCTGCAACAAACTGATACTCATAATGACATTATCCTTACCAGCAGATTTGAAAGGTTTCAGCTCGTATGTACTATGTCATCTCTTTTAATAGGGGAGTCTAAAATAACTAAAGAAGACTGGCAACAAACATCCCCATTATCAAAAGGACATTCAATATCCGGACATTTTGTCAGAAACACCCTTCATTGATTTATACCAGTTGTTCACAGAGCTGGGTAGAGTAACAGTGAAGCGGAAACCTATGTGTCTGCCTGCCTGTCAGCTAATGACAATATTCAATACACAACTTCGATCACTGACCACATGCAATTTGAACTTAACACCTATCAGGCTATACACCATAAACAAAACGCATTGATTTATGGCCCGAGTTCGGTCTCTGTCACATTATGTAATTACACAGACAGGCAGGTGTGATACTTAAACACATGACATTATGAGTTGTTCACTGGTCTCGGGCTCAGGGAACATAAACAAACATCGAGGGTGCATCAACCCATGGGCCCCGAGGGACCAGTGAACAACGTATTTATCTTACCGAACACCTTAATGTTAATTTTGAATTCTTTGAAAATCTTTTTGTAGCCATCGCTAGATTTTGCTCACAAGAACAACAGATTTAGAGTTATCTCCCTTCCATCAATTTGCATTCGCAAAACATCGGTAATTTCCGTACATCATACGTGATGCAATGTTATTCGAGATAAAACAATTACTACCACGAAGTACCAAATGAGCTGCCATTGACAGCGGGGGTTCATTGAAATGTTACTCGCTTGTAAGCGGGGTACATTGAAAATAATAGAAGAGCGCTCAGCCATCAGAAAGCGACATGGATGTGTGAGGTACGATAAGTTAGGATATCTGTTGATTGCAAAATGTTATACACAAAAAATTAGCATGTATTTACAAAACACAACATCTCTATATATATACACACACACACACAATGATCCTCGAGGGCATTGGCAAATGAACCAGCCGTTACACTGGGTTACACCACCCGCTCTGACTGGGTTCGGTATCCCGGGTGCTTCGTTTCGAGGGAAGTAAACCCAAGTACAAAATATTGCACTTTTGATTTGCGATTGTACGCTTATAATTTTGTTTATATGTTTTTTTATAATCAGCAATGTATATTATATGTCATGAATAAGTGATAATTGTGATTTAATTATGTTTGATCTTTTGGTTGCATGTGACCTTTAATATAAACATAAGCACACCTTATGTTTAACAAACATGGACATATTTACATTTTGTGTCCATCAAACATGGACATATTTATATTTTGTGTTACTCCATATGGACATATTCACATTTTGTTCATTCAGTTTGGACATATACAGAGCTTATTCAACATGGGTGTGTATGAAGATATTCGACGTTCATGTATTCAATGTATACATTAGTACACTTTATGTTGATCCAACATGGATACACTTACATCTTGTGCTTTTTTAATATGGACATAGATAATCAAGAAACGGGAATATGTCCATATTAAAAAAATCCATTAAGAAACTTTACATTTTCCTTTTAACATCTATCATGCTTCGCCCTCCACTCTCCAGAACATGCCACCACGTGATAGATGCTGCAGCACGTGCGTTATGTAGGTCAGATTGGCCTGCGTCTCAGTTATGTCAGTGACATAGTGTCCACCGTGTTTTTTTCCTCTTTTACTGCAGATGAAGCTTTCATTTTGTGGTACCCTTATTTTTTTCTTTTAGTTTATTATATCGTTGACAACTATTGTCATAACTTCGTTCTTAACACAAGGAACTACATTGGTTTTCAGCAGTTAAAATGTTTTGTATTATGTGTATCAACTTTTTCCTAATGCCAAATAACTTGACGTCATACGTGTATTTTATATACACAACGCTTAGTTTAATTCGTTACTGTATATCTTTGTATGAACCCATCCAACATAACACTTGTATTTCCATATTCGAAAATGATTGATATTATGCAATATAGACAAGTGGTGGGCTCATTTGATTGTCATATTCATAGTAAATCTGCCTGTAAATTTAGAGAAAACAGTGTTATCAATTCTCGATATTAAGTCTTTATACCAAACACATTTCTCTGATTATCATTCTTCTTCTTTTGATCTGTGGTGATGTTCACCCAAATCCCGGACCATTGCGAAACACTGATCTTAATATGATAGATTTAAACGTACGGAGTCTTAGAGATAAGTAAGATATACTCCAGGCTGAATTGGAATCATATGATGTCATTTGTATTTATTTACAGAATCATGGTTACACCATGGTATACACAGCATTGATATAAACATTCCAGGTTTCCATTTACAATTAAGAAAAGACAGACAGAGTAGGGGTGGAGGTGTAGCAGCAATATATATTAAAATCTACTTGTCTTTCGAATGAATGAATGATTTAGACTTGCCTGCGCTTGAAGCAATATGGGTTAAAATAAGATGTAAGAAACGAAATTCTCTCATTGGGACATTTTATAGGGCAGATAAAAGCGACGTCTATTGGAATTTAATAGAAGAATCTGTTGGTAACGCTGTTGATCTTGAATTGATTACAATTGTGGCTGGTGATTTTAATGACGATATTCTTACCACAAATTCAAGCAGAGTGGTTCAAATCAAATTGATAAATGGATGATCTCAAATCATAACCGATCCTACAAGGATTAACCCTACCTTTAGTACTTTGATTGATCTTATCTTTGATTTGATCTTATCTTTGTTGTATCACTGTCCTGTGTATGTTACTTTGTTTACTTATAAAAGAAAAAATCTATGATTATAGTTCAACCGACATCGAAGCCCTTACTGATGAACTTAATTCTTTTGATTGGAATACAATACTTTCTGCTCGTGACATAAATCAAGTAGCAGATCAAGTAAACAATACCATGATTAATCTATGTTACAAACACGTACCTAATAAAATTGTCACTATCAGGCCAAAAGATGTGCCATGGATGAACAACGAAACCCGGAGTTCGATCCGGAAACGTAATCGCTTACACAAAATTGCTAAATGGCGCAACTTATCTTCCGATTGGACAAAATTCAGTGAGTGAGTTAATATTTAACGTCACATCGGCAATATCTCAGCCATATCGTGACGAAAATAATTTATATAATGCAAAAATGAAAACAGTGTGAAGAGTTAAACCTGTCGACGATGGACAGTAAAAATACTAGAGAATCACAGATGTGACGAGCAAAGAATCAACTGAAGGTGAATCATACTAGGAACCATGGGGAATTTCATTACTTTGCTACCTGCATTGACCCTAGCGACGTCCCTTCAGCGCTGGCCACTGGAGGTGTGGTGAGGTGAAATTGGGTTTAACGTCGTGCGAGAATATTTCGCTCATATGACGACGTATGCCTGTGTTTATGTGTATGTGCGGCTGGTTTTACAAGTGCTAAGCTGGTTTTATAGTGATAGCTAACTGAGATACCATGCCGCAGTGAAGCATGAATACCCCACTCAGACGCATTATACTGACTCCGAGCCGACCAGTCCTTGTTGTACCCATTAATGCCAAGCGCCGGGCAGGGACCAACAAGTACCATATTTTAACGTCTTTTGGTATGACGCGGTCGGGGATCGAACCCGCGACCTTCCGCTCTCCGGGCGGACGCTCTAACCACTACACCACGGAGGCGGTCGGCGACTGGAGGAAAATTTAGCCAACAGTTAAAATAACAAAAATACTACGTTTAAAATGTGGTAAATTTATATTTTACTTTGAAAGTTTTGGGACTTACGTACCCTCTCAGGAGGACAATAATTTTACAATACTCTAACCCCCTTTGATGGTACAGCCACTAACAATCTAAGTTACTAATCTAAACTACCAATCTTTAAAATATATCTATTTACAAAACACATTAATCAGAATTCATCAAATAAATCAATCTCTGTAAAAAAAATCAATAATTAAATGAAAATTAACATTTGTAAAAAGATCCTTGACTGTTTTTACATTAAAATATTTATCCCTTTTGATGGAGAATTCAACACAGTCAAGCAGGACATGCTTGACCGTGGTTCTCTCATGACAAGGGATACAAAACGGAGGATCTTCACCTTTTAACATGTATTTATTAGTATAACGCGTATGGTCAATGCGACATCGTCGCATAATCACAGGGGAGAAACAGCGTTAGAAAGACATATAGGTATATAGAGCCTAACCTAGTACTATATAAAAGGAAAGGGATGTAACGACGGAACCACCCCCTCCTCAATCAAAGTTAGATTTCACCACGTAAACTATTTTTAAGGCCCCGTCGAGGCCTACGGATCGAAAGCGAGATGATTTCCCTACAAAATGAGCTATAAATGGTCACAATCGGATCATTATTTCAAAAGTTATACGCCACGACTCGCCGAAAACAGCTACCTCCGCAATTCCAAGCCAAAATCATCGATCACCCAAGACAGCGAAAACTCACCTTTTAAATTCGTTTATTAATTCCAGCCACGTTGACAGCACCTATGTAGGGCTAGATTCGATCGGCAGCGGCATTAGAAATTTCCTGTAGTCCATATCATATCAAAAATATTTAGCAGCGTTTCCAAACATGATTCGGGCAAATGCTTCAGGAGCTGAAAGTGGATATCATCAGCCCCTGTGGCTGTATCATGAGCTTGCTCAAGGGCGGTATGTAGCTCATGTAGTGAAAATAATTCATTATAATCTTCACCATTGTCTGAGTTAAAATTGATTTTTTTCTTCTCCTGTTGTTTCTGATGTTTTTGGAACTCAGGGACATAATTTGATGATAATGAGGTTGGCAAGAGCTTCGCCAATTTTATTTGCTATTTCAGCTTTATTAGTTAATAGATTATCACCATCCTTCAGATGGTGTACAGTAGATTTGGAACCTTTGCCCTTTATTCTTTGAATCATCTTCCACACCTTTGACATAGGCGTGCGGGAATTTATTTTAGAAACATAATTTTGCCAAAGCTGACGCTTATTTTGTTTAAAAGCACGTCTAGCCTTAGCATTTAAAATGTTTACTTTGTCTAGAATATGTACGGTAGGATGTCGGCGAAAATACTTTTCAGCTTTCTTCCTACACTTTCTGGCCTGTTTACATTCATTATTGAACCATGGTTTACGAATGTGTGGAATTGCAGAGGACTTTGGTACAGTTTGGTCAGCAATGTTGTTCAGTATATCTGAAAATAACTGTATAGGATCTTCGCTGTTCGCAAAATGTCATGTTTTAAGTGATCAGTACATAGTGCCTGATACAATGACCAGTCAGCCCTGGCAAAGTTCCGTCGTGATAAAGGTGGATCATCACCAGGGTTGACTGTTTTGAGAATGGTGGGGAAGTGATCACTCCCAAATAGGTCGTCATGTACCCCCCATTCAAATTCATTATATACATTAGAATCGACGAGTGATAGATCAAGGGAAGAATACGTTCCCGTAGCTGGATGTAAATATGTAGCTGAATCAGCATTGAGAAAACATAGATTATTATCAGAAATGAATTCTTCAAGGATTTTACCTTTAGTATTAGTATGGTCACTTCCCCAAAGTGGGTTGTGACCGTTCAGATCGCCCATGAAGAGGCATGGCTTCGGAAGCTGGTCATATAGATTTTAAGATCCGACTGTCTAATATCAGAAGAGGGAGGAATATATAAACTGCACAGAGTCAATGCAATATGCATGGTGATACGAACAGCAACAGTTTGAAGATCTGTGCTAAGATGGACAGGACTGTGTATTACACCTTGCCGTACCAAAATGGAAGCACCCCCAGTTGTTTTATTTCCTGGAGGAGAAAAAGAGTGATAATCACTATACTGTCTCATAGTAAAGTTATCTGTATTTTTTTAGATATGTCTCTTGGAGACATAAAGCTGACGGTTGAAAATCCTGTGTTAGTAATTGAATCTCATTAAAATTATTTTTGAGTCCTCTCCAATTCCATTGGATTATAGCGGACAATTGAGTCATGGTGCCTCAATTGGTGATCTTCCGTGTGAATGTGAGGAAGTGAACCTTCTCCGTGAGTCCTGAGAGGACGGTGACACCTCCATATCTAGAGGTTCAAAGGGGTTCTCAAAAGGAACCTCTGAAGGTATTGGGACAGTTAGTAATTGTTTCCTGTTGAATTTTTTTCCTTTCTTTTTGGGCAAATGATCAGTGTTAGGCTGTTTAGCTGACGCTTGTGATGTCCCGTCTAGGTGAAGTCAGGGCCGAAGTGGTGTGTTGCGCAAAGGAACACTGTTCCTGGAACCAGTGCCCTCAACCACCAGACTCCCTTCCTCCACCGACACAGGGGCGCAACCCACGGCAAACGGGTTGGTGGACCAAATATACCCCCGGGCCCACAGCGGGGGGTTGAAGAGCTCTTAGCGTTACCCAGCACCCACCACGAGGAGGTGGCTCTTCACGGGTGCCGACAAAATTCAGACTATACAGAAATAAAGCTACATCATCCGTCAGAACAGCTAATCAATTATATACAGACAAAATCGATAAATTAATTAATGACAAGCATGGAACCAAAGTCTGGAGGCGACTGATTAAAGATTATACAAAGGCAAAAATTCATTAAGTTCCTTTCCCCAAGTATTAAATAATGATCAACTTTATGACGACAGCACTGAAATTGCAACTATAATGAATGAATATTTAACAAATCAAACAAAAGTTAGTTATCCAGACAGGAATATTGAAGAAGTTTTTCGTATACTGATAATTATTTATGTGACGTTTATCTGAACCAAAACAAAGTTTATGATATTCTTTCTTCATTAATTCTGTTCAAAGCCATAAACATTTAGGTCTTATACTTCAACATGATTGCTCATGGAATGAACAGATTAACGAGTGTGCTCAAAAAGTTGCACCAATGGCGAATTGTCTAAGAAGTCTCAAATGTCGTTTAAACAGAAAAACATTAGAAACCATGTACAAACAGTTCATATTACCAGTTTTTGATTATTGCAGTCATATATGGGGTAATTGTACTAAACAGCAAGCAGATATACTTGAAAAGCTCAATCTTGATGCTCTAAGAACCGTATGTGGTGCTGTTCGTGGTACCAGCCATCATAAAATATACAGAGCAACTAATTATCACCCGTTGTGCCGTAGAAGATACCTTCATAAAATGACTGTTTTACAAAATGGTTAATAACACTACACGGAGTTATCTTAGTAACCTTGTTCCGCCTACAGTATCGGATGTCGTTGGTTATAATCTGCGCGATGATTCAAATCTTCAGACTATAAACCGTAAATCTGTAAATTATGCGAGGTCCTTTCATCCAGATACTGTTAAATTATGGAATTCATTACCAGCCGAACATAGAGAATCACCGTGTTTATCGAGATTAAAAAAATGTAATTTTAACCGATTCTAATATCTACAGTCATTTTGACTTAAATTTCGGTAGCAGATTTTGTCAAATCATACATTTTCGTCTGACATGTTTACTCTTCTTTGTTTAAACATATTTATTTCATGAAATAGCAACGACAGAATTTTCATGAACTGGATTGGTCAACAAGCTCAAAAGAACTTATATGAAGACCGCTCCAATATACATAGATATATGAAACAGTATCATGACAAGAAAAGGTGATATCTAAAATGAAAGTAGATGGTATGACATGTAGTCGGAAAATTAACATCATGATGGTTGTATACATTCATGGCATCTGCAGTCGGGATCCATAGTAGTATAGCTTTGAGAATTATAGGTTTTAGTGTATGACTTGCTCAGTTAAAGCACCTAGTTTCAATTATAAATAGATGGACTGATTTTAAGATATGTGATTGAATTTGTGGGTCCATGGAAGACGTTCCGTATAAGATTGTTTCTAATGAAAAGCCATTGGTATAATACAATTTATTTACTCTTACAGCATCAAATCTGGGACATACAAAGAAGTAATGACGTGCATCTTCAGTAGGGTGGCCACGCAAACAATCTGCTCTCTCTGATATATGTCTGTTGTGTTTGTCAGTTTTGAGATCGCTACATCCTAACCTTAAGCGACAGTGGAGGATTTGACAAACTCTTGAACCTATATTTGGATATATTATTACTCTTCTTCCCATTGTATCCCGGAGCGGTATTCATATAAGCTTATGCTTGTTTACCAATCCGGTTCCTTTCTATGGAAATAAATATGGTTAAATCATTTTCCGTTCTCTTGTGTATATATGTCTCCCTTTTGGGTATTTGACAAGTGTAATGCTGTCTATATTTAAACGAAATAATTTCAACAGCTTATATCGTTCACTTTGATAATAGGAACATTTTTCCTCAAATCAGTAATGTTTTCTCCATGATATGTCTTCGTGACACAGAACATCTCTGAAAAGCATTGCGTTTTATCGCAACACAGTTGTGACTTGTTGACTGCGTCATGTGACAAGAGGTCGGCACGGAACCTTTTCTTTGAGTTCCAGTTTCCAGACCCTGTGAGGAGGCGGTGGGGTAGCCTAGTGGTTGAAGCGTTCGCTCGTCACGCCAAAAACCCGGGTTCGATCCCGTCATTGGTACAATGTGTGAAGCTCATTTCTGGTGTCCCCCGACTTGATATTGCTGGAATATTGCTAAAAGCGGCGTAAACCATACCCACTCACTCACTCACATACATGTTTCGCATAGTCCACGGCTCCACTTCTTGGGAGTCACAGAGGAAAGAGCCTATGACAGTTAGGTGGTCAGTCTGACTTACATGGGGCATTAAAGTCAGAAGACAATGTGAGGTGAGGTGAGGTGAAATTGGGTTTAACGTCGTGCTTGAGAATATTTCGCTCATATGACGACGTGCATGCCTGTGTATGTGTATGTGCGGCTGCTTGAACTAGCCCAGACTTAAGCTGGTTTTATAGTGCTAGCCCACTGAGATACCATGCCGCAGTGAAGCATGAATACCCCACTCAGACACATTATACTGACTCCGAGCCGACCAGTCCTTGTACCATTTAATGCCTAGCGCCAGGCAGGGACCAACAAGTACCATATTTTAACGTCTTTTTGTATGACGCGGTCGGGGATCGAACCCGCGACCTTCCGCTCTCCGGGCGGACGCTCCAACCACTACACCACGGAGTCGGCCCAGAAGACAATGTAAATAAGCCATCCGCACGATGGTGTAGTTAGCAAAGCTGGTTCCCACAGGGAGGAAGTAAAGGTAAATTCCCCAATGTCCGAATCTAACCCCGTTCTTCCATTGAGCATGGATAAAATTAAAGCAGAGCAGAGTTCTATGAACCTGTTACCAAAACCATTTATAGTGATATCACAAGAGGATCTTTCAGAGGTTATCTTGTCAAACAAATAGCCAAAATGATCATTACCTAATCTCTCTGCTACGTCGTCGGTCATACATCCTTCCTCTGTTTCCGTGCGTGCATTAAGTTCTATCCCAATCAGAATATACACATCATCAATCATTTAAAGGGTATCTAATCTATCAGATGTGTAATTCCGCACGTTGTCCATTTATCCATAGACTTATCTGATCATTCTGTGTGTGTAGGAACTATTAGTACATTCTTGTCTACTTTAAACACAGACCTGCCCACAAGCAACAAAGCGGCATTCACGCAATAGCCCATACTTGGAGACATAGTTCCTTCTATGAAGGGTAATTGCCCCAGAGAGTCAACCATCTGAATACGGACTCTTACCGGGAAGTCGACTCTTCGGGTTGAGGGCAAAAATCCTTTGATGTAATATGTTGTTTCAGTGTTGTTGTTTCAAAGGATTAAAGTCTGAGTGTCACTGAAAGTTTAAATTAGGTGCGAAAAGTGATCACCAGTTTGTGTGAGATGTGTTTACCTACTGAAATATTAACCTGTTAGTTAGTGAGTTCACACAATGCAACTGATTAATCCAATCATATCGCTATTTTGTGTTTACGCGCCTTAGGGAGTCGACTTCACGATATTGAACCCTGAATGCACCTGAATAATTCCAAAACATTAACAGTCAGTGAAAGAGTGCATGTATATTTATCGTGCTTAAATCAGGTTTCTCAGAACAATCCTATATATCTTATTACAATGTATAACACATGAAGTTACTCTCTTCTCAGAGAGTACGCAGACCACATACGCTCCAGAACAGACGTTGTACATATTGTCTTACAGTGAGAGTGTTCTGGGCCACACCCCTATTTCCCACGTCTATATCTCTGCTACAGCAATGTGTGAGGCCCATTTCTGGTGCCCCCGCTGTGATATTGCTGGAATATTGCTAAAAGCGGCATAAAACCTTACACATTCACTCACTCTGCTACGAAGACGACTTCTTTCGCAACAGTTACTAGAAGTATTTCTGATACTGTCAGATGGTCTCTAGTAGTAGTAGTAGTAGTAGTAGTAGTAGTAGTAGTAGTGTTTTGTAGGATTGTCTTTCCCATCTCGGGGTATTTGGTCTTTCTTACCAGTTTTGAAGCAGTCAAATCTCCCTTGCTCTTCCAACTGATTGAGTTGACTTCTTACCCTGTCGGTCAAATCACTGATGCAATACTGATGCCACACTTCTTCAGATCTGATCTCTGCCCTGTAGCACACTTTTGACTTCCGTATATACAACCATCATTACCATTAGGCAAGGAGATTCACTGGACCAAAGTCGATGTGCTGCAATGAGAGCATCAGGGTTGTCGTTATGGGAGCCCAACAAGTCACAGATGTACTGCTTACACTCAGAGCTAGATTCCATACAGTATAGAATTATTGGCCCGACTGTACTGACCCCTTCTATCCCTTCCTCAAATGTATCACGTATCTACAAACAAAGATATTTACCCTTACACAGAGAAGATTATCGGTTGCAATATTCAGCATGTTCAAGTCTATCAGCTACGTATACTATAATCAAGCGAATGATTTCTTGTTCTGCTTTCAAGCCATATACCTGTGTGTTCATGGTGCCCAGAGTCTTGTTCATTTTACCTGTTTCTGATTTCAAGTCCTGAATGCCTAGTCTCTCTTAATAACTCAGTTTGCAGAGAAATTACATCGTTGTCACAATGTCTACGATTAGGCCTATAGTTCTTGTTCAGGATCTTTGCACGGGCACCCGCCAGGGGAAAACAAATTAAACGTTTGTGCTGTTGACCTTGTGTTAGTCCTTGAAGCACACGTACAGTGGAGCACAGTGGTGTAGTGGTTAGCATGCTGGCCTCTCACGCCAAAGGCCCGGGTTCGAATCCCGGTGGAGACATCAAAATTTCTGACCTGGGTCTCATACTGTGTTGTGTCCCTGGGCAGGGCACTTCGTCCACATTGCATTAAGTCCACCCAGCTGTTCAAAATGGGTACCTGAGAAGCGCATGTACGGACCTATACGGTCGCGCGAAGCGCTTAGTAGCGGCTTTGAAAGTATAATTCCGTCAGGGTAATGATGTAAGGCCAGAGAGCAGCATTGTGTTGGATCAACATTATTATTATCATTATTTTGGCCGACCGACGGGTCTGGGCTGGCAATCAAGCATCCATTTATCTTTGTAGGTTACTGCAAGCTCACTTACCTGGTAAAGTGTGGATGCTGAGTACGATGTGTATTGTAGACATCAGCCTGTACTTGGTGTCTATCCCGTGTGTCCACATCGTGTGCGGGATCTACACATGCCAACTTCTTTTCAATGTGCTTTTGTAAAAGTTCCTATTCTTGCTCTCTATGACACCAGACGTATGCCCGTTTTGGATCGGATTCTGTAGACACTGAAGCCATCAAATCTGGTGACGTATCTCGTCATTTGCACATGGAGCACAGTTATTTCACAACATTTCAAGAGAGACGATGAACACATATCTCTATCGCAAAGGAAAGTAACTCCATTCATCTGTGTTTATTATCGTTTGTGGTCCAATCATTTAAACAGCTATTTGCACTTTATACCAAATTGAATCAGTTCCTGAAGATAGTGAAGACTGGGCATTTTGTCCATCCACTGACGTTTTATATTTCAGTTTTTCGTCCGTTTTCCTGCCAGTTTATTACATGGTTATTTGCAGAATTCCTGTTGTTAATCTTCGTTTCCTTCTTGAATTCTCGCTGTTTGTTTCACATTCATTAGGATGTTTCAATTACCCCAACAACTATCTGGTGAGTAAGAACACAAGAATTCAGTCATGTTATTTTGAAATATAAGGATTCAAGCTTGACATCAAATAGTGCTTAAAAACATATCACCCATACTCGTGAACATCCGGGTAACAATTGGTCTTCAGTAACCCATGCTTGCCGCAGGAGGCGACTAACGGGATCAGGTGGTCAGGTTCGCTGACTTGGTTGACAAATGTGATCGTATTGCAATTACGTAGATCGATGCTCATGCTGTTGATAACTGGATTGTCTGGTCCTGACTCATATTAATACCTTAAAGCCAAATACCTGAAGGCCCTTACTTGTTAAAAGTTGTTTCTAAAATTCAAAGTGGGGAGGGGACCAAACTACTCTCCTTCACTTATATAGATCACTGGTCCGATCGAAACTATCGTGTATGATGGGGCTTGTAAAAGCAACCTCAAACTATTAGATTCTGTTCACCACCAAGGTCTAAGACTTTATCTTGTATTTTTCAGAACCTCTCCCATTGACACTCTCTACGTCGAGGCTGATGAGCCATCTTTAAAACTTCGTTGTATTAAATTATCTTTACCATACATCACAAAGCTATATTTAATGAATACAATCCTGCACACACCGGTGTTTTAATCCTCTTTATGAGGATCTGTATGGTAAAAATCTTCACTTGTTCCACCTCTTGGGATAACAACCAAGCCATTCATTTCTGCTGCTGGCATTGATCTTGAAAATATCTCCTTCCCGTCTTCTTTCTTCTTCTCCTTGGCAATTGGTGAGGCCACGAGTCGACCTAACATTAACCACATTTAAAAAAAATCAGAAACAAATGATTTACAGTGTAAACAAGAATTTAGTCAATTAAGAAATAACTATGATACATATAGATCTTTATATAAAGATGGGTCCAAGGATGGTGGCGCAGTTGCCTGTGCCACTGTCATTGGATCCAGAACAATATCTTACCAGATCACAGCTCAGTTTTCACAGCTGAAACAAAGGCCGTATTAACAGCCTTAAACTATATAAAAAACACCCTAAACATAAACAACATATAATCTTTTCTGACTCTCTTTCGTGCCTTCAGGCTATCAAAGACTTATGTGTTAAACATCCACTTTTAATTGAAATAATCGAGTTATATAATGACCTTGCTACTGACATCGTTTTCTGTTGGTTGTCCAGTCATGTTGGAATTTCTGGGAAAGAAATGGCGGATTTTTCTGCTAAGTCAGCACTCAACAAATCTGTGACACACTTCATATTCCAAACTCTAATTATAAACCTATGATTAGATCGTATATACCTGATCTAATGCAAAAGAAGTGGGACACCCAAGTAGCTAGGTATCAATAAATTACATGAATTCAAACCAACTATCGGGTACACCAATTTGGGTTGTCAGTCCAGATTTGAAGAGGTTATTGTAAGACGATGTCGTATTTGCCATACTAGGTATACTCATGAATACCTGTTAAAAGGTGAGGATCATCCATTCGAATCCCTCGTGATGACAGAATCACGGTCAAGCATGTCCTGCTTGACTGTATTGATTTTTCCATCACAAAGGATAAGTATTTCAATGTAAAAACTGTTACGGATCTTATTACTACTGTTAATTTTCATTTAATTATTGGTTCTTTAAAAGAAATAGAATTGTTGGATAATTTTTGACAAATGTTTTGTAAATAGATAAATGTTTTTTTCCTTATGAATGGTAGTTTAGATTATCAACTGAGATTGTTATAATTAGTGGCTGTATCCTCACAGGGTGTTGAAGTACTGTAAAATTATTGCCCCCCTGAGAGGGTACGTAAGGCTCAAAAGTTTAAAAGTAAATGTAAACTTCAGTACTACTTTTTTAACCGCAGTACACATGCCCTTTTAATGTACTGTAAGTCCCCATGGTCCCTAGTATACCTTCAGTTGTTGGCAATCTATAGCCTGTTCTTATATTGTATTCAACTTGTCTTCTGCATTTAAGCTGTTTTGGAGTTACATAATTGTTCTATATTCACATCTGTGATATTCTAGTTGGCTTTACTGTCCTTCGCTCTCAGATTTTTTAAAAATTTACTTTTATTTATTCTAAATTTATTACTTGTTTTTAGTCACGATATGGCTGAAATATTGCCGATGTGACTTTAAATCTTAACTCACTCACTCTGGTCCTAACTCGATTTTTACAGACAGCCGTCATGTGCTGGAATATTGCCGAGTGCGGCATTAAACAACTAATAAAAAAACACACTACTGTTTAATATTATGATATTTTTAAAATATTTAATTATCTGTTGTTTACACATTATTTTTAGAAATTGAGAAACAAGCAAATACAAATGCACGTATCAGTTTCGGTGAGCTGTCCGACAATGTCATGTGAATATGATAATCAATATAGATTTATTTCGATTTATTTGCACAATAAACAGAGTATATACCTCAAGGGAAATTGATAATAGCTTTGCTTCACATATTTCATGTGTTATTGCAGGTGTTATCGAGTCTCATGCGCCAGGGGAATTACGGATGTGGTGTGTGTATCTGTGCTGATAAGACGGTATCATACTGTTATGGTTATTTAGAAATTTCAGTGTAATTAATCTTAAGTATATCATGAGGACAATTATATTTGGCGAGGCAGGTGTAATCCCGAGTAAGCAGCACCCTATATGTGACACGTGTCTGACTGATGTTGCTTAAAAGTGGGGTTCCCAGCAACGGACATTGATTTTCTCCACCACTTAGTCATACTTGATACGCCTTTATCATAGGGTGGAATAGTATTTCTTCATCGTTTTCGAATCACCATGTCATGCCGCTTGACATCTTATATGACGGGTTTAGGTTAATTCCATGTTTCCTACACTCCTACATGTTTGGGCACTGGTAAATGAAAGATTGCCATGTTGACAGATGCTGTCAGTGGTTCGGTAGTATAACTGGTTTACATAACCTGCGTGGCGTGGTTAGCGTTGTGCAGGAACCACGTCGCTGACGTAATGAAACAACTTAACAACAAGTGGTGAGGAGATTCACGTTGACTTTCACTGACAATTGCCACGGACAATTGTAGTTTTGCCATGTATGCTATGTATTTACTCTCATTCTCAAATATATATCAATTACTAAATGTTTTATGGTACCTGTACAGTATCCGTATGACAGCTACTGATTCTGATTGTTCTTCTCATACGGCGCCTGCTTTTACAGAGTTGTTGACTGTACAATGGCCTCAACAACAGCATCTGGAAAGATAGCCTAAGTCTAACAGGACTCATGTGATTCCACTGCCCTGCAACTGTTTTATGCCATCACTTCAAGAGAAAGGTACATGTGATACAATCTGTTATTTACAGCACTAAGACACTGCGAAGTTGTTTTTTCTCGGAATGACCTCACGTATTATTATCAAATACTGACTGCCCACAAGGGATATACTTGTGTGAGGTCAATCTGTACACTGATCACAGGCACCAACTAGTGTTAGGTTGTGGCTTAGCAATCTGAAAATACTTACGTTACTCACGCCTACGTTATTGTTAAAGACACAATTTCACACATTTTCGACAATAGTTTGAGATTTTCATATATATTGGGTCATATGCACTCACTGTAACTTCCTATTCATGCAATGAAAGACCTATTATCCCTTATGACTTGCCTGAAATTTATAATTGAAACTTCGAGGCGAACAGCTTCCAAACACACAACACTTGTCATATATGGAATGTAAACAATTGCTCCGTACATCGAAAACTGTAGCACGCGTTGTTGTCGGTGTTTGCCGAAGTGGTTTCAATCACAGGTTGCGCGCATGTTTTTGCGCAAGACATTAGCGTCATTTTGTTGAGGACTGAGTACTGTCTCCAAATGAGTTATAGGATATTTGTAAAGAGCGCTCCAAGGGACATAATCTAAGTACATCATCCCTGAGGTCTGATAGTATTTTTGAGTGAAATGCATTGTTTATTTTTAGAGAAGTGTGGTGTAAAATAGTGCCTTTAAGCAAACAACTCTTTATATGCGTCACATAGTACTTTAACTCGCCCTGCGATAAACACATTCTGTGGAAGCATTATAGAGAGCGAAAAAGAAGAATTAGTGATTGAATATTAGACATTTTAAAAAAGAAAGTCTTTTACCAGAACAAACAACTAGAAGCGTTGATTGTACAGGCCATATTGACAGTAGTGGGTGGTCTCACCTGGATAAACATTTCAATTCTTAGATGTCTTGCACTTAGGAAACTGAAATAAATAATCAATGCATTTCTCTGACTATCATGCTAAACTTTGGAAATATGTACATGAATAGAAGTTGATTGCAAACTGTTCCCGGTGTCTGACTCCTGTGGGTGCAATAGCTGGCAGACAGAGAAACTGTTCCTTCAGCTGTGACCCGTGCAGACCCGGGTTAGAAAATTGATCTTTGGTAACCCATCCTTGTCGTAAGAGGCGACTAATGGGATAAGGGTGGCCAGGCTCGCTGGCTTGGTTGACACATGTCATCGGTTTCCAATTGCGCAGATCGATGCTCATGCTGTTGATCACTGGATTGTCTGATCCAGACTCGATTATTTACAGACCTCCGTCATAATAGCTTGAATATTGCTGAGTGCTGCGTAAAATTTAAACTCACTCACTCACCCTTTTAGCTATCCATGTTGACTGTTGCTTCCACTCACCTGTGTTGGCGTAGATGCGCTGTAGTCGAGGCGTGGTCTGAGCAGTGTGTGTTTGTTGTTTAACGCCCCACGCAGTAAATAATCGTGTCCGGACCAGGCAATCCATTGATCACATTCCTAAGCAACATTGGGATACGATGACATGTGTCAACCAAATCAGCAAGCCTGACCAATCGATCCCGTAAGTCTCCGCTTACGACAAGCGTGGGTTGCTGGAGACCAATTCTAACCCGGATCGCCACGGGTTGGTGTACTATGGAGAGAAGCTGCCAGAACGATTGCTGGGCTCCCACAGTGTAATTCTATAAACATTTTTATTATGAAAAGAGATGGTAAACGTGAAAAGAAGGCTATGTCTGTTCAATAATATTGTTCCAACGTATCTTAAACACACCCTACCAATTAATGTTGGTTCAAGTATTCATACATTCTACAGAAAAGGCAGTGTGTTGGAGCTTCATATTCTTCTTATGGTGTTCGATAGTTGAATATATATCGTACTCAGTTAAGAAACACGAAGAGTCGCAGAATACAGATAAAAGGTGATGTAATGTGGTAACCCGTGTCAAAGAATAAAAGTGACAAAACCGACATCCATAAGAAATCTCTGTTTGTAGATCGAATGTACACTTCCATCTATATAATGAGCATGTGTTTGTTGGTTGTATACAATTAGTTTTACTTTTTGAGAATTTGAAACCATTAACAAAACAATTAATTGGTTTTATTGAGCCACGATTGCAGTTGCTGTTAAACTTGTCAACAAATAGCGATCCACTAACAGAATCATTTAAAATATTTGGCAGACTGTTTATCTTGATACTAAACAAAGTTACTGACAAAATACTGCCTTGTGGAACACCCTATTCCTGATTGTGATGATCAGACAGGGTGGAACCCATTCGGACTTGAAATTGCCTGTCATATAAAAAATTGCCCTCTGTTATAAACTGTGATATGAAATGAGATTCACGACCCCTCAAGCCACAATCGTATAAATCATTTGAAATATCATGTTTCCAGGTAGCATCATAGGCTTTCTCAAGATCGAAAATACTGATACTACGTGTTGTTGATTTACAATAACAATTCTAGAGGTATTACATAATCAATAGTACAACTATATTTTCTGAAACCACATTGACTATATGTAATACGATTATTGGTTTTCAATTACCAAACTAATCTATTATTAACCATTCGTTCCATGGTTTTACACAATTTGTTAGAGATATTGTTTGAGGGATCTGTATGGTGTAAGAGTCACAATAGCATCATGTCATTCTGAAGGAAAAATACTCAAATCCACATCTGATCAAATATATCTAAAAGTCTCTCGAGGTCTCTCGTCAAATGCTCCCGGAGTTGGTAGTGCATACTATCAGCTTCTGTTGCAGTATGTTTATTCTCCTGTTTCTGATATTTTGAAAATTCAGGAACGTAAATGGAAGATGGCGAATTTTGGGCTAGTGTTTCAGCAAGCGTTTTGGCCATGTCATTTTTCTCCATTAATGACTTATCAGTTTCTTTCAGTAAGTGAAGGATCCCTCCAATATATTTGATCCCTTGCCTTTGTTTGTCCGTATCATGTTCGAAATGCGACAGTTCCTCCAAGATTGACGCTTACTTTGTCGCGACATTTGTAATTTCAACATTATCCAAATAGTGAACAGTACCACTAGGATAACGGAGGAAATATGTTTCTTTTTTCTTCCTATACTTTCGTGCCTGTTCACTTTTATTGTTAAACTATGGTTTCCGAATGTAAGAATTTAAAGAGGAATCATGTCTGGTTTGAGTGTGTATTTAGTTTTACGCCGCTTTTAGCAATATTCCAGTAATATCACTGCGGGGGACACCAGAAATGGGCTTCACACATTGTACCCATGTGGGGAATCGAACCCGGGACTTCGGTGTGACGGGCGAACGCTTTAACCACTAGGCCCCACCGCACCGCATTGTTTGAGACTTGTTAGGAGAATAACATTATTGGATCTTCAATGTTTTCTAAACGATTAGAGTTAGGTTTTAGTTACACAGGCAGCCTGTACTTGTGGTAGAGTTGTACAGGGTGGATCCTTGAGAGCCTTTGACACTTGTCCTGTTTGATTTTTAATTGTTTACATTTCACCATTATGATTTTCTATAGCTTTTGTGGTTCTTCCTGATATTGATGTGAATGGTGTCGTAGTTTTGGAGCTGTAACTTATTCTTCAGTATCAGAAACTTGTTTTTATATGTATCCAACTGTCTGACAGTGCACAGATGTTGCACGGTTTTGAAGTTTAACACAGGAATACGAATGCCGTTGCTTTTGTCTGTGTCCTGACATCACTATAACCGATTTTCATTTTTAGTCACATTTCATTTATTGTACGAAGGACTGATTTAAATTCACTGCAACCAGTCGAAGATGACATATGGTCACTTTGACAGCTGGAGAATTTCAAAGGCTGAGCATATGTATTTCACATCTGAAACAAGTAACCTTACCTTTGCATGAATTCGGTTGATGTCATTTGAAACAGCAAGTAGGTCGTGGGAAGTGGTCTACTGGCATGGGGTAACAACCAACCTTAACACAACCTTGTAGAGCAGTTGTCTCGAAAGTCATGTCATATGTGTTGGATGGAAACGTCCCTTCTTTGGGGCATGTAAATAGTTTGGCTTAATGTTCCATCAGCTTGACTGTCACGGATTAGGCCCTTACTGAAATTTACTGGGTCTTTTACCAAACGGCTAACAGGCATATCAGCTATGTTAGTTGAAGAAGTCAAATTGATAGCTTGTGCTTTTCTAGTACATTCTCTCAGAGTGTTCCCAATCGTGAGTTTTTAACATCCTCCTTCTGACCAGCTTTGCCTTTACCAACTTTTTCTGGAAAAGTGGCTTTCACTCTCAGCTTCTGTGACAGGGAACCACTGCCAAGTATCCCTTTCAGAATCAAATACTCTTGTCACAATCATCACAGGATGTCAGTTCAGAATGAGTGTTGTCGTTTGGTTTGTTTTTATTTTTATTTCCCAAAAGTTTGATTTCAAACCTGTTCCCTACCCACCATGCAGCGCCAACAGGGGCAATGTTATACATAAGCGTCATTCCAACAAGCTATACTGGGATGATATACTCTAGCAGATAGAAAGGACTACCTAGACTAACCCATGAGCCTCTGCTTTCTGGGTATATGCTCTTGGTAATTAACTCAACTACCTTTTTGAACAGAAGACCCTTTAATAGGTGAATGTAGTGTGTAAAGCCATACCTTATAACTTTATACACGGGGCTTAACATGACCAGCCGATTGATAGAACCGGGTATCTTTCACCACCTGTCAAGGGTCGAGGCGGTGTATTTGGCAAAGGAACGCTATTCCTGGAACTAGTGCCCTCAACCACTAGAATCACGTCCTCCACCAACACAGTGGCATAACCACGACAAAGAGCTCTCCCAATTCGGTCACCTCTCACGACCAGCAATAGGGAGCTGATGACCTATTCTATTCCCGTTCCGCACGGGGGTACAGTCCTTGAGATAGAATATGTCCTCAGTAACATAGTCGTGGCATGGCATATGACTAAATGATAGATTGTTTGTCAAAGAATGCACATTACACCAACCACAGATTTTTCTGACCCAGAATCCTTTATTCACACTATATATGGAGGATATATATAAACTATTTCCGAATGTATCTGTACACAACAAATCAGTTTTGAGGATCATCATCTGAAATCCATGTTAAAATATGGAAATATCCAAAACCTATTTACGAAGTCAGTTGTTATTCGTCATTCGTGTCATGATACCAATAGTAAGTCCTATTACAAGTGTCATAAAAAGCAGAAGCAGTGCGTTGTTCAAGGCGCGGCTGCCTGACTTATACCTCTCTTTCCCACAGCAAATCAGTGAAATCAGATTTCTGAAAGAAGCTTTCTCCATCACAACATCAGAAATATTCTGGTTAGATAAGCCGTTATGTGCTCTGGTTTCCTTATTAACAGAGCCTCGATGATGGCACAGCAGGGTAAGAACTGTACTGGCGACTGATAGAGCATTCAGCAGAACCATCGACGTCAGGTAGATGACCAGCAGTGGCGGTTTCTCCGACGATGCAGGAATCTGTTCAGTGATGAAACTCATGAAGACTGCCAGTGACAACAACGCCGACAGTGAGAAGGACAACTTCTCCCCAGACTCCACGGGAATCAGGAACACCATCATACTGAGGACGGAGATAGTGACGATGGGGATGACGATGTTCAAGATGGCAAACAAAGGCTTTCTGGCAACCTGGAACATGACACTAATTCTGCTGTAGCTAAGTGAAGGAACGATGATTTGACCATTTGTAATCGTAGCCCAGACCACAGTCCATTCAGCATCTTTGTTGTTTCCGATGATCGTCACTTGTTTTGAGACAGGACGGAATGTGAGTTCTTCAGCAAAATAATCTAAGGAATTCATTTGAATTATACAAGTCTGACTATCAAATGGGAAATACGTCATCTCAAAATTACAGAAGGTTGAGAAATACCCAGGAATACGAACCATAACTGATCCATTTGTGTACAGCATACACCTATTTATCGTCTCCATAACGTCTTGGTCTTCAATACCGTCTTCATTGAGAATGCTTGGAGTCCAAACCTCTCCCTTATTTGGATGGTAGTGTCTCAAACCTCCAAAATCAGCTGATTTCCAGGAGAGGAACTCGTCCTTCCAAGCAAGGGACAGTATTCCCCGGATGGAGAACTCCTTTTGTGTATTGTCAATATGATGGATCCTTATGAACTGGAAATCGACATCTATGACAAGAGGTTGTGACTGGTTCAGTAACGGCCTTACGTCTGATGTATAGTTGGTGAATAGGTGATGACGTAGACGATGTAAGTCATCAATGGTGGCAGAGAATGTCGATTGTCCGGTTGAAACAATGAGCAATGAAATCAGATGGACTAAAGACATGGTTCCAGAGTATCCTACACACACAGCAGGCCGTTCCGTCTGTTAGTCTGAATAATAGAAACACCTCCGTTTGTCCAATGCAGAAGTGTCCGATCTCTCGTTGAAGTAGTAGTATTTGATTGGTTGGGTGAGGCCTTATATAATATGTAAATGGGGGGTATATATTAAGGTATTTCGATGTAACTGGATAGCTGTATCTTGTGTAAACTTCCATTTAATTCGACCAGACTGTCTTATGTACACACTTTGTGTTCTAGAACAATAAACATGGTATTATGTGATATTGACTTAGTGGCCTCTATATTGATGTACAACTCTAAACGTACCCTAGACAAAGCCGAAGTGGAGTGAAATCAAAACAGCAGCACATAATTGTGATAATGTCAGGTCTGTAAGCTGACTTCCTGGCAAACAGTACGCGAAGGTAAACAGATGGACAAAGTTGCGTCCGGTGGAAAGAGTGCATGGGTCCAAATCATGGGAATGGATTTAGAGCGAATCGTTTGAGATCTTCTGAATGTGAACTGACATTGTGTTTTTCACAGTACTCGGGACTTAGTGATATCCTAAAATATCAACAAATCATTTTTTGAAAGACTGATCGACTGAGTTTGGTTTTACGCCGCTTTTAGCAATATTCCAGCAATATCACGGCGGGGGACACCAGAAATGGGCTCCACACAATTTACCCATGTGGGGATTCGAACCCGGGTGTTCGGCGTGACGAGCCAACGCTTTAACCACTAGGCTACCCCACCGCCCCTTTTTCGAAAGAAAAGTATTTACTATGTTGACAATAATTCATTTTCCACTTGGTCAATATGTATTGATCAGACTGTGCGTGAGACAGTACTGAGTCACAAGGCTACAACATGTGCTACATCTCACAAAGCAATGAGCAATGATAAGATTGTTTCCTAGCACGGAGCAAAACATATCAGTGTAAATAGCAAACGCATTTTGTGCAGAGAAGACTATGAAGCCATTTGTACCCAAGGACCCTAGAGTTTTGTAGGTTATGAGAATTGCCAGCTTAAACACACTTCAAAAGTGTTACGTATTATTTTTGAAGCTGGAACTAATCCGGTTATCAGTCCGTAAATGAACTGGATGTGAAACCAACGAACAAGATATGGATGTAATTAACACCTGTCTAAAATTAAATAAGATTACAAATTAATACAAATCACTTCAAAGGCAGTGTAATACAAAGCAGGTATTACAACAAGGAAGCCATGGATGCTAATATTCACCACACTGCAACAGTGGTCGAGTCTCCAACGTAGGCTGAGTATCCAGGATAAGAGTGAGTGAGTTAGTTAATATTTAACGTCACATCGGCAATATTTCAGCCATATAGTGACGAGAACAATTAATGATTATAACGTATATCAATAAAATTAGAAATTAAAAGCTGTTGACGAAGAACAGTAAAACTACTAGTGTATCACAGATATCCATTTAAAACTTAATTGGAAATGACAACACAATGTAAAAACAGGCTATAGATTAATACAACACACGTGATATGGATGTGCATATCCATATCAAGTGTGTTGTATTACCCTACCAACTTCTAAATGCCTATCAAACATCAGGCTATAGATTGCCAACAACTGAAGGTAGATCACCATACCAGGGACCATGAGGACTTACAGTACATTTGCTTCCTGCATGGACCCTTACTGGATTTGCACCATCCCTTCAGACACATTTAGCCACACATTAAAAACACACATATTCTACGATTAAAAATGTTGGATAGATTTAAACTGACATTGAATGTTTTGGGACGTACATACCGTCTCAGGGGGACAATAATTTTACAATATTTCAACCCCCCTTGAGGGTACAGCCACAAACAATATCAGTAAATAATCTAAACTACCAATTATAAAATATTTATCTATTTACAAATCATTCCCCACGCATCCCAAGGAGGGATAGGTCTGCCGACATGCCAACCGGCGAAGGCGACCTCCAAAGCATCAAACTCAACAACAACAACACAAATCATTTAATAAATCTAATTTTTTTTTAAATGCAAACATTAAATGGGAGCTTATATTATTAAAAAGATCCTTCATAGTTCGGGATTTAAAATAGTTATCCCTTGTGATGGAATATTCAACACAGTCAAGCTGAACATGCTTGACCGTGATTCTTTCATCACAAAGGATGCAAACGGAGGATCCTCACCTTTCAATAGGTATTCGTGAGTATATCTTGAGGGCTATGGATAATATTCTGTTTGATAAGGATCGAAGATCCTCCAGTGGTCCGATCACCCGGAGGTGAAAAAGAATGGTATGCATTGAAATGGCGTAGGTCAAATGTATCCGTCTGTTTTAAATATGTCTCCTGCAGACAGATGGCTGATGGTGTGAAGTCCTGGACTAATAGCTGCAAATCATTGAAATTATTCCTTAACCCTCTGCAGTTCCACTGTACAATATTATTGGAAGACATTATGTTATGTGGGGAGTTATTGGGGATCTACCCCGCACTTTTTTGTTGGGCGACAAGCTATGTGCCCTAGAATGGACGTTTTCACATACGTCCACGGCCTCAAGAGATTCGTCACCCGTGAAGAGCCACCTCCATGTGGTGGGTGCTGGGTAACGCTAAGAGCTCTTCAACCCCCTGTGTGGGCCCGGGGGTATATTTGGTCCACCAACCTGTTAGCCGTGGGTTGCGCCTCTGTGTCGGTGGGAGGACGGGAGTCTGGTGGTTGAGGGCACTGGGTCGAGGAACAGTGTTCCTTTGCCCAACACACCGCTTCGCCCCTTACTTCACCTAGACGGGTGGTTGAATGGGCCAATCTGGTAGACTAATTAATTTTGCTGGAGTATATCATCCGGGTATCCCTGGTGCTGCAAGTCGGAGATCCACTTGTTATTAGCACTGTCTTTATGACATTCCGTTGCGGGTGGGGAGCTCGGATGATGAACAAATATAAACTAAACATGGAGTACCAAACACCCTCAATAAAGACAAAACGTCCACTCGACAATGATGAGGAACAGCGACCTTGTAATTCTGTTGATTATTGGCCACGATTTTGATTACGGAAACTCCGGATAAGAATCCCTTGAAACTTAATCCTTTTGCAATTTCTAAAGGTGTCAACGGAATAGTAGGAGAGGTACGAAACATCAAACGCTTGCGTTCAGGATCCCTTTGATTGAATGTAGCAGAAAACAGCAAGCGACCAACCTGCTATCTACGGATATGTTTGTTGGAGTTCCTGTTATAGTCTCTGCCCATAGAACACCAAATACCATAAAGGTATAATCAGAGACAAGGATCGACTGTTGGCTGATATATCTGAATTAGACATTGTTTCTGAAATGAAAGACCAGGGAGTAATATATGTGAAACGATTGACGACCCGCAGAAACAACAAAACCATTCAAACCAATACATACCTCTTTTCATTCTCTTCCCCAAATCTTCCAAAGTCAGTCAAGGCAGGTTACTGCAATATGTCAGTTGACATCTATATCCCAAATCCTTTGAGATGTTTTAGATGTCAAAAAGAAGGCCACGGTGTTAACACCTGTACAAAACCGATAACATGTGCTCACTGCAGTGAGACTACCTATGTTACAGAAGACTGTAATAGTACCCAAAAGAAGTGCACAAACTGTACAGGACGTCATTCTTCCTTCTCAAAAGACTGCCCGATTTGGAAAAACAAATGGAAATTTCTAAAATCAAATTTACCCAAAATATTAGCTTTGCTGATGCAAAAAATCGATGAATCAACAACAGCACCAGGTGGTTCGTATGCATCAGTTGCAAGGTCATATTCGGACACCAATCCAAAGGTAAACACCTTATCAGTACCCAACTGTTCAATACATTGTCAAACAGACTTGACGTCGGTTAAAACCAACAAGCCTCAGTCACTCACACCTGAACAGTCTACTCAGACTTTGAACTCCAGAAATACCGTGGACATCCTGTCTGAAGTTCCATCACAGTCATCTAGTCAGGATTCATCTTTATCCCGGGAACCTTCATCATCTCAGTCAGCCCAACGAACTCGAACTAAAAAACAAATTCCAAGAACACTGTTCAAAGTACTCATAAAACCAAGAGCAGACTCATTGAAAAGTGGCAGACCCCCAAAGGGTTCAGAAAATCCAATCAAAATATTCAATAAATACGGATCGCTTGAGGACATCGAAGTGTCCGAAAACTCCTATCCCAGGGCACATAGCTCGTCGCCCTCGAAGGAAGTGAGGGATAGATCCCCTATCATTCCACCTACAAGACAGGTCATTTTACTAATATCGCGCAGTGGAATTGTAGAGGTCTAAGGGCTAATTCTAATGAACTACAGCTATTAGTCCAGGATCTAACACCATCGGCATTCTGTCTGCAAGAAACGTATCTTAGACAGACGGACGATTTTACTTTACGCCAGTTTACAGCCTATCATTATTTTTCTCCTCTGGGTGATAGGGCCACTGGAGGATCTTCTATACTTGTACGGCAGGATGTTATTCACAGTGCTGTTATACTTAAAACTAATCTCCAAGCTGTGGCAGTGCGACTTACTCTGGGTGTACCATTTACATTATGCTCTCTTTATATTCCGCCTTCATCGGCACTTCAGCAGACCGATCTTCAATCACTCTATGATCAATTCCCGAAGCCCTGTGTTATTATGGGTGACCTAAACGGCCAAAACCCGCTCTGGGGCAGTAACAACACAAATACTAAAGGTAAAATACTGGAGGATTTCATTTCCAATAATGACCTGTGTATATATAATGATGATTCAAGCACCTATCTGCATCCTGTAACTGGCACTTATTCTTCTCTGGATTTGTCTCTTGCAGATTCCAACCTCCTCAATCAATTTGATTGGTCTGTTCACAATGACCTTTGTGGAAGTGACCACTTCAAAACTATTCTTTCAGAAATAACTTCATCTGATGCTCCATCGTATACAAGATGGAACGTTTTGAAGTCTGACTGGTCTCTATATCAAACTATTTGTAAATCGAAACTGCGACCTGAATGTTTCAGTGATATAACTGATCCCATTGAAACTTTTTCTGACGTTTTTAAGGAAATAGCTGATGAGTGTATACCAAAGTCCTCTACGACTCCACATGTACGTAAACCATGGTTTAATACGGATTGTAGACAAGCCAGAAAAGCGAGGAAAAGGCAGAGAAATATTTTCGACATCACCCGACTGTCCATAACTTAAATAAATTTAAAATACTAAATGCGAAGGCACCTTTAAACAAAACAAACGACAATCTTGGAGGAACTATGTGTCCAAAATTAATTCACGCATACCCATGTCTAAGGTATGGAATATGGTTCAGAGAAGAAAAGGCAAAGGTTCAAAATCTGCTATTCACCATCTTAAAGATGGTGATAATGTAATTACTGACAAATCTCAAATTGCTAATAAAATTGGCGAAACTCTTGCCAAAAATTCTTCATCGGAAAATGATGTTCCTGGTTTCAGAGGTATCAGAAACAACAGGAAAAGACAAACCTTAATTTCGAATCAAGTAACGGTGAAGATTATAATGAAGTCTTTTCATTACATGAGCTACATACTGCTCTTGAGCAAGCTCATGACACCGCAGCGGGTGATGACAATATACATTATCAGGTACTGAAACACTTGCCTGAACCATGCCTGATCACCCTTTTAGATATATTTGACCAACTATGGGCATCTGGGAATTTGCCTCCTTCGTGGCGTAATGCAATTGTAGTACCCATTCCAAAACCTAGCCGGGATCACACAGATCCATCAAATTACCAGCCGATATCTTTAACAAGCTGCGTCTGTAAGACCATGGAACGAATGGTAAATAACAGATTAATTTGGTATCTTGAAACCAACAACTTAATAACAAATATACAATGTCGTTTCCGGAAAAATCGTAGCACTATTGATCATTTAATACGATTGGAATCCTATGTTAAGAATGCGATTGCAAGTAAACAACACGTAGTATCAATTTTCTTCGATTTGGTGAAAGCCTACGATACTACATGGAAACACGGCATTCTAAAAGATTTACATGATTTTGGTTTAAGGGGTCGTTTACCTCTTTTTATATCTCAGTTTTTAACAGACAGGCAATTTCAAGTCCGAGTGGGATCAACCTTGTGTGATCATTATAATCAGGATCAGGGTGTCCCACAAGGCAGTATTTTGTCTGTAACCTTATTTAGTATTAAAATAAACAGCCTTTCAAGGGTTTTAAATGATTCAGTTGATGGATCACTATTCATGGATGATTTTAATGTTTCTTGTCGTGGTAAAAATATGCATACAATAGAGAGACAATTACAATTATGTCTCAATAAAATTCATAAATGGTCAATTGAAAGCGGTTTTAAATTTTCTAAATCTAAAACAAATTGTATACATTTTTGTAGAAAATACCAACCTCATAAAGACCCATCAGGGTTGTCAAAGAGGCCAAGTTCTTGGGAGTTATTTTGACTCTCATCTGACTTTCTTACCACATATTAAATATTTCAAAACTAAATGCCTGAAGGCACTCGACTTGCTGAAAGTTGTGTCAAATTCTAAGTGGGGAGGGGATCAAGCTACCCTCTTACATCTATATCGATCACTGGTCCGTTCCAAACTTGATTATGGCTCCATCGTGTATGGTGGTGCCTGTAAAAGCAACCTTAAACTTCTTGATTCTGTCCACCACCAAGGTTTAAGACTTTGTCTTGGATCCTTTAGAACTCTCCTATTGATAGTCTCTACGTTGAGGCAGATGAGCCATCTCTTGCACAACGCCGTATAAAACTATCTTTACAATATATTACAAAACTGTACTCTAACTAATCTAACCCTGCATATAACTGTGTCTGCACAAGAAATCTTCTCTTGTTCCGCCTCTTGGGCTCAGAATTAAACCATTCATTTCTGCTGCCGGCATTGCTCTTGAAAATATATCTCCTTCCCGTCTTCTTTCTTCTCCTCCTTGGCAATTGGTTAGGCCACAAGTCGATCTAACATTAACTTCATTTAAAAAATCAGAAACAAATGACTTACAATTGTTATGAGAATGTCTTATATATCTATACATAATTTTGTATATATATATTTATAAATCTGAAGTCATTCTAAAATATATTTACATTCCTAAAATACTTGCTCACCTTAACTGAGAAGCTATGCTTACCAGTGACCACTTCCATTGTCTATAAGTAAGCTGGGGTAATGAAACAACGATGTTATATAATTGTAGCTTGGGTTTTTGACTTGTTCAAGCCAGGTAACACACAAAGTGATCAGTGCCCAGGTTGGGAGTGAACTGAACGGATTGGCCATGTCGGCAAGTTTAAACTGTCTACTTGAATATGCCATGTCGGCATAAAGTGAATTTCATGTGAAGGATTCGATGTGTTATTATTCTGAGGAATATATGTGATGGAGCAGGAACAATTGTATATCCATGTGATAACCAAAGTAACACTTTTAACATGATTAGTAGATACAATGATAGTCCGGGACCAAGTCCAACAAAGCCTCTGCAAAGCCTTATTTCACAAATAAAGCTTTTGTTAGGCCCTTAGATCTCACCAACCATTGTCTACTACTTTTGAACCCCCAGTTAACTTCCCGGCCCCATGTGGCACTACTGTGCCGCTATGACTGCGAACTAGCACGTTACAAGAGCCTTAAAATCTGTAGGACACCATGAGTTTAGGCAAACCCCAATGCAATGGAACCAAAAAGCCCAACATTTCGAGATTTTCCATTTAGACATTTGGTGCCGAAGTAGGTATACAGCAACCTATCTATATTTCCAGAAATATGGCAACCGAAGCAACTTTCGAAAATATGGGCTTGCGAGCCGAAAAAGCGGTGGCATACCACCTCCTACTGGAAAATACCGTGGGAAGCAATCTTCTACCGGACATTGCCCGTGTAGACTATCTCGATGGCCATCTCGGCAAAACAAACCTCCAACCACTGGAAGGCCTACCTACATTTGTGGACGATATCTACGTATTTGGCTATCTTCGACGAAAAGACTGTGTCTATAGAAAAGGAGCCGTGTATTGTACCATCGGAGAAAAAGGAACAGCATCTATTGTAGTTTCCAATATAGCGAATGCAGTACGCGAATCTTTCGAGCAAGAGGAAGGCTACGTGCAAACCAAAATCGTACATACGCTACAATATGCCATAGATGCGCTCTCTGCAATACGGAGCACTGTACGAAGGATCGAGAAAGAAACCAACTGTGCAGCAAAGACACAATGGGAATCTCTACACGTGGACGACCCAATATTCGGAATATTCGTAGCAAAAGTGGATGTCTCGGAAATACCCATAGAGCGAATACAAGCCAATATTTCCAGATTCGAACGATTTCTGTTGGTACATGGCTATGGACTGTATTCTATCGACTATACGAGGGATTTCTCCAGCACCCTAGATAGAAAGTGTCTCTTGGAATACCTCCAAAGAATACACGACTTTCGAAACCAAAGAGATTTTGCAACTGCCATGGACTGATCTCTCCATTCGTAGCACAATATAAACAAGAATATAATCAATTAAAAAGTAAATATAGTAATGACAAATCCTTATTTACAGATGGGTCCAAGGATGGTGGCGCAGTAGCTTGTGCCACTGTCATTGGATCCAGAACAATATCTTCTCGACTACCGTATAATAGCTCTATTTTCACAGCAGAAGCAAGCGCAATACTAACAGCTCTTAAATATATCAATAGACACCCAAAATATAAACAGTACATAATCTTTTCTGACTCTCCTTCGTGCCTTCAGGCTATTAAAAATCTTTCTTGCAAACATCCACTTTTATTAGAAATTATTGAATTGTATAATGAGCTTGCAACTGTCCAATGCGACATCATCTTTTGTTGGTTACCCAGCCATGTTGGTATTTCTGGGAACACAATGGCTGATCTTGCTGCCAAGGCAGCACTCAACAAATCTGTGACACCACTTCTTATCCCATACTCCGATTACAAAGCTAGCATTAGAACTTACATCTGTGATCTGATGCAGAAGAAGTGGAACACCCAAGTAGGTATAAATAAATTACATGAAATAAAACCCTATATCGGTTACACCTACTTGGGTTGTCAGTCCAGATTTGAAGAGGTCTTCATACGACGATGTCGTATTGGCCACACAAGATATACTCATGCATACCTATTGAAAGGTGAGGATCCTCCGTTTTGTATCCCTTGTGATGAGAGAACCACGGTCAATCGTGTCTTGCTTGACTGTGTTGAATATTCCATCACAAGGGATAACTATTTTAAATCATGAACTATGAAGGATCTTTTTAATAATATCAGTTCTCATTTAGTTATTGCATTTTTAAAAGAATTAGATTTGTTAAATGATTTGTAAATAGGTAAGTATTTTATTATTGGAAATTTGAATTAATAACTCAGATTGTTAGTGGCTGTATCCTTGTGGGGGTTAAAGTACTGTAAAATTATTGTCCTCCTCAGAGGGTACGTAAGTCCCAAAACATTCCCAGTAAAATGAAAACTCCACTTGTTTAATCGTAGAATGTGTGTAATTTTAATATATGGTGTTACGACAGTGTGTTTTTATAATTTGTAATAAAATTGGTTAGGTGATAATAATTAGTTTTATTATCACTAATAATAAGTTTTGAGTGTTGGTTGTGGGTCACATTTCGAGTCGTATATGTTCAGTGGCAACGGTATTTTAGCGGCACGCCTTTATGATAGCGCTCCAGAGTTACCTCCCTTGACCGGATGTTTACGTGTTGACATCGTCATGTCGTATGTTCAACATGTTTCGAGAAAGATCTAAGTGGTTAATGATACAGCCATGCTTTGCTGGAAAGTTCGATAATCTGTGCCAGTATATATAAAGGCTGTCTGTTGTGTTGAGCGACACGCAAGGACTGACACACGGACTAACACACGGAATTACACAGGACTTTCATACCACTGGAGTTGTTTGCCTTCGTCCTTCTCACATCGCCATCGTCTGACCCTGACACTTCGTGCCTGACTGCTTTCATTTGTAAACAAGCTCCATTTATTATAATATCTGATCTCACTGTGGTTACCAAGGCTCTGGTGAGTTAATATTTTATATGTGACCCATTACTTTAAATTTGTGACTTAATTGCATTGTACTAGAAATCTGTATTATGATTCATTGTAGCTTGCTCATTGTTTGCTCAATATATTATTGAATATTATAGACTTGTCTGTGTTATATTTTGCTGGTTCAAAGGGGATTCTTAAACTTTTGTCACGGCAATTTATTTAACCGTAACAATGGCTAGATGTGTCTCAATTGCTAACATCTTAAGGGATGATGTAAATCCAGCTAGGGCCCATGCAGGTAGCAAAAGTAATGTAAGTCCCCATGGGCCCTAGTATGGTGATCTACCTGCAGTTGTTGGCGATCAATAGCCCATTTTTATTGTATTGTCCAAATATAATTTTCTACTTTTAAAGATATATGCTAGCTAGTTTTATCTCATTTGTGATAACCTAGTAATTTTACTGTCCTTCATTGACAGGGGTTTTATATATTATATGTATGTATTATGAATTATTATCAATCTTAACTCACTCACTCACTCACTCACTCACTCATTCTGATTACAAAGCTAGCATTAGAACCTACATCCGTGATCTGATGCAGAAGAAGTGGGACACCCAAGTTAGTATCAATAAATTACATGCTATAAAACCCTATATCGGTTACACCTACTTGGGTTGTCAGTCCAGATTTGAAGAGGTCATCATGCGACGATGTCGTATTGGCCACACAAGATATACTCCTGAGTATCTATTGAAAGGTTAGGATCCTCCGTTTTGTATCCCTTGTGATGAAAGAATCACGGTCAAGCATATCCTGCTTGACTGTGTCGAATATTCCATCACAAGGGATATCTATTTCAAATCACGAACTATGAAGGATCTTCTTAATAATATAAGTTCTCATTTAATTATTGCATTTTTAAAAGAATTAGATTTGTTAACTGATTTGTAAATAGATACATATTTTATTATTGGTAGTTTAGATTAGTAACTGAGACTGTTAGTGGCTGTACCCTCAAAGGGGGTTGAAGTAGCGTGAAATTATTGTCCTCCTGAGAGTGTACATAAGTCCCGAAACATTCAAAGGAAATTTTAAATTACCAGCTGTTTTAAATGTAGTATTTTTGTTATTTTAAATTTCGGATAAATCTTCCTACCATCACCAGCGGCTGAAGGGATGATATAAATCCAGCTAGGGTCCATGCAGGTAGCAAAAGTAATGTAAGACCCCAGGGTCCCTAGTTTGGTGATCTACCTTTAGTTGTTGGCGATCTATAGACAGTTTTTATATTGTATTGTCCAAATAGTGCTATTAGTTTTAACTTTCCACACAAGTTTTAGTTGTAATTGTGATATTCTAGTTGTTTTACTGTCCTTTGAAGACATGTTTTTCTAATATACACATATTACATTTCAATGACAAATATGTTCTCGTCACGATATATTGCCGATGTGACGTTAAATTTTATCTCACTTACTCACTCAAGAGATCCATATTTGTTGTATAGCTGAATTCTATTTTCCGACCCTTTGGGGCTCTGCCACTTTGGGGTTTTAAGCGTCAAGCTTCGGTTTATTTTTGCTTTTAACAATTTGCTGAGTATCAGATGACGATTGAGATTGTGAACGTGACTGAGAGGATGACTTATGATCAGAAGATGACTCTGACTGCCTTTCAGACGTACTAAGAAGTGCCTGTAGTTTGAGATGATATTGCAGGGTGCAAAAGCTGTGGATTGTCGCATTTGACCCAAGTCAAGTTTGTTTGACAGCTTGTGGATGATGTAGATACCTTAGGGCTTGACTCAGTTGGTGTTTTGGTTATTGAAGCATAACTTTCTGTAAGTTCAGATCTCTTTACAAGTTTTTTGACATCAGAAAAACTGATGTTTTGGGTAAATTTGATCTTGTTGATCTGCATTTGTTCTTTCCAAATCGGACATTCTTTTGAGAAAAGATAAATGTTCTCCTGAACAGTCTTCTCACCACAGTGAGCACATACAACGGACCATGTGCAAGTATTTACACCATGGCCATACTTCTGGCATTTAAAGCATCTGAGCGGATTAGGAATGTAGGTGTCAACATTGATATTGCAGTAACCTGCCTTCAGTGATTTGGGAGCAGTTGGTGACGAAAAGGAAAACAGATAAGTATTGGTTTTAACAGATTCATTGTTTTTACGGGTTGAAAAGCGTTTTACGTAGAGTACACCTTGATCTTTCATTTCAGTCACGGTGTCAAGTTCTGACATGTCAGAAAACAATCGATCACGATCTCTGATGATGCCTTTGCTTGTGTTTAATGTCTTCTGAGCAGAGACAGCGACCGGAATGCCGACGAACGATTCAGTGCTCAACAGATTGGCTGATTGCTGCCGTTTCCCGCATTCAACCAGTAATGCACCTGAACGTAACCGTTTAATGTTCTTAACTTCGCCTGCGATACCTTGAATACCCTTGGAAACTGCGAAAGGGTTCAACTTTAATGGTGTTTTGTCAACAGTTTCAATCACAAGAAAGCGTGGCCAAAAGTCAATTGATTTGGAAGGTCTAAGGTCATCATCACCAGGATCATTTTCAAGAGGACGTTTTTTTTCTTGATGGGGGTTTCATAAGCCATGTTTAGTGTAGATATTTCATCATCCGAGCTCCCCACCCACCACGGAGTATCACAAGCACAATGCTAAGAACAAGCGGGTCTCCGACTTTCAGCACCAAGGATACCCGGATGATATACTCCAGCAGAAAAATTAAGAGATTAATGATTCCACCAGATTGGCCCATGAGCCACCGCCTTCTGGGCATACGACTCTAGGCAAAAACATACATGAAATAGTGTATTTGAAATTCTGAGATAAAAAAATCGCCAAGACTTAAAAATATCGTTTTATAATTCCCAAAACTTTGTGTAACAGTACATAATTGTAGCACAGCAATGGGGTGTTGTGGACCAAATATGCCCCAGGATTGAAGAGCTCTTAGCGTTACCCTTCGTCGACAGGTTTTTATAATATACTGTACTTCTATTCCATTTCATTGTCACATATGTTCTCGTCACGATATGGCTGAAATATTGCCGATGTGACGTTAAATAATAACTCACACACTCACTCTTAGCGTTACCCAGCACCCACCACGAGGAGGTGGCTCTTCACGGGTGCCATCCAGGATAAGAATGATCTCCACACAATGCTGGTTGGCATTCAAGTATATGTGGCTTCCCGGTCAAAAAACATCCTTCAGTGGACGATCAAGACAAGAGGGCATTGCATCACCCTGTGATACGCTACCTGCGCACGCCTTCACGTCACCATGGAGAATAGAAACAGTGTGTTGTTCAAGGCACGGCTGATTGACATATATTTCTTCTCTTTCTCACAGTAGATCGGGGACGTGAGTTTTCTCAGTGAAGGTTTCAAAATCACAGCATTAGAAGTATTCGGACTGGGAATAGTTATACATGTTCTGTTTTCCACGGCAACATAACCTCGGTGATGGCAAAGCAAGACGAGACCTGTTCTGAGGAGTGAGTGAGTGAGTGGAGTGAGTGAGTGAGTGAGTGAGGAGTGAGTGAGTGAGTGAGTGAGTGAGTGAGTGAGTGAGTGAGTGAGTGAGTGAGTGAGTGAGTGAGTGAGTGAGTGAGTGAGTGAGTGAGTGAGTGAGTGAGTGAGTGAGTGAGTGAGTGAGTGAGTGAAAATTTAAAGTCACTTTGACAATATTTCAGCCATATCGTGACTAAAACAAGTTAGATTAACAATAAGTAAAGAAAGATTATAAAATCCTGTCAATGAAGGACAGTAAAACAACTAGAACATCAAAGATATAAATGTAAAACTAGTATTTAAATCTAAAACATTTTTACTATAGAGGACAACACAAATATAAAATAGGTTATAGATCGCCATCAACTGAGGGTAGATCACCATACCAGGGACAGACCTGTTCTGACGACTGATAGAGCATTATGAGCAAAATGATCTTAGGAGTTTCTTTGGATTTCATAAATGATAGTGTTTTAGTGCAAAATCACATGATTTGCATGTGAGGCATCCGCCCTTCCATGCAAGGCACATTATTCCCTGGAAGGAGAACGTTTGCGTATTGTCTTCTGAATGTGACCGTGTGTGGCTTTGTGTCTTCTGAATGTGAACTGAATACTTGTATACTTTCTTTTGAGATCGCATATGCAAAATATTCAACCATGCAGACATTTTGAATGTGCCTGGTTCAATCAAAGGGTAAAACAGTGACCCTACGCACAACACTAACATAAATTAAACCAATATTGTTCCGTATTAGTAGATAGATAACGGCTTTTCCTCTTTTAATTCCCCACTCACTGACTGGATATTCATTGTACCTCGTGGCTTCCTCTACATCTTTAGTATTAGTGTATGCCACTGTTTGATTAATAATTCTTTGTAGCTGTTTTCCCACCATGACTTCATTTTGTCTAACGTCCTTAAGAGCGGGGGTGAATACATACGTTGATACGAGAATTAAAGTTCAATAAGCAGACCAATCGCATTAAACCTAATTGATAATCCGAAACCAACTGTCGATTTAATGATGTATTAACGCTTGGACAATAGCCACGCAAATACCGTTATAATAAAGTAACCGATAAATTCTCAAATACAACCAATCCCATCGCATACTAGTAAATTACCGTCGGAAACCAATAACACAACAAGCAAGTGGCATGTCTTACAGGTGAGTATAAACAAGTTAAGATTTTGAGATGAACAAACGTCCAAAATACAGATTGATCAATTAAATCTACACACGTATAACTTTCCACGATGTCAGTCTAAAGTCTCGATAGGCATGCATCGGAAAATGTTTGAAACGATTTGGCTGTAGGAGTAGCTGAAAGACGATTCGAGTCTTTAATATGTTGTCGGGTAAAACCGATAATTTTGGATCATGGAGTGGAGTGGATTGTCCTTATGGCATTAGGTGCTTAAGAAATCGCCTTCTGGTTTACTTTTAATCTTGCTCTCTTTGAGACTAATTTGTGTGAGGAAGTACACAGATGTGAGTTTCAGTAGTGATAAAACTTTCGGTTATTGTATTGATATGATTTTATGAAATCTCTTAGTAACTGAGAGAATTTCTTTTGTTGCTCTGTTCACATACTTCCAATCTAGCTTTCTTCAGATATGGAGTGAGTGAGTGAGTGAGTTATTATTTAACGTCACATCGGCAATATTTCAGCCATATCGTGACGAGAACATTTGACATTGTAATAGAATACATATAGTTATTATAAAAACCTGCCGACGAAGGACAGTAAAAATACTAGACAATCACAGATATCAATATAAAACTAGCGAACAAAGCTAAAATATTCCAATTAAAGAAGACAATACAATGTAAAAATGGGCTATAGATCGCCAACAACTGAAGGTAGATCACCATACTAGGAACCATGGGGACTTACATTACTTTTGCTACCTGCATGGACCCTAGTTGGATTTACACCATCCCTTCAGCCATTGGCGACAGAATAGAAATCTAGCCATAAATTAAACACACACTTATTCTACGATTAAAAAGCAGGTACACTTAGATTGACTAAATGCTTTGGGACTTACGTACCCTCTCAGGAGGACAATGATTTTACAATACTTCAACCCCCTTTGAGGATACAGCCACTAACAATCTCAGTTGCTAATCTAAACTACCAATAATAAAATATATATCTATTTACAAATCACTCAACAAATCTAATTTTTTTAAAAATGCAAGAATTAAATGAGAACTGACATTATTAAAAAGATCCTTCAGAGTTTTGATTTGAAATAGATATCCCTTGTGATGGAATATTCAATACAGTCAAGCAAGACATGCTTGACTGTGATCCTTTCATCACAAGGGATACAAAACGGAGGATCTTCGCCTTTCAATAAATATTCATGAGTATATCTGGTATGGCCAATGCGACATCGTCGCATAATGACCTCTTCAAATCTGGACTGACAACCCAAGTAAGTGTAACCAATGTAGGGTTTTATTTCATGTAATTTATTAATACCTACTTGGGTGTCCCACTTCTTTGCATTAGATCGCGGATGTATGTTCTAATGCTGGCTTTATAATCTGAATATGGGATAAGAAGTGGTGTCACAGATTTGTTGAGGGCTGCCTTAGCAGCAATATCAGCCATCGTGTTCCCAGAAATGCCAACGTGGCTGGGTAACCAACAAAAGACGATGTCGCATTGGCCAGTAGCAAGTTCATTGTACAATTCAATAATTTCTAATAAAAGTGGATGTTTGCAAGAAAGATTTTAATAGCCTGAAGACACGAAAGAGAATCTGAAAAGATGATATATTGTTTATATTTACGGTGTTTATTAATATATTTAAGAGCTGTTAATATGGCGTTTGCTTCTGCTGTGAATATAGAGCTGTTATTTGGTAGTCGAGAAGATATTGTTCGGGATCCAATGACAGTGGCACATGCCACCGCGCCACCATCCTTGGACCCATCTGTAAATAAGGATTTATGAGTATTATATTTATTTTTTAATTGATTATATTCTTGTTTATATTGTAATTCATTTGTTACAGATTTCTTAAACTTTGTCAGAGTTAGGTCAACTTCAGGCCTCACCAGTTGCCAAGGAGGAGAAGAAAGAAGACGGGAAGGAGCTATATTTTCCAGCTCAATGCCGGCTGCATAAATGAAAGGCTTAATTCTGTGCCCAAGAGGCGGAACAAGAGAAGGTTTTTATTGTATAAATCCTCATAGACGGGATGAAAGACACAGTTAAATGCAGGGTTAGACTCGCTAGAATATAGTTTAGTAATGTATTGTAAGGATAATTTTATCCGACGTTGTGTAAGAGAAGGCTCATCTGCTTCAACATATAGACTATCAATAGGAGAGGTTCTAAAGGACCCAAGACAAAGTCTTAGGCCTTGGTGGTGGACAGAATCAAGAAGTTTTAAGTTGCTTTTGCAGGCTCCACCATATACGATGGAGCCGTAATCAAGCTTCGAGCGGACCAATGATCGATATAGGTGGAGCAGAGTAGCTTGATCCCCTCCCCACTTTGAGTTGGAAACAACTTTCAACAAATCAAGTGCCTTCAGGCATTTAGCTTTAAGTGATTTAATATGCGGCAAAAAGGTTAAATGGGAGTCGAAGATTAGACCCAAGAATTTGGCCTCCTTAACAACTTTGATGGGAGTGCCATTTAAAGATAGTTCTGGATCTTTATGCGGCTTATATTTTCTACAAAAGTGTAGACAATTAGTTTTGGACTTGGAAAATTTAAAGCCGTTTTCAAGACACCATTTATTTATTTTATTTAAACACAACTGCAATTGCCGTTCAATAGTATGCATATTTTTACCACGACAAGAAATATTAAAATCATCCACAAAAAGTGATCCATCAATTGAATCGTTTAAAACCTTGGATAAACTGTTTATCTTGAAACTAAACAATGTGACAGACAAAATACTGCCTTGAGGGACACCCTGATCCTGATTATAATGATCAGACAGGGTTGAACCCACTCGGACTTGAAATTGCCTGTCAGCTAAAAACTGTGATATAAAGAGAGGCAAACGGCCTCTCAAACTGAAATCATGTAAATCCTTCAAAATGCCATGCTTCCAGGTCGTATCATAAGCTTTCTCAAGATCAAAGAAAATTGATACTGCATGTTGTTTATTTACTATAGCATTCTTAACAAAGGATTCTAAGCGTACCAAATGATCGATGGTACTACGATTTTTCCTGAAACCACATTGGATATCTGTTATAAGGTGATTGGTTTCAAGATACCAAGTTAATCTGTTATTCACCATACGTTCCATGGTTTTACAGACACAGCTAGTTAGAGATATTGGTCTGTAATTAGACGGATCTGTATGATCCTTGCCAGGTTTTGGTATTGGAACTACAATGGCATTACGCCACGAAGGAGGAAATTCTCCAGACGTCCATATTTTGTCAAATATATCTAAAAGTGTCATCAGACATGGTTCCGGTAAGTGTTTCAGTAGCTGGTAATGTATATTGTCATCACCCGCTGCAGTGTCATGAGCTTGCTCAAAGAGCAGTATGTAGCTCATGTAATGAAAACACTTCATTATAATCTTCACCGTTATTTGATTCGAAATTAAGTTTTGTCTTTTCCTTTTGTTTCTGATATCTCTGAAACTCAGGGACATAATTTGCCGATGATGAATTTTTGGCAAGGGTTTCGCCAATTTTATTTGCAATGTCAGATTTATCAGTTATCAAGTTATCATCATCTTTAAGATGGTGTACAGCTGATTTTGAACCTTTGCCTTTTATTCGCTGAACCATGTTCCAAACCTTAGACATTGGCGTGCGCGAATTAATTTTGGAGACATAATTTCTCCAAGATTGTCGTTTGTTTTGTTTTTAAGGTACGACGCGCCTTTGCATTGAGTATTTTAAATTTATTTAAGTTATGGACAGTTGGATGATGGCGGAAATAACGCTCTGCCTTTTCCTTGCTTTTCTGGCTTGTCTACAATCTGTATTAAACCATGGTTTTCGTACATGTGGAGTCGTAGAGGACTTGGGTATAGACTCATCAGCTATTTCATTTAAAACATCAGAAAAGGTTTGAATGGGATCAGTTATATCACTGAAACAATCAGGTCGCAGTTTCGATTTACAGTTAGTTTGAAATGAAGACCAGTTAGCCTTCGAAAAGTTCCATCTTGTGTACGAAGGAGAATCAGATGGAGTTATTTCTGAAAGGATAGTTGGGAAGTGGTCACTTCCACAAAGATCAGTATGAACAGACCAATCAAATTCATTCAGGAGGTTAGAATCTGCAAGAGACAAATCCAGAGAGGAATAAGTGCCAGTTGCAGGATGCAGATAGGTGCTTGAATCATCATTAAATATGCACAGGTCATTATTGGAAATGAAATCTTCAATTATTTTGCCTTTAGTATTAGTGTTAGTACTGCCCCAGAGTGGGTTGTGACCGTTTAGGTCACCCATAATAACACATGGTTTTGGGAGTTGATCATAGAGTGATTGAAGATCAGTCTGTTGAAGTGCCGATGAAGGCGGAATATACAGAGAGCATAATGTAAATGCTACACCCAGAGTAAGTCGCACTGCAACAGCTTGGAGATTAGTGTGAAGTGTAACAGGACTGTGAATAATATCCTGTCGTATAAGGATAGTTGAACCTCCAGTGGCTCTATCACCTGGAGGGAAAAATAATGATAGGCTTCAAACTGACGTAAGCTAAAATTTTCTGTCCGTTTCAGATACGTCTCTTGCAGACAGAATGCTGATGGTGTTAAATCCTGGATCAATAGCTGTATTTCATTAAAATTTGTCCGTAGTCCTCGACAGTTCCACTGCACGATATGTTTAGAGAGACCTATCTTTTAGGCGGATTAATTGGGGATCTACCCCGCACCGTTTTCGAGGGCGACAAGCTATGTGCCCTAGAATGGACGTTTTCGGACACGTCCATGTCCTCAAGTGATCCGTATTTGTTAAACAATTTGATTTTATCATCTGCCCCTTTTGGGGCTCTGCCACTTGTTTCTTCAAAGCATCTGGCTTTGGTTTGCCTTTGTTTTTAACTATTTGTTGAACGTTTGACGTTAATTTAGACCTTGATTCGATGGTTCTGATTGATTGGGTTAGGGGTGTGTCAGGAAGTGTATCTGCAGTTTGTGTAGATATTGCAGGTGACAAAATCTTCGGAGAATCTGTTTTTATCCAAGTCAAGTTCGTCTGACAGCTGACAGATGATGTAGTTACTGATGGGATTCTGTCTGAAGATGTTTTGGCTTTAGAAGCATAAGTTTCCTGAATTTCTGATCTCAAGACAAGCTTTTTGGCATCAGCAAAACTGATATTTTGAGTAAACTTGATCTTATTTATCTCCATCTGCTGTTTCCAAATGGGACAATCTTTTGAGAACGATGAGTGATCACCTGCGCAATTGGTACACTTCTTAAAGGTACTGACACAATCTTCTGTTGTATGCGTCTTCTCACCACAGTGAGCACACACAACAGACAATGTGCAAGTATTAACACCGTGTCCGTATTTCTGACATTTGAAACACCACCGCAGAGGACTTGGAATGTACACATCAACTTTTACATTGCAGTAACCTGCCTTGACTGATGGTGGAGGATTCGGGGCAGAGAAAGAAAAGAGATATGTATTGGTTTGCACAGTTTCATTATTTTTACGGGTTGTAAACCTTTTCACGTAAAGGACTCCTTGATCTTTCATCTCCGTGACAATGTCAATTTCCGTCATATCTGCAAAGAGACGATCTCGGTCTCGTACAATACCCTTACTGGTGTTAAGTGTTCTGTGTGCCGAAACCATAACCGGAACTCCGACAAACAGCTCTGTGGACAGCAGGTTAGTTGCTTGCTGCTTTCTGTGACACTCGAGCAATAGAGCTCCTGTACGCAAGCGTTTAACGTTTTCATTTCACCTGCTATGCCGTGGATACCTTTTGAAACTGCAAACGGATTTAGCTTCAATGGAGTTTTATCAAGAGTCTCAAGAACGAGGAAACGTGGCCAGTAATCAACGGATTTTGAGGGTCGCTGTTCGTCATCATCAGTATCGAGTGGACGCTTCGTTTTTTTGTTTGGGGTTTCGTAAGCCATGTTGAGTTTATTTTGATTCGTCATCCGAGCTCCCCACCCACCACGGAGTATCATAAAGACAATGCTGATCGCAAGTGGATTTCCAACTTGCAGCACCAAGGATACCCGGATGATATACTCAAGCAGAATAATCAACAAGTAATTATTCCACCAGATTGGCCCATGAGCCACTGCCTTCTGGACATAGGACTCTAGGCAACATATTAAATTGGAGTTGTACAGTCAAAATATAAATATAATAATATCATAGAGCCGAGACACCTGACAAAATGATTCTAAATAATTTCAAAATTTGTACAGCAAAATTTACATGTACAGGGCTTAGCATGACCAGCCGATTGATAGAACCGGGGCAGTTCTACCACCCGTCTAGGTGAAGTAAGGGGCGAAGTGGTGTGTTGGGCAAAGGAACACTGTTCAGGAACCAATGCCCTCAACCACCAGCCTCCCGTCCTCCACCGACACAGGGGCGCAACCCACGGCAAACGGGTTGGTGGACCTAATATCCCCGGGTCCACAACGGGGGTTGAAGGGCGCTTGGCGTGACCCAGCACCCACCACGAGGAGGTGGCCCTTCATGGGTGCCTCTTCAGATATGGACAGTGTGGTGATAGTGGTTACATCCAAAATAATTAGACAATAATGAAAACAACGAGGATGATAACTGCGGATGCATCTTTATTCCTTGCTCAGTCACGTACTTGACACTCTTCTCCTGGTCTCCTTGGAAAGGAAGGACAAGAATTATGCATGTCCAACTTCTTTTTTTTTACGATAGGGGTTAACGTTACCAGGCAAGTGGTGTTCATAGTATATTGAGATGCATATATGCAAATATGACCAAGTGTTTAAACAGCTGATTGGATTTTGGTTTTAACAGATTAAAAGCCCGTTAAGTACACAGTGGGTAAGATGGACTAAAACCTGAACTGGTGATGCCTGTGTTATAAACAAAGTTTTGATGATTCATCGGAATCTTTGATGTTCAATACAACGGTTCATTATATGTAACATCCGTAACCATTAGTGTGTAATACATTTATTGGTAACAGTATTGTACACACATTATAAAAGCTTTGACAAACCACACAGTGACTGGGAATAACACCACGAATGAGCAAGCGATGGATGCACACATTCACAAATAAAACTAGTTCATAAACAATAACAGCTTTAGCATGACACACAATATGTAGTCCATGAGAGAGATAGTAAAACATGACGTCAGTAAGTGGATTCCCGATTAGACTTAATGTATTGTTCTTGTGGAATATGTGACTGCAGCGAATGTGTGAGGTGGTGCTAACAACACCAGCAGTTGCTATCCTGCTCGAGAAACAACATTGAAAACCGTAATTACAGAGCGTATCAACTAAGGTCTACATTTACGTATCATACAAACTGAATCAATAACAGAAGATGTAATTGAGAGAACTCGACATTGTCCATGACAATTGTGATATGGATCACAGCAAATATTTAGTTATTCTTCTATCCAGTTCATTTTTCAAATTTTCATTTGTTATTCGTCTTTAGTATCATTACAGTAATTCCAATCACAACTCCCATAAACAGCAGAAGCAGCGTGTTGTTCAGGGCACGACTGGCTGACATAAATTTCTTCTCTTTCCCACAGCAGATCATCGAAAACGGTTTTCTGAATGAACGTTTCTGAATCGCAACATCAGCAGTATTCTGGTTGGATGAAACATGACATGCAGCGTTGATTTCCTTGGCAACAGAGCCTCGGTAATGGCACAGCAATACAAGAACTGTACTGGCGACTGACATAGCATTCAGCAGAACCATCGACGTCAGGTAGATGACCAGCAGTGGTGGTTTCTCCGACGATGCAGGAATCTGTTCAGTGATGAAGCTCATGAAGACTGCCAGTGACAACAACGCCGACAGTGAGAAGGACAACTTCTCCCCAGACTCTACAGGGACGAGGAACACCATCATACTGAGGATGGAGATGGTGACGATGGGGATGACGATGTTTAAGATGGCAAACAATGGTTTTCTCACAACCTTAAACATGACACTAATTCTGCTGTAACGATGTGGAGCAATGTTGATTTGATCACTTGTCAGCATAGCCCAGTCCACAGTCCACTCAGCATCCTTGTAGTTTCCAATTGTCGTCACTTGTTTTGAAACCGGACGGAATGTGAGTTCTTCAGCAAAATAATCTAATGCGTTTAGACGGATGTTACAAGTCTGACTATCAAACGGGAAATTAGTCATGTCAAAGTTACAAAAGGTTGAGAAATACCCAGGAACACGAACCACAACTGATCCGTTTTTGTACAACACACGCCTCGTTGTTGTCTCCATAACATCTTGGTTTCCAACACCGTCTTCATTGAGAATACTTGGAGTCCAAATCTCTCCTTGCTTCGGATGATAGTGTCTCAAATCTCCAAAGTCAGCAGATTTCCACATGAGAAAGTAGTCCTTCCAAGTAAGGTACAGCATTCCTCGGATGGAGAACTCCTTTTGTGTGTTGTCAATGTGATGGATCCTCATGAATTGGAAATTGACATCCACGACAAGAGGATGGGACTGGTTTAGTAACGGCCTTACGTCTGGGGTGTAGTTGGTGAATAGGTGATGCCGTAGACGATGTAAGTCGTCCAGGCTAGCAGAGAATGTCGATTGTCTGGTTGCAACTATGAGCCAGGAAATCAGATGAACTAGAGACATTGTTCCAGAGCACCCTACTCACATAGCAGGCCGTTCTCTCCGACGCACTGTTAGTCTGTACTTGATGGAACGATAGAAACACCTTTCAATGCAGAAGACCTATCACTGATTAGAAGAGTATTATTTAATTGGTTGGATACTGCCTTATATGGTAAATGTCTGGTATATCTGAAGGTATTTCGATGTAATTGGCTTGCGACTGCTTGTGTAAACTAGCTCCTAGTTCGACCAGATTGTCTTCTGTATTCGCTTTGTGTTCTTCAATAAACATGATATTACTTAATACTGACTGCCTCTATATCGATTGACAAATCAACGCTACATGTGTTTTAAACAGAGACAAAAGCTGAAGTGAGTTGCAATCAAAACATCAGAAAAATGTCATAATGCCATTTCGCAATGTAACCTGACAACCTGGCTAAACGTATGTTGATGAGATTAGAGTGGTAAACTGATGGTCGAAGGTACAACCGTGAAAATTACCCAGTGCACTGACCAAAGCATTCAGTAGAGAAGCGGACGGGTTGGTATCTTTTGAGTGCGATCTGGATACTTGAGGTTTGGCACTATAATCGGGACTCTTAATAATCCAGCATATCATTAAGTTGTTTTGAAATAAGAACTGTTAACTATGTTGACAATAATGTACTTTCCACCAGGTCGATACAAATTGATCCATCTGTGCAGAGGGCGTGTATGTAAACAATCTGCAACGTCTCACAATAGTGTGTAAAAATGTTACACAATGACTAGATTGTTTTATAGGCAAACACATTTCATGCACAGAAGTATATGGATCAATGCCCTTTTCACACGCAGAGCACCATTGTTTTCCTGGTTTTGAAAAGTGCTGTTTTAAGCACATGTCGAGGAAGGAGTCATGAAATAAAAAGACATGTTAAGAAAACGCATAAGCCTTTCAGGATTGCATATATCTATAACAAATTTGAGTAAAAACCAAAGTTTCTGTTTATTGATTAATGCTCTAACAATTAGCTTTCTATTCCATCTTCATCTGACTACAGGCAGAGCAAATCATCATAACTCCTTTGTTTCCAGAGATGTTTAACTTCACCCCTGCTTGTGGTTAAAATCACTACCCCAGCTACATGTCAGTTTGGTAGCACTTCTCATCCTTCATCTCCAAGTCACGCAAATCTTTACTCTTCATGAATTCTAATTGTCAGGAGGTAATGATTTGAAGGTTGCACTCTGTGAGCTGAATGTTTGCTTTTTTTAAGGCCACACTGTTTGCATGAGTTTGGTCACATTCTTTCAGATTCTTCAACCAGAGCCAGTTTTGATGATTATTTCTTGAAATGAAATGTTTCCCATACAGATATAACCTGAACTGCCACACTACTTCAACAATGATCTTTAGTTGTTAACGCGTGGCAAAAGTCCTTCCCTAATTTGAATACAGATCTGTTACAGAAGGCTTTCCATTTGCCCCCATATTGCAGTTGGTACAGGCCTTGACTCGGTCCCATTGATGCTATGGCCGAGGTTGTCATGGATACGATATGACATGATAAGGCTGATATTTAGTCACATTTTGTTACTGAGCTCTGAAGTTATCGAACTCACCCACATCAACCAGTACACTTTCTATGTGTCCAGCCACAACCAACAGATCCAACAAGCCCTGCAGACTACATGCTTCGGTAATCCTGTCAGTATCAGCAAAGAAATTCAACGCCTTAAACGATTTCATTCCCTTAATGACCATGCCTAACATCTAGTGGATAAACCATTCGGGAAACCCAGCAAAATGATCCCATTTCCAAAACCAAACCAAAACGTCACCAGTCCTGGTCACCATTCCATGCCGAGGTCTTATCGGTCTCCAGATCAGCAGACATTCCAACGTAAATGTGACCAGACACTTTAGAAACATCTCACATGCAAATGGTTAAGGTTCCACCAAGTCCAGTCCGCAGCCTAGGGGATGTGCGTATGAGACAATTACCGCCAGTATGGCCACAACTATCGGAGATGACAACAACGCAGCTTCTTGGTAAACGGTTCTGTTTGACACCGGATGCAGGGTAAACAGAGAGGCGAGCAATGCTATATGATGTTCAACTAATTACAGTGATACTGGCGTGAGCTCTTCTTTATTTTCCATTAACTTTTACCTTTATGAGCTGGTTGCCTGTGAATTTTCTTATGCTGCACCATGGATCATCAATCGAAACAACTAGGTAGCGTTCCTGCCGCTTTGTCACAAGATCTCTGTCTGACACCGGTGACTGTGCATTGATCCCTTTGTGTCACCATTTCTCTTGAGGACATCCCTTTTCGATCTTATGCGGGTGTTGAGCCGAGCGACAGCTAACGAGGGGTTCCTAGGGTTCCTGGCGCAAGAGCTCTCTCTGCCACAGGGTTCTTGTTAACGTTCTTGGATCATCCAACCTCAACAGCTAATCTGTGATGCCGTAAGAGATCATCTTTGCCTAGAGCAGTGAAACCAGGGGCTGGATCAACACGTACCACAGAGGGTGGGCCATCCAGAGTTCTACGTTCGAGGCACAATTTGAGCAGAGCGTCTCGCAAATTAAGATTTCTTTCGTCCTCCACATGGTATGCAGTAACACACTCGCGTACCACAAGTATGAGTATTTCCAGTAATATCACTGCATGGGACACCAGAAATGAGCATCACACATCATACCCATATGGGGAATCGAACCCAGGTTTTCGGTGTGACAGGCGAATGCTTTAAGAACTAGGCTACCCCACCGCCCCGTATTGTTTGAGTCTTGTTAGGAGAATAACTCCTCAGAATAACTTATCAGTGCACAGATGTTGTGTTAACGGTTTTGAAGTTTAACATAGGAATAGGAATGCCCGTTGGTTTTTGCAGAAGACACTAATTTTGTCTGTGTCCTCACATCAAAATAACCTAGTTTCATTCCTACTCACATTTCATTTTTGTGCGCAAAGGACTGATTTACATTCACTGCAACCAGTCGAAGATGCTATATGGTCACTTTGACAGCTGGAGCATTTCAAAGGCTGAGCATATGTATTACTGTCATGGTCAGTTTCACCACATCTGAAACAAGTAACCTTACCATTCAGTTGATGTCATTTGAAACAGCGAGTAGGTCGTGGGAAGTAGAGGTCTACTGGCATGTGGTAACAACCAACCTTAACACAACCTTGTAGAGCAGTTATCTCGAAAGTCATGTGATATGTGTTGGATGGAAACGTCCCTTCTTTGGGATGTGTAAATAGTTTGGCTTGACTGTCACGGATTAGGCCCTACTGAAATTTACTGGGTCTTGTGTGCCAAGCAGCTAACAGGGAAATCAGCTATGTTAGTTGAAGAAGTCAAATTGATTTATACTGAACCGCAAAATAAACGCCAGTTTCGAAAAAATGAAATCTGATGAAGGTAAGCGTTCATGTTAATGGAACATTCATGATAAAGTGACGTAATGATCCCAGATGAGATGATGTCATGCAATTTGACGTCCATACGAAACATTCGCACAAACACACCAACACTGCAGCAAAACCGTAATTTTATCACGTGCATCGACGGTTATGGATGAAAAGCATGCATTTCACTCTGAGGTATCCTTTATAAAGGTGTGTGTCAAAAACAGTTCAGTATTGACGCTAGGAGGTGTACACGCCACACAAACGATGCCCTAGACTAACGACTGAGCAGAGGGAATGACCATTGCAAAGGTACACGGAGGTAGCACTGCAACCGCTGTAGCTAGACAATTGGGCTGTCATCTTACCACCATTACACGACTTCCTCAACGTCATCAGTAAAGCGGGTTGCTGCTGATCGTCCCCGTACCGGACTGCAACGAGTGACAACTCATGCACAAGATCGGTTCATCCGGGTCACTCATCTAAGGAACCGAACTGAACCAGTAACAGTAACAGCAGCCTTAGTTCTTGGGTCAAGGGGAGCAGTGCCAAGCGAAACGATTAGGCGCCGTCTTCGGGCTGCTGGAATCGACTGCCGAAGGCCATATGTGGGGCCAATTTTGGCACGTCAACAACGCCAGCGACGTTTCCCCTCACACAGCAAGGGTGTCGATGGATTATCTGGCTCAGAACAACATTAACGTCTCTTTCCCCGGATATGGCTCCCATTGAACATTCTGGGATGAAATTGGACGGAGGATTGCTGCAGGTAGACAGCCACTCACACTTTCACAATTGGAATTGAGATTGGTGTTTGAGCGGAACCAGTTACAGCAGGCATTCTTTCAGACTCTAGTGAACTCAATGAGGCCACGTTGCACTGCCTGTGTGCAAGCTCAAGGTGGCTATACGCGATACTAAAGAGACTGTCACTTTTCGCGTTCAGGGGTATCTCTATATGACGGACTGTGATCAATTTGAACTTATTGCAATTCAATGTCAACAGCATCTTTTGGCTGTTACATTGACAGTGTTTTCTATAGGATAAATGATTAGACATAATTTGGGTTGTCTTCTATTAAAAACTTGACAAAAGCCAGACTTGCGTTTCTTTTCCTGTTCAGTATATTTTGCTTTCCTTTCATGAGTGAGTGAGTGAGTTAAGATTTAAAGTCACATCGGCAATATTTCAGCCATATCGTGACTAAAACTAGTTTTAGATTTGTAATACATACATATAATATATTAAACCCTGTCAACGAAGGACAGTAAAACCACTAGATTATCACAGATTGAGTTAAAACTAGCTAACATATATCTTTAAAAGTAGAAAATTATTTCTGGACAATACAATGTAAAATTGGGCTATAGATCGCCAACAACTGAAGGTAGATCACCATACTAGGGACCATGGGGACTTACAGTACCTTTGCTACCTGCATGGACCCTAGCTGGATTTACACCATCCCTTCAGCCATTGGCGTTTATACCGAGAATTAGCCATACATTAAAATGACAAAAATACTACGATTAAAACACCTGGTATACTTAAATTTACTTGAAATGTTTTGGGACTTACGTACCCTCTCAGGAGGACAATAATTTTACGCTACTTCAACCCCCTTGAGGGTACAGCCACTAACAATCTAAGTTACTAATCAAATCTACCAAAAATTAAAATACAGATATGTACAGAACATATTATTCAAAATTCATTCATTAAGTCAATTTCTTTTAAAAAGCCAATAATTAAATGAGAATTAACAGTGTTAAAAAGATCCTTAACTGTTTTCACATTGAGTATTTATCCCTTATGATGGAGAATTCAACACAGTCAAGCAGGACATGCTTGACCGTGGTTCTCTCATCACAAAGGGATACAAAACGGAGGATCCTCACCTTTTAATAGGTACTCATGAGTATATCTTGTGTGGCCAATACGACAACGTCGCATAATGACCTCTTCAAATCTGGACTGACAACCCAAGTAAGTGTAACCAATATAGGGTTTTATTTCATGTAATTTATTGATACCTACTTGGGTGTCCCACTTCCTTTGCATCAGATCACGGATATAAGATCTTATAGCAGCTTTGTAATCAGAGTATGGGAGCAAAAGTGGTGTCACAGATTTGTTGAGTGCTACCTTAACAGCAATATCAGCCATTGTGTTCCCAGAAATGCCAACGTGGCTGGGTAACCAACAAAAGACGATGTCGCATTGGCCAGTAGCAAGCTCATTATACAATTCAATAATTTCTAATAAAAGTGGATGTTTGCAAGAAAGATTTTGAATAGCCTGGAGACACGAAAGAGAATCAGAAAAGATGATGTATTGTTTATATTTACGGTGTTTATTAATATATTTAAGAGCGGTTAAGATGGCGTTAGCTTCTGCTGTGAAAATAGAGCCGTTATTTGGTAATCGAGAAGAGATTGTTCTGGATCCAATGACAGTGGCACATGCCACTGCGCCACCGTCCTTGGACCCATCTGTAAATAAGGATTTATATGTATTATATTTACTTTTTAATTGATTATATTCTTGTTTATACTGTAATTCGTTAGTTTCTGATTTTTAAACTTTGTCAGGGTTAGGGTCAACTTCAGGCCTCACCAGTTGCCAAGGAGGAGAAGAAAGAAGACGGGAAGGAGATATATTTTCCAGCTCAATGCCGGCAGCAGAAAGAAAGGGCTTAATTCTTAAACCAAGAGGCGGAACAAGAGAAGGCTTTTTGTTGTACAACTCCTCATAAGAAGGATTGAAAACACATTTAAATGCAGGATTAGACTCATTAGAATAGAGTTTTGTACGATAGTTTGATACGACGTTGGGTAAGGGATGGCTCATCAGCCTCAACAGAGAGACTATGAATAGGAGAGGTTCTAAAAGACCCAAGACAAAGTCTTAGGCCTTGGTGGTGGACAGAATCAAGTAGTTTTAGGTTGCTTTTGCAGGCTCCACCATATACGATGGAGCCATAATCAAGTTTCGAGCGGACCAATGATCCATATAGGTGGAGGAGGGTAGCTTGATCCCTCCCCACTTTGAAGTAGACACGACTTTCAACAAGTCAAGTGCCTTCAGGCATTTATTCTTTAGGTATTTAATATGTGGTAAGAAAGTCAGATGAGAGTCAAAAATAAGTCCTAAAAACTTGGCCTCCTTGACAACTTTGATGGGTGTGCCATTTAAAAATAGGTCTGGGTCTTTGTGCGGTTTATATTTTCTACAGAAATGTATACAATTGGTTTTGGATTGAGAAAATTTAAAACCGTTTTCAAGACACCATTTATGAATTTTATTGAGACACAACTGCAATTGCCGTTCAATAGTATGCATATTTTTACCACGACAAGAAATGTTAAAATCATCCACGAAAAGTGATCCATCGACTGAATCTCATTTAAAACCCTTTCAAGGCTGTTTATTTTAATACTAAATAATGTTACAGACAAAATACTGCCTTGTGGGACACCCTGATCCTGATTATAATGATCAGACAGGGTTGAGCCCACTCGGACTTGAAATTGCCTGTCAGTTAAAAACTGAGATATAAAATGAGGTAAACGACCTCTCAAACCAAAGTCATGTAAATCGTTTAAAAATACCATGTTTCCATGTGGTATCGTAAGCTTTTTCCAGGTCGAAAAAGATTGATACAGCATGTTGGTTATTTACAATGGAACTTTTAACAAATGATTCCAAGCGAACCAAATGGTCAATAGTACTCCTATTCTTTCGAAAACCACACTGAATGTTCGTGATAAGATTATTGGTTTCTAAAAACCATACCAGTCGATTATTGACCATGCGTTCCATGGTTTTACAAACGCAGCTTGTCAATGAAATTGGTCTATAGTTAGATGGATCAGTATGATCCCGGCCAGGCTTAGGTATAGGGACAACAATGGCATTACGCCATGAAGGAGGAAAATGTCCAGTTGTCCAAATAGTATCAAAAATACTTAAAAAGTGTTTCAAGACATGAGTTTGGTAATGTTTTAAAAGCTGATAGTGGATATTATCAGCTCCTGTTGCTGTATCATGTGCTTGTACTAAGGCAGTGTTAAGCTCATGTAGTGAAAACACTTCATTGTAGTCTTCACCATTGTCAGAATTAAAATTAATTTTCATTTTTCTTGTTGATTTTTATATTTCTGAAATTGAGGATTATAATTTGATGAAGAAGAATGTGCAGCTAAGGTTTCACCCAACCTATTGGCAATGTCAGATTTATTAGTTATTATATTGGGTCCATCCTTCAGGTGATGAACACTAGATTTGGTACCTTTACCCTTGATTCTCTGTATCATGTTCCACACCTTCGTCATAGGTGTACGGGAATTTATCTTTGATACAAAGTTCTTCCAAGACTGTCGCCTATGTTGCTTTAAAAGTACGCCGAGCCTTGGCACTATTTATTTTAACATCATTTAAATTGTGAACAGTAGGATGACGGCGAAAAATATTTCTCTGCCTTCTTCCTACACACTTCCTGGCCTTTTGTAATCATCAGTAAACCATGGTTTACGAATGTGTGGTGTCGGAGAGGACTTAGGAATAGTTTCATCAGCTATTTGATTCAGTTTATCCGAGAATAACTGAATAGGATCCATATCATTGACAAAATAGACAGATTTTAATTCGTCAGTACAGAGTGTCTTTAAATAAAGGCCAGTTAGCCTTATTAAAATTCCACCTCGTTGCAGGCGGCTCATCAGTCGGATTTATTGCAGAGAGAATTGTGGGGAAATGGTCGCTTCCACAAAGATCATCATGGACTGACCATTCAAACTCATTATAAATATTTGGATCTGAGAGCGATAAATCAAGTTCAGAATATGTTCCCGTACCGGGATGTAAATATGTGGCTGATCCATTATTAAATATGCATAAATTATTATCTCCAATGAAGTCCTCAAGGATTTTTCCCCTAGTATTGGCATTAATACTTCCCATAGAGGGTTATGCCCATTTAGATCACCCATGATGATACAAGGTCTAGGGAGCTGGTCAAAAGATTCTGAAGATCGGGTTGCTGAAGGGGAGAAGATGGAGAAATATACAAGGAGCAAAGAGTAAAAGTTATGTGTAAAGACAAACGAACTGCCACAGCTTGAAGTTTGCATTTTAGAGGGACAGGGCTATGGATGACACCCTGCCTCACCAAAATAGAAGCGCCACCGGTAGCTTTATTTCCTGGAGGTGAAAACGAATGATATGAATGGTACTGGCGAATATCAAGTTTATCTTCATCTTTAGATATGTTTCCTGTAAACTAAAAAGCCGATGGTTTGAAATCTTGTGATAACAATTGTAGATCAGAAAAAATTGTTCCTAAGTCCTCTACAATTCCATTGTATTAAATTAATAGAACTGCTCATGGGGGTTCGATTGGAGATCGGGAGCTCGGAGAAGTGCCACTCCTACAAGCTGTTTGTGAAGGAGTGATCTCCATGTCAAGTGATTCAAACAAATTGTGAACCACCACAGGTGTTGCTGAAGGGGAAGATTCTTCCAAATGTTGAAGAGCCTTCGTTTTCTTCTCATTTTTTCTTTTCTTTAGCAGTAAGGTTAACATCATTCTGTGTAATTGCTGGTGAGGATACGGTGTCAGTTCTTGGCTCTATACTGGATTTTTCAGTTTGAGAAGCTGAAGAGATGTTACCCAGTAATGATTGTTTTCCTAATTTCCTCAAATATTTGCTGCTTGTCATTTACCCAAGATATATCCGTTTGGCAGGATGTGGAAACTGTTACAGGTTTGGTAACCAATACTTGAGTAGGAGAAGAAACTGCAGCTGAATAAGAAAGAGAGGTATTCAGGTTTGATTGAACTAATTTCTTTGCATCAAAATATGACATGTGTTTTGTGCATTTGAGTTTCATTATTTTTTGGACTCAATTTCGAAAGATGGGCAAGATTTTGATGATGCCATATGGTCACCATTGCAGTTGGCACACTTCATGTCATTTGTGCAGTCAGTGCTCGCATGAGCCCCACTGCAACGAGAACATTTTGTTTTGCCATGGCAGGACTTAGCACCATGTCCAAATTTTTGACACTGAAAACAACGTAGTGGATTTGGTACATATACATCCACTCCGATGTTGCAGTAGCCAGCTTTAATTGATTTTGGAAGAGTCGTCATTCCAAAAGTAAACAGATACGTATTTGTGTTCACAGTGCCTGAATCTTGTTTCCTTGTAAAGCGTTTGGCAGCAGTGACCCCTTGATCTTTTAGTTCATCTGCAATCTCTTCTTCTGACATATCAGACAAAGAGCGTGACCAATCTCTGACGATGCCTCTTACAGGAGTTCAATGTCCTGTGTGCTGAAACAACAACCTGTGTGTTAACAAACTGCCGTAGACCCAGCAGATTTACAGATTGTTGCCTCCGAACACATTCCACTAAAAGTGAACCACATCTGAGGCGAGTGACATTTTTAACCTCTCCGCAGACACCTTGGATGCCTTTGGAGATGGCAAAAGGGTTAAGTTTGAAAGGACTTCCGTCCGCAGCTGCAATAACCAAGCATTGTGGGCCAGAAATCACCAGACTGAGATACTTCTTCATCCTCAGAAGAAGAAAGATGTCTTCTTTATTTCCTTTAACTGAACCAGAGAGAGGGAGTTGTGAGCCATGGTATAGTGGATGTGTTTCATCAACCCTGCTCCCCACCCGCCATCGAGTGTCAATATGGACGATGTTGCAGTGGAAACCATCCTGCAACACCAGGGCTACAAGGGTGATATATAATCCAGAAATACAGGACGTGAATAGCTAAGAAATCTGAAAGACGAAATGCTAGGGCTGGTTCCACCTAGAAATGTCTTGAGAAAGTCAGAATTCAGAGGTCCAATATCACCAGATTGGCCCATGAGCCACCGCCTTCTGGGCATACGACTCTAGGCAAATTGAAAATTTTGAATTTTTAAATCAATACAAAGTCAGTGAATTAATTTCACCAGTACCCTAAACAAGATCATTTAGAGAAAGAAGATATGTGCAATATGAAATAGAATGCACAGGGCCTGGCGTGACCAGCCGATTGGTTGAACTGGGCCCATTCAACCACCCGTCTAGGTGAAGTAAGGGCAAAGTGGTGTGTTGGGCAACAGGAACACCTGGTCCTGGTTCCAGTGCCCCTCAACCACCAGCCTCCCGTCCTCCACCGACACAGGGGCGCAACCCACGGCAAACAGGTTGGTGGACCAAATATTCCCCGGGTCCACAACGGGGGTTGAAGGGCGCTTAGCGTTACCCAGCACCCACCACGAGGAGGTGGCCCTTCATGGGTGCCTGCTTTCCTATAACCTTCTCTCAGAGAGCTCCCAATCGTTAGTTTTAACATCCTCCGTTTGACCAGCTTTACCTTTAAAAACATTTTCTAGAAAAAAAACCTTTCACATTAGCTTCCAAGACAGGGAACCGCTGCCAGGTGTCCGTTTCAGAACCAAATACTCTTGTCACAATCATCACGGGATTCCAGTTCAGAATTTGAGTGTTGTCGTTTGGTTTGTTTTGGATTTGATTTCCATGATAAAACAGAATGTGGTTCAGCAAACCTGTTCCCCTATCCACCATGGAGCGCCA